>NW_004955406.1:43046841-43102552 GCF_000276665.1 Chinchilla lanigera | reverse complement strand
GAGCGCGCGGGGTCGGCGGCTGCCCAGACAGGTGGTTGGGGCGCGCCCGGCGCGCCGGGTCGGGGTGTCCGCGCGTTCTGCTGCGTGTGTCTTCGGGGGCGGAGGTGCGCGGGGTGGGGGAGACGGGAAGGCCGAGAGCGGCAGGTGCCGGGCAGGAGATTCCCCGGGCTCGGCTCCGCGTCCCGCAGCCCCAGAATCAATAAAGTGGGTGCGGCGGTGCGGTGGAGGAGTTTGATGGGGAACTGGCCCCGAACTCCCCCACGCTGGCTGCCTGGCCCGAGGGCGCCTAGGGTTCTGACCCCTTGCCCGGCTAGGGTGGGGTCGGGTGGGGGATGGAGGCCACTGCGGAGGAAGCTGGGGCAACTGAGGCAGCTGCTGGGGCAGCGAGCCAGGTGGGGGGTGAGTTGGCCAAGAAACAGTGGGGTGGGGCTGCAGGGAAATACGGGGTCCACTTAGAACCTTTTCCTTCCAGCTTTGTTCGCAACCCTAGACCAGAATTTAGGATTTGGTATTTGCGAAATGTGCTTATTGTTTTTTTCTCTTTCCCTTTCGGTTTGTTTTGTTTTTTAGAGGAGCAGCAAATGACAGAGCAGAGGGACAGCGGGCCCAGCCAATCCTAGAGCGGCTGCAACACTTGTTCCCCAGACAGGCGCGTTCTGGTAGGAGGACAGAGGAGGGGGCTCTGGCCATCGCCCTTCCCCTGCCCGGGACCCCCTCCACCCCGTGGGAAGGGCCTCCCGGTGGTGGTGGTGCTGCACCCCTCCCTCTGCCCAGCTTGGGAAGAACGCAAAGCAGGCAAGACCCTCCATGCCCTCCGGGGTGGACACAGCAGGTACAGACAGGGCTGAGGCAGCTGGGGCCTGACACTTTCTGGGCACCAGTGACAAGAGGGCTGTACTTCCTGCTCCTCGGGTTTGTTTCCACCCCTGGCCTGTCCCTGGCACTCGCTGTGTCTCTGTGCTTATTGGTGCCACCATGTTATATAACACTTATATAATCTCCCGGGCGAGGGCTCTGTCTCTTCTCGGGTCATGCAGACGCTATGTCCATGTGGGAGGCAGGATCTATGCGAGCCTGGGGGCCGACCTGCTCCCCGACCCGGCCTGGCCCCTGGTCCTGATCCCAGGCATCGAGAGGGGGCTGGGAGGACCCAGGCCCGTTCTACACCGGCTGCCTGGGGCTGAGAGAGAGGTGGGCTGGAGTCTTTCTCCCTGCTCCTCCCTTTCTTTCCCCTCGGCAGGGGCCCACGTGGTAGAGTGGATGCCATTCTTGTCTTTTGAGGCCAGTTGTTGGCGTGGCAGGTGGGTGTGGTGAGACGACCTGCAAGGTATGGCAGGCAGTAGAATGCATGGCACAACTGTCTGGGTAAAGGGAGAGAAATGAGTTCTGCCCTTGGGATTTGGGGCAACAGAGACAGGAGCATGGTGGTTACATTATAAGAAATTTGGAGCAGGCCTAGGGGTAGGTGGTCAGGGAAGGGTGTGCAGGGAAGTGGATCAGACAGCAAAGATAAACATGGTGTTCTTTTACTGTACTCTCCACTGGGCTGTCCCTGGTTACCAGGGCAACAGAAGCAGTGATGAAAATCATGCCTTTCCTTCAGTGGAAAAATCTGGCTCCTCCCCCTGCCTCTTCCTTCTCTGATCGCCTGCGACCCATGGGGAGGATGATGCTCCCAGGGATTGGAGACCCCCATATATCCCTTTTATGCCACCCTTGCCTGGTTTTATCACCTGTTCCTTTTCTGCATGCATGTGTCCCCCAGAGCTTGGCAGTCGGCAGTTGCGTAGGAGTTGGAGTAGATGGGGGCAGGGTGTGGACGTCATCGCAGGGCAGGGTGAGCAGAGCGTGGGCAGAGATGTGGATGCAGGGATGGCTGGTGCAGAGGAGGGTCAGGCATAGATGGGTTTGGCAGCGCTGAGAGCTCGCTCTATGGTGGTAGGAGCTGAGGGTGGGAAGGGTAAGCGACTTGGAGCTCCGACACCATAGGAACAAGGAAAGCTGAGGTTTCTTGAGTGTTCCTGACTCATGGTGAAAGTAGGATTCATCCCTTCAGGGTTTGGCGCAGTATGCTAGTGAGGGTCTGGGAACCGGGGAGCCAGAGAGGGTAAGAGTGGGCCTTGGCCTGGAGGATGTGGTGGTGGGTGGCAGGGAGATGAGGGTATGGAGGAAGATCTGGCATTGCTATAAGCCTGGCATCCGGGGCCCGAAGCAGAACTGGCAGTGTATCAGATTGGAGGTGAGGGTTAGGGTGGAGCCTGTGCTTGTAGAGAGAAAAGAGGGGCCTGTAGTTCAGAGAGGCTCTGCAGTGGACCGGACAGACGTGGGGGAGAGAAGGTGCTGGAGTTGTGAGCCTTCGGGATTGATGCAGTAGGGAAACCAGCATCTAGACTGGTTTGAGAGAATCCTGTCTGATTGCTTTAGGTGTGCTCCCTCCAAGATGTGGAAGGGATGCAAAGGTGTATGGCAGGCAGATGTGTGCAGTAGAAGGCCGTTCTGAGCAGTAATCTGGACGCTGCTGGATTACGCAGCTGAAAGTTTCACAGTGGTTGTGGTGGTGGGGTGATAGGTCCCAGGGCTTAGGACTGCATGCCTTCTGTTTGTTTATTATCCCAGGGCTCACCTGGACTCCTGGACTGGTTCTGCCAACCATCCACATCTTTTGTCAAACCATATCTTTTCTTGAAGTTCAAATTTGAGCTTACGTATTTTTCTGCTCTGTGATCTTGGGCATGCTACTTTCTTTTCAGGCCTTACTGTCCACTCTAAGGGGTCTAGTTTCTCAGAGTCTAAAGCTCTCAGATTTGGTATCTATAACTTTTTCCACCTTTGCTCAGGTTTCTGACCCCGGCCAGGCTTTTGGAACAAGCAGCTTGGATTTCTTTAGTGCCTTGTAAGGGGGAGTAGCAGGGATCGTGCCCTGCACCCCAGAATAGGCCCAGTCTCTGGAGTGGGTGAGAGTCTTCAGGTATGTGATAACCTCTGTTCCTCTTTGGAGCATGAAAACAGTAGAAGAGCAAGTTGACCAGAACTTGGCAAACTATGGCCCATGGCCAGATGCCTGTTTTTAAATAAAGCTTTATTGGAACATAGACATGTCCACTGTTCATGTATTATGTGTGGCTGGTTTCATGCTACAGTGGCATAGTTGAGTAGTTGGAACAGAGGTTGTATGACCTGCAAGTTTAAATAATTTATCATTTTGTTCATTAGGGTATGAAAGATACTGGGTGTGGTGGCTCATGCTTAGAATCCCAGCACTCTGGGAGGCTGAGGCAAGAGTACCGCAAATTCACACCCATCCTGGACAACTTGGGGATTTAAGTGAGACTGTCTCAAAATGGAAATAAATAAATACATAAAAAAGGGCTAGGGATGTAGCTCAGTGTGAAGACCCGGGGTCCAATCCTCAACATCATACAGATACACAGACACGTGAGCACGCTTGTGCACACACACAAATATAGAAGTTGCCTATCACTGCTACAGTGCTTGGATCTCAGCTAGGGATACCCCCTATGACTGTGCCAGATCACCAGCGTTCTTGGTGATTCTGCACTGGGCCTGCCTTCGTGAAGCCATGAGAGATACCTGGCATTTAAGATGGTAGATTATTAGTCAGCCTCAGAAATGGTAATGCTGATTCTGGGAAACTGCTTTCATTTTCGGCCCTTTTTCTGGAGGCAGGAGGACTCCCATCTTGTGTCTGAGCTAGGAGCCCTCAGTTCCTGAGCAGGGCTGGGTTGTGGCTGAGGTCTGACAAGCTGCCCTTCCTGAGCTCCTGATTTCCCACACTTGCGCAGCAGAGGTTGGATGGACCCAAGCTAGCCCCAGGACAGGAGCAGGCAGTGCCAACCCTGAGGCATATTTCTTTCCACAATCCCTGTTTTGCCACTTCTGACCTCCCTGTCCCCTTTCATGCTGAGGCACTGAGGGTGCCCCTGCAGAAACTGCCTGCAGCCGGCCTGGTGCATCTTCCTGAATCCGGCCGTCCTCCGTGCTCCCAGAACCGGGTTTGGAGTGCTTGGTGCATGTGTCTGTGTCGGCTTGGGACTGGAAGCAGTATTCCTCTTGGAATCAGTATCCCACCTTTGTGGGCACCTAGGGCCCCTTGAAGAGCTGGTCCTTGTGCTGGTTTCTTGGCGGAATTCCTGGCTGGGACCAGGGCTGACGTGACGTTCTTGCCTCTGCAAAACAAGGGTAGCGCAGCAGTCAGGCCGCTCCATGCAGGGCTGAGATAGGAAGTGAAAGACGTCAGTGGCGTGGCGAGAGGAAGCCACATGCTCAGAGCAGCAGGGGACGGGCGGGGACTGAGGTTTATCCCCACTGCAGCTGGAAGAGTGAAGGGAGGAGGCTGTCAGGAGGAGGAGGGACCAGACGATCCAGAATAGCAAAGAGACAGAAGCCAAGCACACCCACAGCTGCTTTTAGCTGGTCATAGCAAGCCTGGGTCTGGGAGCCTTCCTTCCTTCCTTCCTACCTCGGCGACACACAGTCCCAGAGGCTGGCTCTGTCTGTTCATCACAGAGCTTCTCGTCTGAAAGCCTTTTCAGCTGCCTTTCATTTGGAGGGTTTAGGGTGACTGCATCCGACGTGGGCTTCAACTACTGCTGAGACCAGCGCACAGACTTGAGAGTCATTCATTTTTCTTGCCAGGTATTTGTTAAGGATCTGTCACGTGTTGGGCACTGCATGAAGTCCTGAGGACACAGAGGCGGATACAGGAGTCACACCATGGTCTGGAAGGTCTGTGGACATTTGAGCCTATTTTAATTTCATATGCACTAGGTCACGTGCCTCAGGAGAGCAGGTCTATGTCTTATTTGTGTCTGTCACTGTACAAGGCACACAGTAGGCACACAGATTTTATGTTGTTTGTCTTGGAAATGTGCAGGGGGCTCTGAGTAGGTGTCTTAGTCACGTTACTCATCACAGGGACACAATATCCCCACTCACAGCTTATGGGAGGAAACGTTTATCTCGGCTCAAGGTTTCAGCCTGTGGTCACTCAGCTTGCAGGCAGAAAGGAATCACAGAGGGGTACAGCGGAAGAAAGCTACTCACATCATGGGAGTCTGGAAGCAGAGAGCAGAGGAAGGAGCCAGAGAGGGGGCTGTGACTTCCATGCCATGCCCCCAGGGGACCCAGTGCCTCCCGCCGGACCCTACCTCCTGGTGGTAAATCAGCTGTGAAGGCAACAGTGGATTAATCCACTGAGGAGCACAGCACCCCGTGATCAGTTGCCTTTCAGGAAGAGAAGAGCTCACAGCAGCAAGAGCGACTAATTCAAGGGGGAAGTGGACATAATGGGATCCACAGGGAAAGTGACCACCTTTAAAGAAAAGAGGACCGAGAAGGGTCAGGGCGGTGTGCACCTGAAAGAGGCCATTGGTGTTAGTGCCAAGAGCAAGGAGAGGTGTGACCTGGTACCCGGGGACACCAGTGCCATCAAGGATAGCAAGGGACCGGAGAGACAAGGAGGATCCAGCCACGGTGGGGGGAGGGGGTGAGAGGGGCAGTGGAAGGCAAGGTGGGCAGACAGAAGCATCTTGAGGCCCAGGGTGGAAGCAGACACAAAGCTTGTGAATACCCGATGGGCATGGTGACAGGGAAGACAAGACACTTGGCCCTGTGCTGCAGGTTTCTGTAGAAATGAATGTATCCCAAAAATGTATCCCTGTATGACCAAAAATACCACTCGGTTATTTTCCTCTGGCAGGGCAAAGGTAAGAAAATTAACTGTGGATTGACATTATGGTTACTCTTCTTAAAATTTCTACTGTGGAAACTTCCTTAGGTTTGTGAAGGTAGAGAGTTACGTCTAGCACCAGTCTCTCAGCCCGTGGCCTTTTCTCATCTCACGTATAGTTCCACCCACTCAGTCCTTTCCCTCCTTGGGTTATTTTGCCATGGGTCTCAGGTGTGTAGCATTCCATGTATAAAGATATCGTTACGTATCTCCGCAGAATGATGCCTTTTAAAAACATGATCCCCTTGGTATTATCACACCTTGAAAAAGCATAGTCATTTCTAAATAACATTTGTAATCCAGTAGGTGTTTAAATTTCCTTGATGGTCTCATTAAAGAAAAAGCAAACTGTTGGTTTAAATCGGGCTACAAACAAAATCCATGTGTTTCATTTAGTCGATAAATCTTAAGGTCTCTTAATAAAAGATTGTGGACCTTCTTAGAGAATATGTTTTGCAATTCTGCATTTTAGCTTTACTTAGTTGCCCACCTCTGTCCCCAGCTGGCTGAAAGCAGTGGCTTTCCTGTTTTGTGGGAACGTTTTTATGATTTTGAGCATACTTCATTATCTCTATTGCCTTTATGATTTCATGTAACAAGTTGTGTATTCCTTCTCTTAAGAAGCATTTTTTTTTCCCATAGTACTTGGAACTGACTCTAGGGCCTTTGCCCTGAGCTATAGCCCTAGTTCTTTTAAAAATTTTGTTTAGAGACAGGGTCTCATTAAATTTCTAAGTTGCCCGGGCAGGGCTCAAACTTGCGAGCCTCCTGCTTCAGCCCCCAGGATGTTGGGATTACAGGTGTGTGCCCAGCCAGGCACCAAATCAAGACCCTACACATCAGCTGTGAAGACAGGCAGGGCCGGCTGACTATCACAGAGCCAGGGTAACCAGTTTTCCCGTGTGAGTTGTGTGACTGTGACCGTCATCTCTGTGATGGCTGATCTGCCACGTGGCAGGGGTTGGTGTTCATTTTCTCAGCCTGTCATTGTGGGTGGTTGATAACAGGTCTCCCACGAAGCCGGGTGTGGCTGGTGTGGCCAGCATGTCTCCAGCCTGTGTGCTAGCAGTGGCGCTACTTTGATGTTGTGTATGTCCTTTAACACTCTTGCACTTCAATGTATACAGGCCGGAGAGTTCAGATAGTGAGCTTACCTAAGATGGGTCACAGAGAGGCTAAATGAAAACACTGAAAGGGCATTCTAAATTGGTAAAGGGCTTGACGAGGGCCGAGTGGCACCATACATGTGCGCAGGTTGGATGTTCCTCGACTCTGGACTGCAGTTTGGATTGGGCCTTCTGTCTGCCCCGATTAAGCTCCTGGCAGCCACAGAGATGAAGGCCCCCTTCTTGGTTTGCTGTTTTTTGTAGAACTGCATGGTACTGGGTATCTATGCTGTTGCAGTAGCATAATCTAATGGTGAAATTCAGACCTGTCTTGCTGATAAAACTTTTAACTAATTTACATTTTCCTATGTCAACAGTGAGACTTTCGTTTGATCCCTCTGATGCTCTAAGTTTGAAAATGGTCCATGGCTCTTACTGTAATTTTTGTTCTTTTGAGTCAAATGCATCTGTGCTGCAGTTCCTAGGTTACTGTGTTGGAGTCCATCTCCTTTGTGATGCTGGGGATTGAACCCAGGCCCTCACACTGGACTGCATCCTTGGCTCCCTGCTTTATTTTTTATTTGCAGATAGGGTCTCTGTAATTTTCCTAGGATGGGTTTAAACTTGTCACACTCTAGCCAGAGCACTGGCAGGTGTCCACTGCTATGCTGAGCTTTTCTAAGTCCTTTATAAGAATATTAATCAGTAAAATTTGTTTTTAGACACAGAGACCTTTACTTCTCCTAGATCTTTTTTATATACTTAATGTAATAATACGTAGCATATTAGTATACCATGGTCACTGAAGTTAGTATTATTAGTATACTCTGGTCACTGAAGGCTATATGGTTTAGAGTTTGATGATATGTTTTGTTTTTCTTGTACTTAAATGGTCTTTAGTTATTTTCATACTTTCACATATCAGATAAAACTTCCGAACAGCTTCCTGTGTGTGTTTATAACTTACATACAGCAGTGCTGTACTAGTAATGTGTGTTGTGTTCATTTTCCTTCCTACATGAACCTTTGCTGGTCCAGTCAGAGGGCAGCCCCTGTCCTGTACTCAGGACATCGTCCCAGGATGCTCCCTGCTCCTTGCATAACCTACTGAGTCATTGCCCTGGCTGCTGGTGTTCTCATCACAAAAGAGCCACCTCTAGCCCCACCTGCCCCAGCCTCTGCCCCAAGAAGAGTCCTCCACCCTTGCTACCAACTTGGATGAAGTCCATGGTGAGCTCCTGCCAGTAGTCTGTTGTTGGTCGTCATCCTGGTGGCTCTTCAGTGGGGTTTGGCACACTGGGTCATGCTGTCTTCTTTGGAGCAGTTTTTCAGCTGGCCTCCTGGGTTTGCATGTCTGACTCCCCACCTGCTTCGTGGGTGGTTGCCTCTTGGATTCATGTCTCCCAGACCTCCGAATGTGAGAAGGCTGTGGAGCAACTCCCTGTGGCTCCCATCCTTTCCGTGGACCTCTCTCGGCTCATGGCTTTAAGTACCACATGGATGCATGGTGTCAAAACTTTGCTTTGGGTTAACCCTGGGAGGGGAACAGCACTGACCATGAGTTGATCGCTGTTGATTCTCAGTGATGGCTGTCTGGAAGTTTACTATACTATTCTCTTAGTTTACTTATGTTGGAAAGTTTTCTTAATGAAAATTGAAGAAAGTCTACATGCTGATGACCCCCAACTATATCTTTCCAACCCAGATCTCTCTTAGATTGTAGACCTGTGTCTGCAGCTGCCTATTTAACGTTTCAACGTTGATATTAATAGATGTCCGACGCTGAACATATGCAGAACAGAATTTCTTTGACTCACACAAGTTCTTCCTGAAGGCTTGCCATGCTGGTGATGGGAATGCATCTTCCAGGTGCTCATGCAAAACCCTTGGTCATACTTGGCTTATTTTCTTGTGGTCCTTTACTGCATCCATCAGTGCATCTTGTTCACTCCACTTGTATAATATATGCTCGTAGTCTGACCTCTTGGAACTGCTTCTGGTGCCTTCACCCTGGTCTGAGCCATTGGCATCTCTCACCTGCTTTTCCTTTACTCCTTGCAGGCTGGAATCCTCAGCAGGTAGAATGTTCCTGTGAAGCAGAAGTCCCATCATGGCCTGCTGTACTCAAACCCTACAGGGGCTGCTTCTCGCTCAGTAAAAGTTATGGGCCTTTCTGTGGTTCATGGGCCTCAATAGCTTGTATCAGCATCACCCAATATTAATATAACAGGAGAGGTTGGGGTGTAGCTCAGTGGTGGAGCAGTTGTCTAGCACACTTGAGGCTCTAGTTCCATATCTGGTGTCACCAAAGAAGAAAAAAGAAAAAAAGGGAATGCAACAGGAGCTGCACAGGCCATCCACATAGGTAATTTAAATTTTTCTGGTAAAGGAAAAGTGAAAAAACTGTTGAAATTAATTTTAATAATGCTTTTCATGTATGTTACTCAGCTTAGCATGTCAGAAATACTTTTGTTTCCCAGCTAGGTTGCACTGTTTTGTTTTGTGGTTTGCGTTAAGTCATGCTCATAGCCTGTCTCAGTTTGGACCCACTGGTTTCCTGTGCTCAGTGGCCTCCCCTGGCTGGTGGCCGCCATATTGAGTAATGCGGATCTATACGACCTGCTTCCAGTTTGCCTCAGTTCCTGAGCTCCTGCTGCTCTTCCCTTGGAGTTTTTTTTTTTTTTTTTTTTTCCCCAGCTTTACTGATCTTCTTACTGCTCCTCAGGAATACTTGGAATTTCTTGTTCTAGGACCTTTCATGTCAGGTTACTTCCATTTGGAATGGTTTTCCTTAAGATGGCCTCATGGCTGACTCTGTACGTCCTCTGGGCCTTTGCCTAGATGTTGTCTTTTCAGTGGGCTCACCGCTCCACCTGACATTCTCTAGCCTTGCCTGTATCTCTTCAGGCAGTGTTTGCATCTCTACCACTTAATGTACTGTATATTTCTTATTAGTATATTTTCTTTCTCTCCCCACTGAAATATGAGCTCTGTAAGAACAGTTATTTTTTGAATTAGTTTTGTCTCCTGCTGTATTCCAGAGCATAAAATAGTGCAGGCACATGTAACAGATGGAAAGAGGTTTGCTGAAGAATTAAATGAATGAATTATCGAGTGATTATAAGTAAGAACAGTATAATTGAGTGTGCTTTATTGTTTCAGAATATCTTGGTATTACTTAACAGTGTGAAGTTATTGCTCAAGTTAGTATATTTTGAAAGACCTCACAAAGATGCAAAGATCCTTATGGTAGAAAAACATCCTATATTATACTGCCTAGATCTTGATTCTTGCTTTTTATAGTCACATCTACAAGTCTCTGTGGATTTTTTGTTGAAATTTAGCTAAGACATTTCAGTTTGCCTGATGGCAGTTAGTTGTTCTTACAAACTCATCAGAAAATTTTGTATATTTGTATATGTTTAATAAATAGGTTCAAGACACCATTTTGGGAGATTTTAAAAATAAGTTTGGATATTCTCATTTGAGTGTGTGTATAGATAGGAGATTTCAGAGATGACGTCACTACATAGAAATCGGCAGCATAATCACATAATGGTGCAAATGATTTCTGAGAGCCTGTTTTTTTTTTTTTTTGAGGGGGGTGGCAGGAATAAAACTCAGGACCTTGTACTTGCCAGGCAGGCACTTGCGCCACTAGGCTGTCTCCCCGGCTCCCTGACAGCCTGTTTTTAAAATGCTTTTTCAATGAATAATGGCTTTCTGAGCCACTTGAAAATTATATCTTCAACTTAAAAAGACACATTAAATACTTGTTTGAAAAGTATTTGGGAAGTAGCATTTTACTGATAGGCTTTCATTACATAAGAGGTCAGCAGACTTTGAAATACTTGCTTGAAGGTATGAAATACTTAATTGAAAGTGTGATTCCTGTTTAGCTTAGGCAGTGCTCTTCCTACTTTGCCATGAGGTAATCAGGGACAGCGTGGCCAGGTGATTCTCAGGCCCCACCCCCTCATTACTAAGGACGTTTATTTGTTGTATTGAAGATGGTGTCTTTATCTGGGCCCATGGATGCTGTGAAGTGACATGGCCCACCGGTCCACATGTTGACCTCCTGCTCAGACCAAGCATCCCCTAACCTAAATGACAGCGACCACCCCACACAAAGTAAGGAGCATATGTATCATGTATTAAGTAATAGTGCGGCTTAATCTCTTATTTTTAAATAAAAAGACATTCTAAATCTCCTTCATCTTCATGGATCTTCTTATGCATACCAGAGCAGAGTCTCTTCTCTCCGAAGCTTGCCTCCCTAGCCAGCCTTTGGTCTGCTTGAGGGTTGTGGAACATAGTGCTTGACAGAGCTGCGTGTCACCAGTACTTGCTGGCCCATAGTTCTGGAGAATAGATCCATTCTCTGACCCCAGTAACATAAAGCTGCATTTCTTAGACAAGGAAGTAGAGTAGCCAGATTTCTTTAGTAGCTGCCAAAGCCATTTGTGCAGCAGTGTTGAAGGCTTTTTCAACTTTAAGGAAGAGAGCACTGTGGTCTTGATGCTGGTGACTGTGCATCTTTCTGGTTCTTGCAGGTAACAAATGTGGTAGCTATTTGTCCACTGCCATGTTGTGATTTAGGAAATGGAAAGTACTGTGAAACTGAGTTGGCAAGATGCCGGGAGAACTGCCATGCAAGCTCCAGTAACTGACACTCTTGAAAACAAATGTGTTTCCATATAGGTATATAAGTGTGTGTGTGTGTGTGTGTGTGTGTGAACATATATGCAAATGTATGCACTTACATATTTTCAGTGACACACAGTAATTGTATGTATTTATTAGGGTACTGTGTGATATCGTGTATACAATGTATAGCTATCAGATCAGGGTAGTAGCTGTATTCATCACTTCATGTTTATCATTTCTTTGTGTTGAGAACATTTAAACTCCTGTTAGCTATTTTGAAATAGACAATGAGTGGTTGTCAGCTGTAGTTATTCTGCAGCACTATAGAACATTGGAAATAACCCTTCTCATCCCACTGCACCCTTGTAACCATTCACCATCATCTCTCCACCCACCCTCACACGTGCCTATCCCAGCTTCCAGTGCTCACTACTTTATTCTTTACTTCTGAGGGGTCAGCTTTCCAGCTTCCACATATAGATGAGCACATGTGGTATGTGTCTCTGTGCCTGACTTATATCATTACCATAACATCCTCCAGTTTTCTCTGTGCTGCTGCAAATGGCAGGAGGGTGGACTAGTACTGCGTCGAGTGTGTACCATGTTCTCCTCATGCAGTCAGCAGTGGATTCTAGGCAGGCTCCCTATCGAGACTGTTGTGATCACCACTGCAGTAAGCATGTGTGTGCAGATGTCTCTTCATCATACTGATCTCAGTGCCTGTGGCTGTGATGCTCAAGAGGTGGGTTGCTGGCTCATACGGTACTCTAGTCCTGTTTCTGGTTTTTTTGAGGAACGTCAGTACTGCTTTCCAAAAGGATGTACTAATTTACATTCCCACCCACAGCATGTGAGACTTCCCCTCTCTCTACATTCACTTCAATGTTTTTCTTTCTTTTTTTTCTTCAGTACTAGGGATTGAACTCATGGATTGAACCCTGATAGCACAAGTTGCATACACCATGGTAGGCAAGTGTTCTATCATTGAGCTACATTTGCAACCCTTTCTGTTTTTTGTTTTGAGACAGGGTCTCACTAAGTTGCCAAGGATGGCCTTGAATTTGCCATCCCCTGGCCTGTTTGCTGAGTAGCTGGGATCACAGGCATGCACCATGCTATACTGGTTCTTTGTTGTTTTGTTAATAACCCTTCTAACTGGGGTAAGGGAATATGTCACTGTGGTTTTGATTTGCACTTCCCTGATGGTTAATGTTGTTGAACATTATCTTACATGGTTGATCATTTCTTTAAATAAGTGTTTGTTCAGGTCATCTGCCCATTTTTAAATCAGGTTATCCTTTCTTTTTCTTCTGTTGAGCTGTTCACTTTCCTTTTGTGTTCTGGATATTGATTCCTTGTTGGATGAATAATTTGCAAAATATTTTCTCCCATTTTGCAGGTTGTCTGTTCCCTCTGATACTTCCTTTGCTGTGCAGAAGCTTTTAGTTTATCTTCACGCCACCTCTTGTTTTGTGGCTTCTGTCTCTACACTGAACGCTCAGAGTATTTGTGCAGACAGTCGAGAAGCACACTTCTCCTCTACCTTGCTAGTGCAGGAGCCAGGAGGGCTGGGTACATACATACAGTTGGAGTTGTTTTGTCCGTGGCTGTGACCAGAAGTGCAGTTTAAAAGCTGAGTAACCAGAAGAGCTGTAAGCTGTGGCTGGGGAACAGAGATGCTCTGTGCTTCCTGCTTCAGCAGGGACAAGTCTCCTGGTACCCTGGAGCCTGCATCACTGAACAGAGCCTGTCCCTCATGCACTGTCTGCCACCCAGGCCAGGGCTGACCCATCAATATCTGTGCACTCTTTGACTGATGTCCTGTGTCCGTTTCTCTGTTTGCATGTGGTGGGTTTGGGAAGGGAAAGAAAGGAAGGAAAAAGTGGGAGAGAAAGATACTTTTACCTACAGTCGGGGTTAAAGCAGGAAAGCATGTGACAGTGTTGTGGTAGCCAGAAGCGGGTGGGCATGGAGTGGAGGTGTCTCTTGAATACCAGAAGCTCTCGTGTACGCTGTCTGTGGCTGGTTCGCCAGAGCCCAGTTGGTGCTGTGTCCCATCAAGTGCTTTGTAAGTATGCGTTTGTTAATAAGTGGGTGTCCTGGGATAGGCAGGGCTTCACCTAGAAGTGCAATCCTGGACCCAGAGGGGAGGAGGGAGTGACTTGTTGGGATGGGGAGGCTGGCATGCTTCTGCTCAGAGAGGGCAGATGTGGTAGGGGCTGTGCATGGGGAGAGGCTGTGGGAGGCTTGGACCAGTCTCATTGTCTCTTAACCCCTTTGGGGCAGGTTCTCCCTAGGGTGGCATGGAAGCTGTCAGCTCTGGGGAAACCGTGACAGCGCAAGTTGGTGTACGCCGAGGAGCAGTCCCAGGTCCACTCAGAAACCCTGCAGGAGGCCAGCTAACCACATCAGACTGCAGTAAGACACTTCTTTCTCCTGGGGTCTTGGGGAGTTGACTGAGTGAGGCATTCTGGGCTTGGAGGACACTGATAAGAGCGGCACGTTGGTGGCTGAGAGCTTGGAGGTCATTGAGAGTGGCTGTCTCTGCCTGGGAGGGAACCGAGTGAGATGGCACCTTCTTTCTTCACCAAAGGACACAAAAATTTACTTGTGGAAAAACCTTGACAATTAACCTTTAAAACCAAAGCAATTCAGAGTATCGAGTGCTTGTGATTTTTCCTGTGATGTTTCCAACTTTGATACGCAGCCAGGCAGTAATTACAGATGGGAAGAGGCCTTAGGCTGCATTTCTGAGGACAGCGGATGCGGAAAGGAATGATTAGGGTTTCCTATTGCTGTGGTCCAGGGTTTGGAGAATTCCTTAGCCCTTATGGCCCATCAGGGTGGGCTGTCTGGAGGAGCAGGTGACAAGATTTCACAGGTCTCTTGGAAAGGCAGGAAGATGGGGCTAAAGTTAGTTTAAAGTTGGATTCTTTTTTCCTGTTGTCAAAAAAATTCCTATGAAAACAGTCTCTCTAGCATCAGGTAAAAACTTACTCCCTTACCTTATGGCCTCTTGGTTTGTAGCGGATGTGATCTGCACTTGGGCTGTTGGAAGGAAAAGCACCGGGTGGACAGTGCAGGGTCAGCCCTTCGGCTGTTGTGTTCCTAGCTGTGTGCAGGTAGTGGGTGCTGGACAGGGTGGTGTGGCAGCTCTCTCCCCTGGGGAACCATTCTGGTCCAGCGCCAATGCTCCACTGGGGTGCAGGAGGAGAGCATGTGGACCCTGTGTCCTGAGACAGGCAGTGGTCAGATGGAAAGACCTGGAGGCATGTGGCTGGGGAAGCGCTTGGTGGCTGAGGTGCTGGTGAAATCAGTGTCATGGAAGACCAGCCTGAAAAATGCAAGGGGTTGTATTACAGAGACTATCTGATTGCACAGTAGGTGATAAAGATGTGTATTCTTGCATGAAACTTCCTCTTACATATGAGGAAGACAGAGAGAAACATGTACAAAGGCACATATATGTGTGTGAAGGGGCACTATGTAAAATTCATGTTTATTTATTTGCTTACATATTTTTGCGATACTGGGGATTTAATTCAAGCCCTTCACTTTGAGCTGTGTCCCCAACCCCTTTTACTTTTTACTTTGAGACAGGGTCTTGCACAGTTGCTAAGCTGCCCAGGTGAGGTTTGAGCTTGAGGTCCTCCTATCCCTGCCTACAGATGTGCACCACAAGGCCCAGCCATCACATGTATTTCTTGCTGTGGGTCTGGGTCCAGAATGTGGGAGAAACATCCAGTGAGGATTTCTTTGTTCTTCACTTGGACAGTGGGTTCTGGCTGCTTTACCAAGGCCATCTCCGTGGAGACAGGTGTGGGGAAAGGGTGTTTTTTCACAGCATGGCCAGAGTCGGGCTCTCTCAGCATGAAACAGGCTGTCGGTGGTGCTTGCCTGCCCCTGGCATTGCTGGCTGCAGAGGGCCAGAGAGCAGGGCCTACACAGGTTCAGCAGGGTGAGGAGCAAAGGCCGCCCCCACCCTGTCGCCCTGGGGAGTGGTTCCCCCGAGTGTGGTGTACCCAGCCCCTTCCCACTCCTCTTGGGTCCTGGCTTCTTAGCCGTTTCCCTGCTTTTTACATGTGATTTATCTTTTAGCAGGAGACCTTTGCCACATAGTGCGGGCAGGGCAGGGCGAAGAAGGCCGTCCTGACTGGCTTGCGCTGCCTCTGGTTTCCTGTTTCTCAGGTTCTGTGGGCAGGGAGGTCAGAGTTCACCCAGAGTCCTGGTGGGTCTCGGGGAGCTGGCTGCCCTCCGTGGTAATTTCCCCAGTGCTCTGTCCTGCAGAGGAGGAGCCTTCCTCCACTCTCGTAGCTGCTTCTCTTCTCCCAGCAGCACCGCTGGCCTGCAGAGTGCTGACCCACTTGTCCTACCTCCATAGAGGTTTAAATTAGGACCTTTAATCTGTAAGAGGCTTACAGCTTGTTGGTTGGCCAGCTGCTTTGGTCTCCATGTGGGCAGAGCTGGGCTTTGCCTGGTTGCTGTCAGGTTTGGGAAGTCTTAGGGGTCAGTGGGTTCGTGGCAGGAGCTGTAGTCCTGGGGAGATGATCAGCAGGGTCTCTTGTGATGGCACGGGTGGTGGCACATCCTTGTGCTGGCATGGAAGCATGTAGTACCGTGGCCTTGGGTGCTGGCCCTGCTTCCCTGGACCCTGGAGCTGGATCCTTGCCTGTGTAGTTAGCTCTGCGGCTCAACATGTGTTTTCATCCCGCAAATATCAGTGCAGAATTGTGTGCACAGACCAGTATGGTAAGGAGCGCAAAGGAGCAGGAGAACCTCGCCCTCCCTCAGGGCATGTACTGTTGCTTGCGTATGTTTAAATGTTCATTCAGGCACCTAACGTTCAGAGTACCAAGTGTGAAGTTCTAAAGTAAGGCGTGCAGTGATGTGTAGTCAGGGAGGGAGCCCTGAGTGGTCAGAGTTGGGCCTTGGCTATTAAGATTTAGGGAGGTGGGGGAAGGGGAAGAGAAGAAAAGTGGGGGAATGGATCATGGAGGTGGGAGAACGGGCGGGGTCCTGCCGATGGCCCATGACGTCCTGAAAGTCTGTGCAGTCCTAGACTTTGCTTGGTGTTGACCGAGCACTAAGGTTTCTCCTTCCGTCCTTTTTGATTGTGTGCGCACTCACTGCATGCTTACCTGAGGATTGTCTCCGTACTGCTTCACACGGCCCTGTGACAGGCGCTCTGGTTTAGGTGCACTTTCTAGTGGGTGAAGTAAGGCGTATAAATGTGCGAGGAAGTGGTTGGCCAGAGTCTTGAAGCAGAACTCTGTGAAAGCAGAAGCCCGACTCTTGAGCCCCTCCTACTTTGTGTGCACTTTGGAGTCAGCTGGGATCTTTGACACTTCGCAGCCTTTGGGGCAGAAGGCTCATGGGCCTCCGATGTCTGGGAGCCCCAGGCGATTCCAGCACGCAGCCAGGTCTAGGAACCACGACTTCCCCTCCGTTTTAGGGCTTTGGAATATTTGACCGAATACCTCTCTATCTCTGATTATCCAGAATGCTGCAGAGGCGCTGTCTGTCCTCGGTGTGCCTGTCCATCAACCCCCATGCCAGGTGGCACCTGAGGGAGCAAGAGCCCTCGCACCCCAAACTCTTTGTCTCCCTGAGTGTGGAACCTGGATGTGGAGAAGTGGGCAGAAGGCGGGTGACAGTCATGGATCAGTGCTCCTTTTCCCACGGGTCCCACCTTGAGGGCAGAGCCTCCTAGAGCCTGGGAGACCTCTGACTGCAGAGTTTCACATCTTCGGCCCCCTCAGGCCCCTGACTTCAGCAGGGAAGGGAGAGGGTCACTCGAGGGCAGATCTCTTCTCCACAAGTCCTGTTCCTGTCTGTCTGTCCCCGGCTGAACCTGAAATGGACACGAAGAGCAGTGTCCTTTGGGTGGCTGGGAACAGCACTAAATTTAGCAAAACTGTAGCTGATGGGGGGCCGGCCAGAGCGAGCCAAACCCAGCCTCGGGTGGACTAGATTTATAGTCAGCAATGCAGTCAGTGTCGTCTCTGCTTGGGCAAGTTCGAGGTTACACAGGATCTTTCCGCTTCCAAAGCTGGAAGCCAGTAGGCCTGTCCCAGAGCCTTCCTGGCTCTGCCCCTTGTAGACTTGGAGGCTCCACCCACACCATCATCCCACTGCCTGTCCCTCCTTCGTGTGCCTGCAATTCTCAGTCTGAATCTTTACCTTGAGCTAAGGATTCTTTCTTGCTCTTGGCTGGTGTTGCCACTCTTGACTCCCAAAGCGCTGGAGGGCTGGACTTGGAGCTTTGGCAGGTTTTTTTTGTTTGTTTGCTTGGTAGCTGGCATTTTGGTCAAGGTGGCTGAGTCAGGGAAAGGGAAGAGCTAGGATGGTTAGTTGAGCCAGGTTTTTCAGGACTGAGATGTACTTTGTACCTCTCAGAGATGTAGCCAGGTAGACAGTGGTTTCTGCTCGGCACCTGAAGTGACTTCGGGTGGGGTTGAGTAACCATGAGACTCTGCGCCAGCTAAGCCTTGTGAGAGGTAGGTTTTGTGGGGTGGGAGAGTGGAGGTCTGTGGGTGATAGAGCACCTGTCTTTTCCTCTAGGACTTCCTCCTGCCAGTACTCAGATCTGATGCGGATCACCTGCCTGGGGACTTCTGCCTTCTTAGTGTCCCTAGGAGACAATGACCAGCTAAATTTTCTTTATCCTTTCCTTTAAGCGGATGATTATAGTGTTAGGCTAGCTCCTTATAGTGTTTCTAGAGGGGACAACCAAGAACAAATTTGTACCCCCAGCCCCTGCCCCTGTCTTCAGCAAATATTTAGAAATATCTGCAGTCATTTCTTATTGTCACAAAAGGGCAGCAAGAAGTGTTACGGGTATGTATAAGACCAGATGCACCATTAAGTATCGATACACAGAACAGCCTTTGCCACAGCAGAGTTACTTAGTCCAGATACTAGCCTTGCAGAGGTTACAGCCTTGGTAGAGGGGCACAGTTCTGTAAAAACAGCCTGAGAGTTCGTCTCGTCAGCTGTGTGCTTCTGTTGGCGATGACTGGAGGCTGGAGACTATCTAGCCTCTGTCTTTTGCTCTTGTTCCTTGCCCCCGTCAGCCTTTAACAGAAGACTTGTTAGCAAAATACTTCAGTGTCTTACAGTAACCGTGTTTAGGAATCGGGTCACCAATCTCTCACAGATCTCATGATAAGGCCTTGTATGGATTCTTACCCTTTAAGCACGTATGTGTCTTTATGCAGTTGTGTTCCTGGTGCACCAAAACAGGCTTCAGCTTTTGATGTATTTAGGTGCTGATACCTTTAAATGAACTGTAAGGTCATCAGAGAAGCCATTGCAAGCAGCCCTCATGTGGGAATGATGGGAGTCTAGCCTGGAGCTGTTTTTCTTTACTCTGTAGCTGAAGTGTTTGCTCTGCCTTGCAGAACGGAGTTCTGCTTGCTAAAGTTCTCTTAAATGCAGGAAACACATACTCATTGCCCTGGAGAACATGATATTGCTTCCAAGATAAAAGACTCAACCTGTTGCCAGATATCTCAGCCGCCTGGTGCAGCTCTCATCTGCCAGCACCTCCTCCTGCAATTGGCAAGGCTGCTTCCAGCTAGAACAGGGGGATGAAGAGTCTTCAAAGCACGGATCTTTGCTCGCCATAGATGGTTGTAGTGGTTAGTGCAGAATGTCATCTTGATCAACTTTGGGATCCACCAGGGTAATTAGGGGAAAACACCTCTGGGTATGTGTGGGTGGGTCATGAATGCATGGCCTTGCAGTCTGTGTCTAGTCCTTTGCCCCTTCTGATCTGACAGTGTTCCCATGCTCTGCTTTCTGGCTGCCATGAACTAAGCAGCTTTACTCTGGAGCAAGCCTTCCACCATGGTGTTTCTGCCCTGGAGCCAGCCAGCCATGGACTGAATTTCCCTAAAACGTGAGCCACATTAACCTCTCTTCCTTTAAAGTGTGAGTGTTGGGGGTTGTGTCCACTAAGAGGAAGCTGACTAACACAGTAGTGAAGGGAGGGGAGCTATGTATGGATTCTAGAATATGCTGATTTTTCAAACTTGAGTGCAGGTTTCAAGGTGCTTTCCATCTGACCTCACTGCCTAGCCTCTTTAATTGTGATGCCATAGAGTGAGGTTGTCATTGTATGACTCCGGAAAAGAAGACCTAATGAGCGTGGTAGGGAGGAGTTGGGCAGGGCAGAAGGCAAGGTAAGGCCAGGCATCCTGGGAGCTGTGCCCACATTTTCCTGGGGCTCAACAGGCATCTCTGCCTCCAGTTTGATTCTTGATGTTCTTCCCTCTGTCCCATATACTTGTTCAGTTTCTCTACTTTGGGGAGAGGCAGATACATTTTTTTTGGATAAACTCAAATTACATAATTAAGAAGACACATCTACTTAGAATAAGCATTTGCAAATGATGTTGAGATGCCCTTTTAAAAAATGTTTCCCTCTGTTAGTGGGAGTCACTGGGGAATAGATTATTATTTGGCAAATTCTTGATGTTCTAGTTCAGGTTCACTGCCTCCCTTCTCATGCAGGTGACTCAGATGATGCCTGAGGCTTAGTAGCCAGGTTCTAGATTACCACTGTTTTAGCTAGCAGCTGGGGCCACTGAACCCAAAAGCCTGGAAGGTTCTGTCCAGTCATGGTAAATATTTGAATGGATCAAGGGGGTGAGTGTGTATATATTTAGAAATTACACCCAATAGACAAAGGACCTCCGGGTAAACCTGTCTTGCTTATCCCTGGCATGAGGCAGAGCACACCCAAGGTTACATCCTCTGCTGTGTGATCCACTGAAGCCACTTCCTTCTGCATCCAGGGCTGCCCACGCCCAGCCACAGTTTCCTGCCACGGGGTCAGGAAGTTCAGGTCATCCCTCTCGGGACCCCTTGGTGACTTATGCTCCTCTGTCAGCATTCCATGTTCTTTTGCCTCTGCCCCAGAGTCCCTCGCTGGTTACCGTCCTGTTCCTAGACCCTGGCTTCTTCGTGGACTCAGTTTCCAGGCTGGAGTTCCTCCGTGTTTTGGCGGCCACTGGAAATTTAAGCCCAATACATTTTCAGATCCCTTCTCACAGAACTAAGGCTGGAAAAATTCACTTTGGAGTTTTGAAAACATGTACTTCTTGGATATGATATTGAAGTTTTAATATTGCTACCATTTATTAAAATGCATAGGAAAATACCCCAGAATGTGTATATGTCTTTCAGATTTCACAGGCAAGGGTTGAAGGTGCTAAAATCTGTTGATACTGGAGTATTGACCCATTTAGATCAAAGTCTATCTTCTGTCTTTTAAAGTTTTTTTTTAAATCTGTCTTAAGACTTCTTAAGGATGATTTTTAAATTGACATTTAACAAGCATACAAAGAACTGAACAAATCATGTGTGTTCAGCACAAGGTGTACACAGCTATAATCAGCAATCAGGAAAAATACTGAACATTACTAAATCCTTGGAGTTTTTTAGGTACTGACCACACTCTAAGGGTGGCTACTTGACTGCTACTACCTGAGAGAAGTTTTGCCTGTTCTTTAGCTTTATATAAATGGAATCGCAGTGTGTCTCATCTGTAGTCTGACCTCTTTTACTCATCTTGTTTGTGATATTTATCCATGTTTTGTGCTGTTTTAGTTTTCCATTCTCCATGCAATGTAGTATTCTATATTATAAATAGATCACTACTTACTACCCTGCTTACTGCTGGTGGATGTTTGGGCTGGGCAGGTTTTGGCCGTTACAAACAATGCTGCTGTGTTTGTACATGTCTTTTGGTGAATAAACAGATGCACATATATATACACACACAGACTCATGTATGTATGCGTATACACATATAGGTAGGTGTTGTTTAACTGCAGGGGTTTGTTCTGAGAGGCGCATTGCTAGGAGATTCTGTTGCTTTGCAATCGTCGTAGGTTAGACCTATAAAGCCAAGAGAGCTGCAGTTTCCCTAGGCAATAGAGTCTTACAAGATCACTGTTGTATATTGTGGTCTGTCACTGACCAACACGTTGTTATGGTCTATATGATCATATGGTCTGTATGTTTTTATGACTAGGAAAACATACATAGCTATGAATATAAATACACACAGTATGGATATACACTTCTGTTGGGTGTGTATTTAATGGGATTGCTGGATCAGAGTTTTACTAAGATAGTGCCAGAGTGATTGTACCAGTTACCCTCCCACTAATAAAGTAGGAAAATTCTGATTGCCACCAGTGCTTACCAGTATTCGATACTGTCAGATACTTGGACAAGTATTGATAACTGTGAGATACTTAGTATTGATACTGTCTTCCTTTTTTATTGTACCCGTTTCATTGTACCTGTTTTGATAGCAATGGAATAATATACTGTGGTCTAAATGTACATTTTAATGACACTGTCCGTGGTTTATGGCAAGTTCTCCATATTTTGTCACAAATGTTTATTATAGTGAAAGACACATTACCATTGACTCCTCTCAAAATACTCCCCCTTGCTTCAAATATACTTGTTGTTCTTGCACTTTCTGAAGTAGTTCTGGGAGTCCTCTTTTGTGTCTTTCGTGATAAAAATATGGTGAATGCTGCTGCTGAGTGCCAGCCAGAGGAAAGGCAGGCTCATAAACACAGTCCAGTGCCTTCCTGCTTCACCGGATCTGGCACTGTGTGACTTCTGGCTCTTCCTCAAAGTCAAAATGATTGTGAAATGTAAACATTTAAAATTGATTCAGGACTTCAACGTAGCCATCACAGCACAGACAAGGACTTCAAGAACTGCTTCAGAAAGTGGCAAGAATGATGGGATAAGCATGTTTGAAGCTAAGGGTAGTATTTTGGGGGGGTTTAATGGCAGTGTGTCTTTTTATTGTAAAAAAAAGTGTTTTTTTTTTTTGTTTTGGTACCAAGAAGCGAACTCAGGACCTTGTGCTTGCCGGGCAGGCGCTTGTGCCACTGAACTATATCCCCAGCCCTGTAAAAAAAATGTAAAAATTTAAACATTGCCCTTATTTTTGATCATACTGCATCTGGTACTCTGCATAAATCTTTGTTGGTGATGAAGTTAGAGCCACATTTATCAATATCATCTACCAAGAAAATCGGGACATTGGTTATGTGGGGTGAGGCAGCATTTCTTGAAGTTCTTGGCATATTAAGTGCTGGCACCTGTGGTATCACGACAAAATAAAAACTACTCCAGCAGGAACTCTGTGCCAGACAGGGCTGTAGGCATTTTACATGGACGGTCTCATTTATTCTTGCTGTCATTATCCTCGTTTTCAAGTTAGGAAGCTGAGACTTGTAGAAGTTTTGTAATTGCCTAGGGTCACACAGCTGAAATCCAGGCTTTCATTAATTTACCTTTTAGTAGTATATGTTTGTGATACATAAAGAACACATTCCTCCTGGGGATGTGGTATCTGCACGTATCATATCTTGATCGCTTTTCTTTCTCCCTCCTCTCCTTTTCCCTCCCTTCTCACAGAGCCCATGCTGTTAATCATTGTACTACATAGAAAGTTGTACTTCCAAAACTGCTGTTTTATGACAGTGCCTAAAATAGTGCCTGGCTCGCATTAAGGGTTCAGTAAGTACCTGTCGAATGAAATAATTTGACAGTGGTGAATTAGGTAGTCTCTGTCCAGTAGGGAAGTTTGTCCTGGCAGTGCAATATGCTGGTAGGGGAAGCAGTTGTTTTCATATGGCTGTGTCTGCCTGGAACAGTACCTGTCTCTGACAGTGAACGTTTGTAGAATGAATGAATCAATCACCACCAGTTGTACTCCTTTGAGCAGACTGGGGAAGCTCAGAGGACACTGGCAGGAGTAGGGCCAAGGAAGGCACATCAGTAGGGGCTGCAGTGATGTTCAAGGATATTCAGATTGAGCTGGCAGCACCCTGGTTGTACAGCCACAGGGAGGCCTGGTAACAGCAGGCAAGGCTGCCCCAGTTACGGGCAGTTGGGTCAGAAGAGGTCTCAGCAGGAGTGCAGGGTTGGCAGGATTCAAGGTCAGGTAATCCAGAGTCACAAGGTTGCAAGCAGTGAATGTTTAGGGCGGCTGGAGAGAGAGCCAAGGAATGCTTGCAGGGAGCCGTGGCCTGGGCTGGGTTCCTCTCCTGAAAGAGGCCTTTCTTTTCAGGCAGTTCACAGTGCCCGGAGGAATACACCAGACTGGGCCAGACACTTCTTCCCTGCTGGAGCCAGCAAGCACCTTTGGGAATGTCTTGACAGGTGAGGAAGCCGAAGCTTACACGAGGTTGTTCAGCAAGCACAGGCCCAGCCTTGGGCCAAGCACCGAAGAGCTTTTCCTGCCTCTGCCTGTTTCCCGCAGAAGGCAGAGGTACTGGGAATCGTGGAACAGGGCAGGGAGGACGCTGCGGTGCAGGCCTTAAAGCGCAGGTGAAGTTTCGATGCGGCGTAGGGGAGGAGGAACAGCCCGGTGACCACTGTACCAGCCTGGAGGTTGGCTGTTCTGGTGAAGGGATGTAAGGAAGACCCTGACAGGAGGCCTGCAGTCTAGATTCTAGAATGTACGTTCCATGAAGACAACAGTGCCTTCATTTTTACTGAAGCATAATATGAAGAAAAGGATACACAGGTCAGGACTAAAAATTATTTTTATGAAGGTAAACTACACATACCATCAAATTTACTGTCTTTCCAGTTTCTGGTGTATTATAATTCAGTAGACGAAGTACTTCATACGGTGCTGAAACCTCCAAGACCCTTTTCATTTTATAGAACAGTGACTTGCCTTCCATTGTTCCCCTACCCCAGCCACGGACAACCACCGCTCTGCTTGTGTCTGGAGTTTGACTCCCCCAGGAACCTCATGTCATAGCATCGTATCATACAGGTCGTTGGCCTATTTTCACTGAGCATAATGTCATGCAGGCTCATCTGTGGTGTCAGAATTTCCTTTTCTTTTAAGGGCTGAATAATCATCCATTGTATGGATGTACCACGCTTTGCTTATGTGTTCGCCTGTCTGTGGCTTCTTGGCGAGGAATATATAACTGGTTTTATATAACCAATTTGCTCACTGAAGACTGCAGCAGCTCATGGATTTCCTAGGAATTCAACAAATAATTGTGGAATCAATTTTAGAGTGGTATGTGAAAGACGGTTCAACAACTATGCCAAGATGGCTCCGCTGCAGGTTAGGAGACCCCTCCAGAGATGCATGGGAAGCCATGGAGGGTGATGGTGCTCCTAGGACAAGGTGGAGCAATAGAAGCGGGGGTCCAGAGTCAGCACAGATGGAAGCAGACGTGACAGTGACAGGAAAGGTGGTCTCTAGATCATACCATCTACGTAAGAGGGGATAAGGGTCTCAAAGGGGAGTGATGAGGGATGTCTCATCTAGAATAAAGAAGGATGAGGTCTGGGGAAGATCACTGGAGTGGGCACACCGATGTGGGGCCAGGACTTGCGCTTGTGTGTCTGACATTGTTCCTGACCTCCGAAAGAAATTCTTGTGAGGTGATGATGGTCCAAGTCATAAACCAGAGTTAGGGGAAACACTGACATAGCCAGAGTGGTTCAGCCTGGGCACTCGGGCAGCACAAGCGCTAGCCACAGGTGCAGTGGTAGGGACAAGACTGATCAGCATGGATTGTTCTGAGGCTTCGGGAGGTCAGGAACTTGAGCATGAGCGTGGACTTGAAACACAGTTGGACTCTGAATTGCGAAGAGAGAGAGAAGGACACTGCAAGTGGAAGAAGCAGTGAGAAAATGACATGTGCTGGAGATGAAAAGTTTGAGATGAAGAAGTAAGGGTTGAGCCTGGGCTGTTCTAGGCCTGTTGAGTCCACAGGGCTCTCTTTCTGCAACACCTGGGAGCTCTGGGCTGAAGACAGGGGCTGGAGAGCCTCATCCCTCCCCAGCCCATCAGCCACAGCTTCCTGCACAAATACTGGGCTCCTGGCACCCTGGCCTGTGGCCAGGCAGAAATCTGTACTCTCATGTGTGTCTGCTTCTCACAAAGCAACACGGTAAGATTCTTAGGGATGCACCCAAGGTGGCACCAGATCTCAAGGAAATAATGAGAAATGACTTCTATAGATCGTGTTCACCTACCTCCCCCAAATCCAGGATACCCAGGAGCTCCTTATCTAGAGGAAAATAGCAAGAGCACTCCCACAGGGTGGCCATGAAGGACCCAAGCATGTGGGACAGGAAAATGCAGTGCAAGGACCCAGTCGGGTCACCCACCAGAGCAGGATCCAAAGCTGAGAGCTGAGAGGCCAGGGTTCAATGGCCCAAGGCTTCGCCCACCGGCCTTCAGCTGTGAGGGAATCCAGGGCTCTTCAGGGGGGTAAGCGTCTCTGCAGCTTGTGCTGGAACCACCATAGATACTATGTTTACCCCAGCCCATGGCAGGTGCTCTGCATACCCAGCCTCATCTGGCCTGGCACCTAATACAGTAGGTGTTAAGAGCCTCATTTACAAATAATGAAATAGCTGCAGGCAACCAGAGTCATCACGTGGTTGCCAGGTCCTAGTGCTGTTCTAAGGCTTTCCCACATACGAACTCAATTTAAACCCTAGAACAAGTGTAGCGTAAATGTTCCATTGGCAGGGGAGGAAACTGAGCCCAGAGAGATGTAGTGTCTTTCCCGAGACCACTCATCAGGCTCTAGGCAGAGTCAGAGGCTGAGTCAGTCTGGCTCCAGCATCTACACTGTTAAAGGGCCACACAGTCCCTGTGGGACACGTAGGAGCCTGTGCGGCTGGAGCAGAGAGGTCAACTGCTGACCAGTGGCCTCCTCCAGCTGGTTTTTTCCCGTTGGAGCAGCTGCCCCACTGCTTCGGGGAGGGGCTGGCTGCCCTGTTGTGTTGCTGGAGTTTGCCAGGAGGATTAGCCTCCACCGCGTGTCAAAACAAGCCAAGCAGGAAAAACCAACAAACAGCGCGTAACTTCCAGCCCGAGAAGCTGCACTACCACCTTTGCACAGGCCGAGGTTGGCTGCAGAGGCCCAAGGGTCCTGAGTTCTGTCCTGGCTGAAGTGGACACGGTGGAGGAGCCTGGGCTTTGCAGGTGAGAGTGCTGTGCCTGGCCCACTTGTGCTCTGTCTCTGCAGCTGCCCGCATTCTCTGCCCCCCCATGACATTGAACAGTGACCCGGATGACCCAGGGTGCCCAGAGGACGGATGCCTGAGGTGTGTCCCAGCTCTGTACTGCTAGCTCTGGACCTTGGGCAGTGCCAGCATCTCCTCTGTGTGAAGAGACTGAGTTTGGGTAGTAGTTTTGAAAAGAGAAATTTTTTTTAAAATGTAGTGGGACATTTTTCTTTGAATAATATTATAGATAGGTGCAGAATATGAGACAGATAAAAAAAGATGTGTAAAAAAACCAGACAGATGTGCAAATTTTCAAGAACAAAAAAGAAAGCAAGCAAGAAAAGAAAAAAAGAGGGCGGTCTCTACAGACTGTTCCCAGAGCCCACACGGTTCTGCTTGGTGTCTTTTGGCACGGGGCTCCTGCTCCCAGGCTTGCTTTGGTCCTTCCATTCTTATTGAAGGCTATAAATTCTTCAGAGCCTCCCTGAGCTGCTGCCCCCTGCATTCTCTCTTTGCCTCTAATGATTTCTGCCCCTTCTAAGTTCCTGTTGCTTTATTAACTGTTTCAATCATTGACTACTCGTACTGTGTCTAGTGATGAGCCTAAGGACTTTCACAGGATGTTTGAACACGTGACATGAGTGTATGTATGTAGCATGTGCTTACATGTACATTTATGTGTATAATACATGGATGCACACATGCATACACCTGCACACACAAAACCATTAAAGAAGAACTGTGGGTTCATGTCCCCTAGTGCCTGGTATGTAATAGGTCTCTAGTAAGAGTTTGTTTTGTTTTGTTTTGCTTGGTGCTGGGGGTTGAACCTAGGGCCTTTGCACTGAGCTACGTCCCTAGCCCTTTATTTACTTTTTACTTTGACACAGGGTCTCGTTAAAAATCACGAAGTTATGCTCAATCTTGTGATCTTCCTGCCTCAGCATCCCAGATTTCTGGGATTACAGGCATGTACCACCATCCTTGCTTCTCGCAAAGATTTCTGATCATGGGTTCACCTTTCTCGTGCTCCTGAGCATCCTGCCTGGGTCGGGCACTCAGTGAATAGCAGTGTGAATGTCCGTGTGGTGTAGTGGTTCCCGTACCTGGGAAGTCTGGACTTTGAATCTTGGCTCGCCGAATGTATTGGCTTTATGTCCTTGGGAAATGTACTCAACTTTCCTTATCTGTCAAGTGGAGGTGGTAGTGCGTGCATTCTGTAGGCATTTATTGAGTCCCAGCTATATGCCAGGCAGTAGTCCAGGGGCTAAAACTCTAAAGCTTACAAAACAGCAAGCCCTGTCCTTGTTGAGTTCATATCCCAGCCAGGTTTGGGGAGAGCCCTGTGTGACTGTGGGGAGCAGAAGGAAGAGGCTGCCTGCTTGGGCAGAGTGGAATGGTGACCCCGGGAGGGGCTGTGACAAGCTGGAAGTGTCTGGCGGCTGAGAGGGGCACAAGGACTCCCTGGTGGGACTTCGCTGTGATGGGAGGAGGAGGAGACAGGTGGGTTGGGCTGGAGGCCAGGCTCCCTCACCCTGTGCTGCTGTGCACAACCCTGAAGCTGCCCCGCACCATCCATGGTGGGCCAGGAGGAACAGCCAGGCAGACATGCCCAGTGACCCAAAGACCGCATGTGACATAGTTGATGGCCAGCACCCTCTCTGCCCAGGCCTGCTATGGGAGGCTGCCTCGCTCACCGCAGAGTATGGCTCTCCTAGCCATGCCGAGGGTCACAGCTGCCCAGGGACAGAAGAAGGGGGCCGTGCAAGACACCCAGAGGTGCTGTTCCCAGCTGGTGCCAGAGACAGGGTTCTGGGGCTGATTCTTTCCCTAGTGGCCCGGGGGAAATGGAGATGTTGAGGGGATTCACGGAATTTGTCACACTGACAGTTGGCGGTCGCTCATGCACGCGTCCCGACCTTCTGCCTGCTGTCTTAGAGTGAGGGCGGGAAGCCTTTGGTGACATTTCACCTCCCACCTGCAGCAGCTTTTCCTTTTGGGGAGCCCAACACCCAGGACAATATCGCAGGAAGGAGAGAGAAGGTGCCATGGCGGTGGCCGTTCAGGGTTTGGCTTTATTGTGAGCATGGCCACATCTGGCCGCCCTGTTGAGCCTCAGCACTGTCACCAGCCTGTCTCCCAGAAGTGCCCAGTCTGTGGAAATCTGTCCTTCACTTGGGGCCATTTATTTTTATTTTTAAATTGGCATCTGCAGTAAGTCCCCACCTTAGGAGCATTCAAGTTGCGAACTTTCACAGGTGTGCTGTGTGACACTCACTTTGTTGGATAGGAGCGAGCTCGACTGAGGAACACTTTCTGGGAACGGAGCTCATGCATAAATCGGGGGCTGAATGTAATATCTGTTTGCCTCTGTAGGATACAGTGTGCAAGGATCATATCGGGAAATTTGGAGGGCATTTCCCCCTCCTTAGTCATTTCCCATCTCTGTATGTCGAGAATGTGAACTCTTAGCTATTTCGAAATAAGCAATACATGGTTGTAGACCTTTGCTGTCCTGCGGTGCTGTGGGACATTAGCAGTCACCCTCCCCATCCACCTGCACCTGCTGCTCCTCGTCCACTCTCTCCATAACTCCCTTCGCGGCACCCTTCCCAAACCCTGTCAGCGGCTCTTCTGTTCTCTGCTGCCGCCAGCATTGTTAGCATCCAGGTACAGTGAGAACACACAGTACTTGTTTTTCTGTTCCTGGCTTATTTTACTTAAGCACAGTGATCTCCAGCTCCATCCATGTTGCTGAAAATTTCAGGGTTTCATTCTTTTTAAGGGCTGAATAGTATTCCAATGTGTTTATATACTGCATTTTCTTTACCTATCTTTTTATCCATTTATAGACACCTAGGTTGATTCCCTGGCTTGTCCGTTGTGAATGGTGCTGCAGCAGCATGGATGCTCAGGCCTCTCTGAGGGTGATTTTGAGTAAGTTGTGCCTGGCCTTTGTTCTGCCTCAGCCCCCTCTTCTGTAAAATGGGACTGATAATATTTGTCCTGACTCTATGGAGGGCTGTTGAAAGGGTTAAATGGGCACAAGAAAGGGCTTAAAATAGTGTCCTGCCCATGCTGAGTGCTGTTTGCAATGCCTGTTGCCTGCCATGCTTGTGTGGCATGACGGGCTGGTCGGGCTTGCATGTTATGCCCGCAAGCTTAGGCTGTGTCTGACGTTCCTGTTGTCTCATTGCTCAGCCTAGTGCTTGGTCCCCGGTAGACGTCCAGTAAAAGCATGTTAAAGGAACTTGGGGTGCAGGCTGAGGCAGAGACTTGCCATCTGTAAAGGCCTATAGGAGGGCAGCGTGTGGAAGAGCAGTGAGGTGGGGGTCAGAGGGGTGAAAGGGGAAACTGAAGTTGGAGGGGAGATTGGACTCAGATGCTAGGGGGATACCTGGGTCAGGCACGGAGGAGCCGTGGCAGGTTTCAGAGCAGGAGAGGAACGTGACGTTCGGAATTGCAGAGGAGATAATGATAGAAGTAGCTAGACTGGATTGCAGAAGAGCGAGCTAGCAGGGTGACAGTGGGAAGCTGTTGGGGACACACGGCTGAGAGTCACGAGTTGTGTGGGCAGTAGTGTCCCATCTGCACCCTGCCCCCTCCGCAGCCCGGACACAGGAGCCAGGCCAGTGTGGTGACCTTCCCTCGCGACCCGACTGTTCCCGGCCCGGCATTCGTCTGAGGCGTCCTCCTGGCCAGTATACCTTCCGCAGGTTGCCAGGTTACCACAGCCGGTGCCGCGTGAGTCCTTGTGCCAGCTCCGGGCTGCCGGGTCCTCCCTCGCTCCCCAGCCTCTGCATGTGTGTGTGTGTTTTTATTATTTTCATCTGAAAGTGAGAAACAGCGAGGCTGCTGGAAGTAGGCCATGTGCTTTCATTTGCTCTTCTCACCAAGGACAGGCATGTTCCTGAGCCCTCGGAGCAGAGCCCCGGCCGGAGGAGGAGGAGGAGGGCGCTAGGCCCAGTGTGGCGAGGACGTGGCCCCGCCCGGAGGACATGCTGTGCTGGCCTGGCTGCCACACGCTCGGCTGCCACATGCCTGGCCCGGTGGCCATTTTGTCCCTGGCCAGCCATGACAACTCCCACCCTTGCCCATCTCTGCTTGGCTCAGACGTGTGCCTTGAAGGCAAAATCTGTGTCCTCCTCATTGCTGTGGTTGGAAGCCTGGGTCTGGCCTCCCTGGCAGAACACAGCCCTGGTCATCGTGACCTCATAAAGTGGCCAGACCCTCTGCCTGTGGCACTGGGCTTATTCTTGACATCTGTGTCCTGGGATTCTTGGCCAGGATGTGGGGGCATGCAGTGCCTGGGATATGAGGAAATAGTTTCATCAACCTGTGTTGAGCACCTACTACATCAGTGTGTGTCTGGTGGCTGCTGTAACAGGCATGTCCAGTTACGGGAAGTGGTGTGTGGTGATACCGGCGGCCCTTTCCTGTGTGTTTACTGTGTGTTGTGCAGCACGCTAAGCACTTTGCGAGTATTATCTCCCTTAACCCTCAGGTGATGATGGGCTGCAGTTATTAGCTCTGCTGTATGGATGAAGAAAATCAAACGAGATGGAATTAATTAACCTGCTACAGGCCCCACCGCTAAGGGGAGTCTTTGTGACCCCTGAGGCCTACTGTCCATCCCAGCACACTTTCTTCTTGTGACACAGGTGCCCAGAAGGTAGGGTTTCGCATTTGAAAGGCCTGTGCTCCATTCCTGAGCCCACGCAGTTTGCTGGCTGAGCCACCCTGGCTGTCTGACCTAGCTTTTTGCCTTTGTTTGTCATGAGACAAATGAGAATACTTACATATATTTAACAAGATTTCTATGAGGGATGAAATCAGGTACTTTATTGTGAAAGTACTTTGTAAACTAGAAGGGGCTACGCAGACGTTGAATCTCATTTAAATGAGTCAATAGTAAAAACTTACTTAAAAATAAGTACACAAAAATGGTATGTACATTTGGCAGATCGGGGAAGGAAACATGGCCAGTCCCCACTTCTAACAGGTTTGTCAAGTGTGACGATATGGCCTGGTTCCTCAGTGAGGGACATGTGCTGGAGGCTCCTGAGGGGAAGGATGTCATGCGCAGTGCTGCGGGTAAGTGCCTGGGCTTGGAGCCCGGCTCCCAGCTGTGCCTCCTTGGACAGGTTCCTCTGGTCTCCGCCATGATGGCACCAGCTTCATGGTGCAGGGAGGGGCCTCACACAGGCTTGAAGTACGAAGGTTGAAGTCTGTGTTTGTGTTGAGGATGTTGCTGTTTGGGAAAATAAAAAAGCAAAGCGCATGGTAGCTGGGGACTAAGCCTTATCTGAAGGCTCTCCTGCGGGGACAAGGACAACATTCGTGTCTGGTGGAGCTGAGGGCTGACATCCCAGGGCAGGCTTGGGGGAAGTCAGGCCCGTGGGAAGAGCTGTAGGCCCGTGTGCTCCTGCTGGGCCACATCTCCCAGAGCGGCCCTTCTGCAGGCCCCGGGACCTGCCTGTGTCCTGCAGGTCAGCTGGCCAGAACCTCTCCTGGACCTGAGCAGGTTACAGATCACAGAGAGGACGGCCATATTCCAGGGTGAAGCTCGTGTTTTCATCTTGGCCGAGAGCAGAGTTTACTCAGAAAGAGTTCTTGCCATTCTTTAACTTGTTACTTGGTTCTGTGTGAGAAAGAAAAGGGAAGTGGGAGGAGCCCAGTGTTGGGGTGGAGGTGGGAAGGAGGTCACAAGTGGCCAGGAAGCGGGTCCCTGGGAAGCTTTTCTGCTAGGGCGAACTCTGGAGTAGCAGAGAGGGATGAAGCGGTCAACCAGTACCTTGGCGTTTTATGACCCTGAAAGTGGTGTTTAGAAGGAGGCCCTGCTCTGGCTTCGGACGTTTCTGTTGCTGCATTCATTGGTCTGTTTGCCAGCAGATGATGACTGGATGTGCCCTGTGTGGGTGGTGGCGCAGAGGCCGTAAGACGCCGTCCAGGCCCCTGAGAAGCTTCCGAGCAGTGAGGCTGTTTTATAACTGTTCTCAAATCATGTCAGCTCCAAAAGCTATTTTAGGAGCGCCTTTGATTATGAACCATATCTTACATTTAATTTTGATTCTCTTTTCCCTCATGTCCTGGATTCTGTAGTGACATCCACAAACACTGTGTGCCCAGCAGGGTCGTAGGGGTTGGAAGTGCGTAATAGAATCGGGAGATACTGGCCACTAGAGCCAGCACCTAGAACAGTCTCTGAAGGACTTTAGACCTCCTCCTATCCCATGTTAGAGACCGTGAGCTTCTGTCTGGAGGGAGCTGACGAGGCGGAGGGGTTTGCTGCCTCCCTGTGGGCCTGTGTGTGTTCATGACAGCAGTAAGAACTGCAGCCCAGCTGGGAGGCACTGACGGCACGCACGCCTCGTCTCTCCTCCCACCTCCCGAGCCCGTGGGGTGCCTCCCTTTCTCCTCTTCAGCTACCATATGGACAGGGAAGCACAGTGTTGTGCTCTTTTCTTAGCCAAACCTGTAGTTTGTAGCCAGGGGTCTTGGACTTGCCGGGAGAGGGCGAACCTGTGCAGTAGCAGTGTTTCCATCCCTGGGATGGGTTAACTGATTTGTCTCCTTTCGTGCCTCATGTGAGGCCACAGGGAAACAACCCACGTAAAAGCCCTCCAGGGCTCCTAGTTGGGGTCCCTGTTTTCAGCCCAGAGTAAGCTGCCATTAGTGCCCTCCAGCCAAAGAGGGGGGAAGAGTGCTGTGTCTGTGGCACCGTAGGTTACTTGCCCCTTTAAAACTGCTGGGGGACCCTTTCTAGAAGCTGGAATTGGGAGAGTGGATGTACGTTTGATAAGTACAGATCAAAGGAAAGAGAGAGTAGCAGAAGCCTCACAGAGGCCCAGTGTGGGCGGCGAAGGGGCTCGGATCAAGCGAGCCCATTTCTAGTGTGTTTGCCCGGGACTTGGGGGAGGCTTCCTCTAGTAAGCTTAACCAGTCAGCATGTACTGACTCAGTGCTGCGTACAGCGTAGTTTTAGCGGGGAGAAAGAAAGCATTCTAAAGCTTGTCTGGGGTCCTTGAAAAGTTCAGACCCTCAGTGGACACATCAGATGAGCCCCATGGGACACGGGCTGTGACAGACAGCAAGTTAGCAAATCCTGGTGGTAATGGAGTTACGCGTGCTGTTGGCATTTGGAGACAGAATAGTTATGGTGGCAAATGTGGGCCTGCAGGATTTCCATTTATCTTGCCCAGAAATGAATAGAGAATACAAGTAGACATACTGCTTAGTTTAGTGGGGACCAGGGGCTGCAGGTTTTGGTCCAATGTCAGTGGTGTCCAGGAGCTTTCTCTCTGCTGGGGTTTGGCCAGGTGGAGAAGATCCATTCAGTGGGTGCTCGGAAAAGGAGCAGGTAAGCTTTGGGACTGATTCCCAGCTAAGGGAGCGGGAGGAGATTAGTGCAGATGATGTAGGTGAAATGGCTCAGTGCAGTGCACAAGGAAAGACTTCAGCAAAGGCCTTTGATAGATGCCTAAGATTGAGATGGAGAAACTATGGAAGAAGAAACTCCAGGGGGCAGCAGGTGCAGGGACTGAGATGGGAGTGGACAGGTAGGGGCCTCTGCAGGGGTGACCTGTGCTAGACATCAAGTCTGCAGTCCTATGGTCTGCCCATGTCATTCTGCAGCAGGGGAAGGGGTTGTTGATCTAGCTCTCAACTAACTAGAAAGAACAGGAAGTGGACAGAGGAGGGTGCCGGCAGGTGAGTGATGCTTAAAGGCCTGACAGCATTTGCCGTGGAGTGGAGAGTTTGCCAAGCACAGTGTGTGTATTTAAGTGAACACCAGGGGAAGTGGGTATCAGGCTTAACTTCTGAGGACTCCAGGGCCTCCCTGGGGTTGGTGGTAATGGAGATTGGGGATGGAGGTGGATGTGGGTTCAGAGAACCAAGATGCTTCCCTGCCTTTTGAGCTGTAAAGGCTGTGAAGGAGGGGTGCTGGGTGACCCTGTCAGGTAGGGAGCCCCCGCTGTGGGTCCCATGTTCTGTAAGCGAATGACCACCCTGCAGGGTTGCTGATGATGAAAACACTAGTGATGCTGGCCACTGACTGGCTTCTTGTGGGGTGCCAGGCATGGTTACTAAGTGTTTCACTCTTACGCATGCCTGTCTTTTGCTCAGCAGCACTATGGAGGGAAGTGATGAGCTGATCTGCCCTAGTTTATCATGAACAAATTTAGGCCAAGCTGAAGAGACCCACCCAGATCCCACCCTGTAGACTTGAGCCAAGGCCCACTCTGGTCTTGCTGCTTGGTGAGTCTAGATGGCGTCCCCAGCATGCTTAGGTCTCCATCTGGCAGGCATCCCAGGCCATTTGGATGTGGACAGAGGCTCTGTGCCTTTTGGGGCAGAAAGGTGGTTCTTGTACTGGGTGGTCTTGCTGCCTGCAGGGTGGGAGGCCCCAGGAACAGGGCTTTCTCGCTGGCAGGAGAGGCCCTCTCTGAGATGTGGACCGGAGAACTCTGGGCTTATCTCAGTGTCACAGCCACTTGTGGCCTCTGTTCTCCTGGCCTCTGGTGATGCAGGGCACTCAGAAGGTCCAGAGGGGCTTTTGCTGTGTCTGCCCCTTAGAAACTTTTGCTTGTGTCCAAAGCATATTCAGCTTGCCAGAGCCTCCCCAGAAAGCACCTGACCTGGCAGGTGGTGACGAGGTCATCAGCCTCTGCTGGTCAGCGGTGGTGCTTGTCAATGTGCCTGACACACAGTGGCCCTGAACACCCTCCTGTTGGGAATTAGGGAGTGGCCATTCTTGCTGCAGGACCCACCTGCTTGTTAGATGCTCAGCCTGGCGCAGGAGGCTTTGGAGTTTGCAGAGGAAGAGTGTGGGGCATGCGGTGCTCCTTTCACCCATGATACCTGTCATGGGGCCTTCTGAGTACTGCCCCATAGCCTCCAGGGTGAAGCTGGCATTATTGCTCTTCCTCTTCCTGTGGAGAAGCACGTTGGCCACAGAGGCCCGTGCCAGAGCCCAGGCTCTGCATAGGCCTGCGTAGGCCTGGAGGGTGTCCGAGCTGATTCCTGTAGAAGTATGTAGTTCTAACACTTTCCTTCTGCGAAACACCCCTGGAGCTCAGGACTGCCCTCCTCCAGGCACTCTGGCCAGCACTCCCCAGCCAGGCCCTCCACACAGAGATGTGTGTGCATTGTCACAGCTTTTGTGGAACCATAGCCTTGGTATGACTGCATATTATGGAAACCATTTGGCAAATGTATCCCAAATGCTGCTCCACACCATGGTGTACACTGTACGGTTTTGACAGCCCTCAGGCCCTTCCCACGCTCAGACGAGAGCCTCAGTCCTACTTCTGCTCTCATCATTTGCTGCTGCAGTAGAGGAGCCCTGCTTCACCTGTCCCTAATGGCCCCATGCTGTTGTCCACTTCTGGGAGGCTGTGGGTGTGGCCTCTGAAGAGGGTGGGAGGCTATAGCAGTGTGGAACCAGAAGCTCAACTTGGAGTAGCTTGGGAATCCCCATCCTGCTTATGTTTGAGATCTGTGCTGTCTAGGTCTGACTCAGTTGGGTGAAGTAGTAGTTTGTGCCTGGGCGGGGGAGAGACTTGGTTTTCAAGTCACATGGGCTAAGCTTGTGTGGTCACGCAGAGGTCAGCACGGCCCCGGGAGTCACTGGTGCCCAGATCCTATGTGCCCTGGAGACATCTGTCCATGAGAGCATCAGTAATGTCCATGGGCATTGTGAGGGCCTCTGGCCAAGACCCCTGTGTCCCTCCCCGAGTGTGGCCTGTGGCACAAGCCCTGGTTGCCCTGTTGAGGAACGGGGCATGGAGGTCTTCATTCTGACTCACGTGGCCCAGCCACCCTCCATCTCTGGAAATTGTTTCCATTTGATGACAGGGCCAGGATTTTAAGAGCACTCAGCCAGGAGGCATGTTGGGTTTCTCCCCGAGTCCCAGGAAGACTTGGTGTCCCTGTGTTTGGGTCGGTCCGAAAGCCCCCTGGAGCAGGGGCCTCTGGCTGGTGACTAGGAGTGTGGCCCTGGCTCATGGTCGGAGGAGCATGTGGCAGTTCCATTGTCAGGAGCAGTTTTGCTTGAGGCCGAGCTACGTGCCCTCTGGGCCAGGAGCTTAGGTTTAGTGATTGGTGGCCTAGGACAAGATATAGTGGCTTCTTTCGTCTTCCAGGGAGGCGATAGGAGTCAGTCTGGGCAGGACACTTTGGAGCGTGGATTTTTGGCCCAGAAGACAGACTCACTCTGTGTCCAAGAAAAGGTGCCCACTTATGGACAGGACATACTGGTCACAGTGTCACCAGCCCAGGCTGGCCGTCCCCTGTGCACGTCCCGCCATGGTACTGCCCTCAGGCGTGTTCTGAGAGGCACTCTCGGTGGTGGGGGTCTCCTCCACTAGTCCTGGGAAGTCAGGCCCTGACGCAGCCTTCACTCGCCCTCAGTCATCCTTCAGGCCTAGTTCTCAGGGCTAGTGGCTGCCAGGCCACTCACTGCCGCCTGGCTCCGGCTCCCTGTCTGTGGTGACACTCTGTGTCGGCGTCGGCACCTCACCTCTGCCAGCACCTACCCTCTAGCACAGCCTGTCCCTAGCCCTTGTCTCTTGGATTTTCACTTGGCAGCTGGCACTGCATTGTGCCCTTACAGTGTTTGTTGTCACTGCCGGGACTTGTTTCACTTCAGCTCAGTGACCAGGGGTGGAAGTGCCGTTGTCCACTAGGTGGGGGATTTGATGGGGAAATCTCAGTGGGCCTGGGACACTTCCTCTGAGGCTGATAAGATGTCTCCGTGGCGGAAGGCTGACCAGAGCATGGTCATCACTGTTGATGGCTCTGTTTCAAGAGGAACCATTTTCCTGTGAACACCATCCGACTTCTAAAATGACAGGAGCCTTTCTTTTTCTGGACCCTCTACCCCAGCTCACCAAGCACATTTTCATCCTCTTAGTGCTTATGTACATTTATAGAGTCTTTGTTGTTGTTTCTTCTTGAAGTTCCCCCAAGTTTCCCAAGATCAGAAGTTCTTTTTCTACCAAGCATTGAACCATCCCAGTAAGTTGACTTTATTTCCTTTTCGGTGGTGCTGGGGGTTGAACCTAGAGCCTTGGGCATACTGGGCAAGTGCCCTACCCCTGAGTGACATCCCCAGCCCATAGTTTGGCCTTTACTTGCTTTCTTCGTCCTCTTTTCTCCAAGCCCCTCCTGTGTCTTTGGCCCACGATCTGGACATACTTGATCTTATCTCCTTCTTTAAGAAGGTGGGCGTGGTTGCACCTGATTAGTGCTTGGCTGGATGACCTGAAGCCTTAGCAGGCCTTTTCTTATGCCAATTGGTCATGGTCAGTGCTATCATCGTCGAAGTGATAACTGGGGTTAACCAAGCACTTACTTTGTATTGGGCTTGATGCTAATGCTCCGTATCTCATAATAAGGCCTCCAAGAAAACCATGTGAAGTATGAATAAAGCTGAAGCTGGAAATGTAAGAAGGTTAAGAATTGTTCAAGTTTATGGAAAGAGTAAAGAGACTGCAGAAAAATTCAGATTCAAGCTGGTCTTGGTTGAGAGTTTTTATCTACTTTATATACTATCCCTGTTGAATAGTATGTACTCAGTAAGTGTTTGGGGAATGGCAAGGTGGTACCCAAAGTCTGGCTGGCCTCCAGAGTGTCACTAATGATGACAGCACCCGACATTTGTTCAGTGCTGAACAGGGCTAAGCTCTGTAAAGAGTGACACATATCAGCCCATTTAATCATCACGGCTCGGTGAGATAGAGTACCCACGTTTTGCTGATTAGGAAATTGAGGGTCAGAAAGGCCAAGGTAACCGGCTGTAGGTTATATAGCTAAGTAATATAAGCCAGGGGATTTGAACTGTATGAGCATGTACTGTTAATCCTTCTGTTACAGTTTATAAATACACTCATTTTCACCCCACGCTTGCCTTCTGGCCATCCCCTTCCTTAGCTCAGTTTGCTTTTCCTTGTCTGTTCTTCCTCATCCTTTTCTTCCTGAGAAGCCCAGGCTGAGACTCCTTCTCAAACTATGCCTGTTGACATGGAGCTCACTTCAAAGCTCTGACCTTTTAATTTATATTTTCATAAACTTAAAAGTGAGTGACCCTATTGCAGCATGGAGCTATGTGCTCTTTCTTATTTCTCACCAAAGGAAGGGAACAAGAAGCCCAGAAACCAACCTGTATCTATTGGGACATTTGACACAGGACACGGAGGACTCTGAGCAGTGGGAAGGGAGGCCACTTTAATAAGCACCCTGATTTCAGTGGAACATCCGCAAGGGACTAGGACTTTACAAAAATAAATTCCAGCACAATCGTCAGTCTGTGAAAGTTAAAATAAGGCCTCATATACAAGATGACAGTATCTTTACACCCTCCAGGTAGCCAGACATTCCTTTCAGGAGACATGGAATGCACTCACTGTAAAGGAAAAGCTTGACAAATTAGATGACATTAAAAGGAGGAACTTCTGATCATCAAGACATTAGTAAAAGGAAAAGTAAGCAGTGTGGAGAGAACACACACAATACCTCTAATGGGTAAGTTGATTCTTATTCAGAATAGGGACGGTAACACTTAACAAGTCCCTGAGAGAAAGAGCACCCCCCCACCGGCAAAGCAGTGCCATACCCTTGTGAGTTGTGAGTTGCACCTTGTCCCAGTTCCAGATTTCAGTCGTGGTGCCCTCATCCTGACACAGCTTCTGGCTGCCTTTGCGAAGGGGCTCAGTCTGGGGTCTCGGGCAGCGTGTGCGGACGAGAGGCCTTTGTTTCCCACGAGCTGCTGCGCTTGGCTGCTCACGGTGCCCCATGTACCTTCCTGCTCATGCCTCTTCCTCTTTTCCTTGGGCTTACTAACTTTTGATCAGCTATTTTAAGAATATTTCTCTCCGGCTTCTTTTTTCCCCTTCCTTTTTCATTTCCCTTTTTGTACCTTCTTGTTGAGCCTAGAAACTTGGTTATAAAATCTCTAAAATATCTCTGTCTTGAGGGGAGTAGGCTTGTGTCCGGGGCCTCCAGAGGCTGTGCAGAGACCTGTAAGCTACAATGTATCTACAGAGATGTCTTGGGTGTGCTCAATCATCTGAGCCCTCCAGAGGTGGGTGGGAGATACCCAGTCAAGGACAAGCTAAGCAGTGACTTGGTCATGGTGGTGTTTGTGAAGGGCCCTCTGCCTTGGATGGCAGTGGGATTGTGATGATCCTTTCCAATCTTGTCACTGAAGCCCTGGACAGACCCCTTGTGGGGGTCTCACTGGGAGAAAGCCAGTGTACCATCATGATTCCTTGGCCCTTCTGGTGGGTCAGGAGGGGACACGTGTATCAGTCATTTAATGGTATCACGTATACTTACAAGTAACTCGGATACAGCACTCCATCTGTGGCCCTACATGTAGGGTGCGGACAACCACTGACCTGAAAATTTAAATGCTCCTCGCTTTCCTCTCTGCCTTTCTTCTTCCCAAGTACTGGCATCTGTGTGGCAGATTCTCTTTGAGGGTGTCACTCCAGTTTATTTTATCAAGTCCCTCACTCTGGCAGTCCTTGTTCTCCCTTTTCATTGCAAATGTATTAAATTTTGGATCTGGAGGACAACCTGGAAACTCTAGGTGTGTTTGACTTTAAAATTTTCTGGCAGTGTTTAAAAACCAGGAGTTTAACATAACAAAGCTTGATTTTTTTTTCCCCTTCTCCTGAAAAATCTGGAAGATCTGGACTCTTTGGGTCTCTCTTCCCAGATGGCCCCGCGGGGACAGAGCCCTGGATGGCGTGTTCCTTCCACTTGGCATGTTCCTCTCCAGCCCGCACTGCTCCCCTGAAGGCACTGGAGTGGGTAACTTCTCAGAGCAATGGCTTTGTGGGGTAGCCTGGTAACCCAACCAGTATGGTTCATATTATTTCATTGGGAAAGTAAGTCCAGCTTTCAGAGAGTAGATTTTTGAGATGCCAACAGTGCAAATCTGGGAGTTTGGGTTTTTTCTGGCACCAGGAATCGAACTCACAACCTCGCGCTTGCCAGGCAGGTGCTGTGCTGCTGAGCTAAATCCCCAGGCCCCAAATCTGGGAGTCTGTAGAGTCATCAGCTAGCTCACTATGTCTGAGGTGTTGGCCCACATCCTGTACTTCCGTGCTATATGTTGGCCTAGCACTTACTAGGTCCATAGAAAATGATTTACTCATGGGATCGCCAAGTGCCAGGTGTCTGCCCACTTCCAGGTGGTAAAGAAAAATGCCATCTTGCTGTGGATCTAGGCCTGCCACTTCTCCTTGAGACTGAACTGCTGCCTGATTTATCTGGAGCACCCAGTGTAGCTCCAGATATCTGCACAAGGTATGGAACCGGTCCCCTGCACTGCTGCCCTGCCCTGAGAGCCTGGATTCTCTCTGTGAGTGAAGCCCCAGTCCCTGTAGAGCCGGCCTCAATGAGGAAATGAGAGGACAGAAAGGCCGCACAAAGCCTGCCTTCCTGGCAGATGCCTGCTGGACAGGAGTTTGTGGCCGGTACAGAGTGCTTGCATTCCACACCCTGGACGAGGGTGGTCAAAGTTCAGCTCGTTGCCTTTAAAGAAAGAAAAAGAAAAAGAAAAACAGAAAGAAAGAAACTTGTTTTTGGCATTTGGAAGTTTTGACCCAGATCATTGAGAGAACTCACAATGTTCAGGGAGACACTCAGTGCCTAAGGCTGGTAGCTGTGAAGGAACAGAGGGCCTGTGAGCCTTGGGGCTGGAGCTGAAATCCTGCCTTTTTGAGTTCGCCCTGGCCTGGCCTTCTCCCTGCTCTGGAGTTATCTTTACCCCCTGAAATCAAACACTGCTTGTGGCACCCTGTAAAACTGCTTCCTTGTCGGCTCTAGCATACTTGCTAAGTAAACATCCTCCCATGTTTTTGGATCTGAATCGTTTTTGCTTCCTGGTCATCCCATTTGGATTTTTCTGTTCCTGGCACCCCTCGGAATCAGGTTAATAGAAGGAAGACCTAGAATTGGGCAGAGGCTCCTCAGATGACTCTTTTTAATACTAGTAAAGTTGCGGGAAGGGTAACGGAGTGGTGGGAAGACTGAGATGAAAAGTGAAACGAAACAAAACCTTCCCACAGGGTGTCGTCATAGTGCTTTGCAAATCACAGTTGGTCCCTGCGGCACCACCCGAGATGAGGACTTCTCTCTGTACAGACTCGAGCCCTGTGCAGCTGGGGGTTGTAGACCACAGTGGCCTCTTGACAAATCCTGTGGCTGTGTGTGTGTCCCTCCTCTGACCCTGGGTTGCTCTCACTCATCTCTTGTGACTCTTTCGCCTCTTCTCTCTCAAGTCCACCCACCCGTGACATCTCCATTGCCATGGTAGTGAGCAGCCACGTCATTCGCCAAGTTCATGGGGTGATGGCCCAGCGCTGTGGAACCCGCTTCCCTCGGTTCTCCCTCCTGAAGGAGGAGGCTCCCTGGCAGAGCTTGGAGCCCTTTGTTTATTTGATCCTGGGCTCTTGGATAAATCAGGAATGTCCTGACATGAACTTAGGCATGTTTTTCTTCCATGGAGAAGGAAACTATGGCAAATAGGATTTGAGTAAGCAGAAGACCATTCTGGGGGACTGGTTTTAGTGCCATCAGGGCTACATTCCTTTGGTCATCAGACCAGTAGGTGACTTCTTTATTGGCATGCTCCACCCCAGAGCCCAGAAGGTGTGAATTTAAAGCACTTTCCCCCCTGCTGGGAGCCTGGCACAAAGCCTCTGGGCTTCTTTTAAAACCATGGACTGCCATGGTTGTCTTCCAAGTGGTCCTTCGTTCTGCCGATGAGAACTTGGCCTGGTGTAGTTGCTTGAAGATGGCTGCTTGGACCGCTGATGTTTGGGGTGAGGTGGCTACCTGGCCACTCGTTCTCACTCGTGTTCCCGTCAGGCTCTTGCTGTGGCACGCTTTGTGGACCCGCCGCCCCAGGGCCCAAGTGCATCTTTGAGGTCCCTCACTCTAGGTTCCTGCAGTGCAGCTGGATGCTTGAGTGCATCCTTTACACATAGCCAGGTGGGAGTTTGAGAGTTGAGGGGTGCATCTAGGTAAGGGGGGGGTCCCTTGGGTTAACATCGGAGCTGTTTTCAAATGGATTTGTGAGTCTGTTGGCTCAGGGAGATGCAGGGACCCTGTGCTTTGCTCCATGGAGGCCCATCAGTATCCACAGCCAATCCTAGTCCATCTCTGAGTGTCAGTGGGAACGCTGCCCTCCCAGTAAGGGTGTTGGTGCCCAGCCATGGAGGACTGGAGGTGGGCTGGTGGGTTCCTCTCAGCTGGATGCCCATCCTGGAGAGGAACCCAGGCACTGGCTGCTGGAGGTCCAGGCTTGGCTGTCGCTGTGTTTTGCTGCTTTTCATGTTGTCAGAAGGCTCTTCTTGGGAACAAATGACTCAGCAACCTGAATCTCTGAGGCTGTGTGGCCTAAGTGCCTTTTGGGGGGAGTAATTGGATCTGTCTACCTAGGCCCTAAAATTGTGAACCCTGAAAGAACAGAGGTCCAGATTGGTTTGACTCTGTGTTCTGCAGGCTGCTGTTCAATTCAGTTTTTCAAATTCCTTCCCTGATAGAAGAATCTCACTTTGTGGGGTGAGCAGGCAATGTTTTAATTATGCCTTTTATCCTTAGGAAATTCCAGGGAGAAAATGGACCTGGTTTGTGGCCAAAAAGCCAAAAACAACAACAACAGAAATCAGCTCTAGCTGTAATTTTGGATTTGTCTGTGACAGAAGGCGTTTAATGGGACGGTGGTCTCAGGATGAGGATCATTTGTTCCCTGTGGCTGGGGGGAACCCATGTGGCTTAAAAAAAGATGATGCAACATTTAGCCTAGGACAGCCCTGTCTGGGTTCCGGGGGCTGCCACTCCGAGGAAGGAGGCTTGGGACTGGGAAGTCCGCTGGGGACAGGAGAGGCTGCAGGGACATGGACCTGTGTGTCCCACAGCAGTGAGGTGCGAGAGGGTGAAGGGCTAGGAAGCGTGGCCAAGGAAGCGGAGTGTAGGCCCAACTTACTTTCTTTTCCTTTTTTTTTTTTTTTTTTTGCCTTGTTTGACCAGCCTTGGCACTGCCCTCCAGCTCTCCAGGGGAAAAGCTGCAGTTCTGCTCTTGCAACACAAGGAGCAGACTGGAGAATTTAGATCTGCGTCACAGAGCTCAGAGAGAGAGAGAGAGAGAGGGAGAGCAAGCGAGTGAGCAAGCGAGTGAGCTCCGTCGATAGGTCTGCTAGCAACAGCCGTGCTGCAGCAGAGAGAGAGAAATCAAGAACCAAGTCATAGCAACACTAGCCACCGGGTTCTGTGAGCTCACTTGCCAAGCCTGAGATCTGCCGGGGCCGGAGGCCTCTGGGCAGCTTGGGCTGAGGAGATGTCATGCAAGGTGGCACGGGCGGTTCCCGTGGGGAGGAGGTGGGGGGGCAGGGGTGGGAGCAAGAGGTTGCGGGGCGACGGCAGAACGTTTAACGGGACCAGATTCTGGAACATTCGGGACTGCGGCACCTCCCGGCCGGACGGAGATTTGGGTCTGCGCAGGCAACGATGGGTGGTCCGATGGGCTTCAGGACTTGGTGGCGTAGCACGCTTCTTCTCCACGTATGTATCTGCCGGAATCAGGGGCGATGTCTCTGTATGTGGGTGCTCTGCTTCTCTCACCTTCTTTCTCGATTTTTGCTGGTTTTTTCCTTCTGAGGGAGGGTTTTTTCCACTTTCATTTCTTCTCCCTTACTGTCAGCTGCTAAAGCCTGACCATGGCTGAGAAGAGAGGAGTGAACTGTTCCCTGCTTCCCACCTGACCCCCAGCCTTTACCCTATTTTTTTCTGGTGGACAGAAGGACTGGTTTTCCGGGTTGTTCAGATGTTGGCGTCCATCTGTCTGTGCAGGGCTTTCGTGGAAGGTGGAGAGTGAGCAGGAGGAGAAGGAGAGGTGTCAGAAGGAAGACACAGCAGGGACAGGCTTTGCCAGGGGTGCCCTAGAGATCTGGGGCTGTTAAGGGGTGCGTGGCCAGGGTGGGGTGTGAGCAGGCAGAAGTGGGGTGAAGCTGATAGGTTTATCACTGCGTAGTTGGGAAAGTGGAGAGTGGTGACGCAGTCACTGTTGCGTCTGCTTAGGAGCTCTGTGGAGACAGGTAGTGAGGCTCCCAGGTCCGGACAGCTGGCTGAGAAGGGTTAAGGATGAGCTGAGACGCGAAGCGAGCATTTAGCGATTAAATGTCATCCTTTTGGCGTTGGAAAGTTGTTTACCTTGCGCTCTCTGTGTCTCCATGTTGGCTCCCTTCCAGTTCACATGTGATGGCCTTCCCTGTACTGCTGCATCTTTAACTAAGTGACTGAGCTGGCCTTCCATTGGCCAGGGGAGGGCTCTCACTCCAGACACTTCCTCTGATTGGTGGGTGGGCCAGTGGCAGGTGAAAAGCTTTCTTTGATTGGCTGAGGGCAGGGTATCAAATCTGAATTTGCATTTCACTTGCTTAAAGGGGAGGGGGGAGCAGCCCAGCAGCTTTCTAAAATCTCTTTAGGGGTGTGCGTAGGCTCCTGTGTCTGCCTGCTCTTGACTGCCCAGTCGAAGCCTCTTCTGTGTCTTTTTAAATTTCATGCACTAGAAGGAAGGAGAGCTCAGGGCTCCCCAAACTTTCTTCGTTTCTGGAGGGAGGAAGGTTGCGGAGATGGGTATGCAAGGGTTGACCACATTGGAAGGAAATATTTGTCCTCTAGTTTGTTGTTGGAAAAGGGAATTTTCCAATCAGCCACACCTCAGTGTTGCGGCAAAATAATTCTTGGCTCCCCTGGAAACGCTTGGGTAAGGTAGGGCAGAGCTGCTGCTGCCACCACCCCGAGCTTCCTGCTGACTCTGGGCTGCTCCCCGGGGACAGGAGATTTGCATTGACGTCGGGCTGTCCAGAGGTCCTCCAGAGCCAGTTCTGGCCGAGCCCACCACAGGAAGGAGCACCTTCCCTTCAGAAGCTGTTGATGCTGCCTGGTGCGTGGAAGGTGAGGACGGGGATCAACCCCCAGAAACTGGGTATTTCCCAAAAAGTCACTGGGTCACAAGAGGTTCAGAGGTCCTGGGTGAGCGTGGTTTTGTTGGTCTGAGGAACCAGGAGAGTGAGAATAAAACTGGGGCAGAAGGCTGGCACCTGTGGTGGGGGAGGGAGGCTGGGAAAATCGGGGTTCCATCTCCCCATCCTGCCCGAGGGGTTGGTGTCACGTTGGTGGAGAGGGGCTTTGCAGATCCCTGCGCCATGCGCAATGGCCCCCACCCATGACTGCGCATCTGGGAGTGCGTTGCGCCTGGGTCTCCGGCCTAGGACAAGCACCGCCCTCCTTGTTACATAACGGAGGGCTGGCTGTGCCTTCTCGGCCCTTCCTCGTAACCTTACCTCCTTGCTCCCCAGGGCCCCAGGGCCGGGCAGGGTCTGATGGGGGCAGTGGCAGGGGTCACTCTTGTCCAGTGAAGGGGCAGGGTCAGGTGTGAGGAGAGGAATGCTTTGCTGTCCTGTCCAGAGCATGGGCCACAGAACATCCTCATGAATGCCCTGAGTCACCTATGGCCCCCAGGCCTCTCGGGGTAGGGGAGGGTGGCGCCCTTCTTCCCCTGGCATTCTTTCTGGTTTGAGGGAGGAAATTCTTGGAGAAGAAGAAGAGCTGACAGTTGTGAGTGTAAGAAGGTGTGGAGGCCTACTGGGGGTGGTTGACAGTTTTGTCTCTGGCTCCTCTTTTCCCAGGAGGACTCCTTTCTGGATCCTTCTGACTGGCTGCCATTTTGGAGGCATCTCTGCCGGTCTCTGACATGGTGGCTGGTGGCGTTGGTTCTTCTGGTCCCCGCTGTGCCAGTTCCGCAGAGTGGGCGGGGGGCGGGGGCTGTGACGGAGGAGGGGAGGAGAGGAGAAGGCACAGCAGAGGCGGGCACAGTGGTGGCTGCCGCAGTGAGGGTGCCCCGGGGTGGAAGTGTCCGTCCCACCCTTAGACGCAGTCCCGCGTGGGGGTCCCAGTGGAAGCACTGTGGGGTAAGAGGTTCCCCAGCCCAGGGCCCCAGCTCCATAGACTGTGGGCATTGGGCTTTCCATGTCCTCCTCACCCTGAGGCTGAGAGCAGTTGGGAAGAGCTGAGTGTTGGGAGGTGAGTGGGGCAGAGACAGCAGCTCACCCCAGAGGTATCAGACCTGGGGTTTGTGTTCCCCAGATGGGCTCTGTCTCCACAGTCTCCCCATGGGGACAGGGCTGAGGTCCATGGAAGCCTGTAGGACTTGTTCAGATGGTCCTGCCTTTGCCCTCTTTCCTCCTTTTGTCCCTCCATACCCCTTCGGTGGTGTGGTTCCGGCCGCTGTCCTCCAGGCAGACTCCCTGCTGCCTGTCCCTCTCCTCTCTGGGCCCTTCTGCGTGCAGCGGCCATCTTGTCTGTCTTGCTCACAGATTTAAAATGGTTTCTCGTTGTTCCCAGAATGGAATTCCTTCCCTGTGGCAGGATGCTCCGGGCTGTCTGGAACTGGCTGTGGCTTTCCTGTGCCCTCTCTCTCTCTCTCTCTCTCTCTCTCTCTCTCTCTCGGTTTCCCTAGATGGACTATACATTTCAGCACAGCCAGACCACTCACGTTCTCTTGCTTTTCCTCTCTCTCCCTCTTTCCACCAGTGGTATTTTCCATGCCTGTTCTCCACCACGTCCACCTGTGGCAGACCCACCTCGTCCATGGACCGGTCATCTCCCTCGCAGGAAGCAGTCCTCGTACCACTCCTGCTGCTTCCACATGCCTGCTGCTGTACCCCATGTGCTTCCGCCCTCTTTTAATGGTACTGTTAGTGTGTTACAGTACCTTGTGAGAGGTTTTGTGTCCCTGTTAGTGTCTGAACTCTTCAGAGGGAGGGTAGGGAAAGGAAGAAAAGCATAAACGCCTACTTGGTGCCTTCTCTTGGCCAGATACCACGGTAGACTCTTCTGGGGCCGTTATTTCCTTTAATTTTACTTTAACTTTGCAAGCGGAACCTGTGGCTGGCAAGTGGTCTGGTCATGGTCGGAGCCCTGGTCTTCCAAAGCCTTTATATTTTTCCTTTCTGAATCCTCGGTGTTTGCCAGATGCCTGTTCGGAGGCGGATCTTGAAAATGTGGCTATTTAAGGAATGTTGTAAGTCCCTAATGCTTTGTGGGAATTTGGGTGGCCAATCTTCTTGGGCCTGTGATCTGGGTTACATAGCTGTTCCATGCCTGCCTTATTAACTTTCTCCTTTTCTTTGTGGCCAGGTTCACTCAGATGATGGATTTGGGGTGTGCGTGCGCACGCATGCGTGTGTGTGTGTGTGTGTGTGTGTGTGTGTGTGTGAGAGAGAGAGAGAGAGAGAGAGAGAGAGAGAGAGAGAGAGAGAGACTAAAATCAGCAGGTTAGCAAACCCCAATTATCCTGCCTGCCTTCTCTTGGAAGAGTTGGCACAAGTGGGGTGCATGATGCCGTCTTCATAGGACGGTGAGCCCTGGGTAGTTGAGGCACACTGAGGTCTGTACTCGGAGCCTGCTTCTTCTCAGTTGGGTGATTTTAAACAAGACTTAGGGTCCTCAATCTGTGAGATTGAGCCATGATGACGTGTTACCCAGAAAGGCCTGCTACAGTGCCAGGCAAGAGGGCCCCTCAGTCCCTGCCCGCAGCTGGCTTAACACAAGAGTAGTGGAGACGACTGGAGAAGAGCTGGGGGGAAGGAAGAGTGTGCCTCTGGTGTCACGACAGGGGCAGGGAGGGGGTGACTGGGCGTAGGCACCTTGGGCCTTGGGGGGTGCCTCTTCCATTGGAGTGGACACCCCTCTCCTCTGCAGGAGGAAGGATGGTGCCGTGACCCGGCGCAGCGAGGACTGGAGGTGGCAGAGTGAGGGTTAAGCAGTGAGCCTTCCTGGGAGCCTTTTGATGCCAGGTTCGCGTCCCTTCTTTCGGAATCTCGGCAGTAGCTGCCTGCCGCCTGACGCTGTCAAGTCCCGTGGGAGGGGCGCTGGGCACCCTGATGTCCCTCATCACCAGTTCCGGGGCTGCAGAGCGGAGTGACGACAGCCAGTGAGCGCTGTCGACGGCAGTGGGGGCCCTGGTGACGGCTGCTTTGTTGTTTTTTTCCTCTTTGGAAGATGACTCAGTGTATCGGGAGCTGGGAGCTGGAGCTCTCCACTGAGTGGCCAGAATGTTCTGTCAACATGAAAGCGGCAGAAACAGCTCATCAAGCTCTGCGCTGATCCTGTGCCTGGGGTCATTTTCAGGAAGGGTGGATGGGGACCACCAGGTGCCTCCTCGGGGCACCACAAATAAGGGATTTTGGGGCAGAGAACGGCGATGCAGCTGGTGGTGTTGCGTTGTTCAGGGAGCTTGGAAAACAGAGTCATTTTTTTTGAGCTGTTCTCACTGGTCCCAAATGATAGGCCTCTCTCTAGGCTCGGCAAATCCTTGGGGATTTCTCTCTGGGGCTCCATCTGTGATGGGGTTGATGATCATTTTCTTGGATAGAGGGTGGCTTCCTTCTTGGGCTGGACATGGGGACTCCAGAGTGGGTGCTCTGCGGAGTGGGGCCAGGAGGTCTCTGCGTGAAAAAGGGTGGGCCCACCTCACTGGCCCTAAGCTGAAGACAGTGTCCTTCCCTTCTTCTCCCCAGTGAGAGCTTTCTTTTTCCATCTACCTCATTTCCTTCTGAGGCAAGTAGTGGACGCTGGGCTCTTCACCTCCTTTTGTGCGTTGTCACGGCTGTGCCGGCCCCAGGCGTTCCTGGGTGCTGCAGCACTGCGCCACAGGCGCGTGATCCCCCCGCCATGCGCCCCGCCCGCCACGCCCGCTGTGCCCGCCGCGCCATCTTGGGAACAGGAGAGAAGATGCACCGCCACTGCTGGGCCATCATCCCCCTTGTCTCCTCTGCCACCCTCAGCCAGTCTGGGGGCGGATGAGCAGACAACTGGTGCTTGGGGACTGAGGGACAGCCTGGCCCAGAGCTCGTTCCCTTCTGTCCCTGCAAGCCATCGCTCCATTCTCTAGCATCCTTTCCGGTGGCTGATGCTAGCACTGACATTTGTGGAGCACCTCCTCCTCTCCCCAGGACTTCGCAGGTGACTCAGTGGGGTGGCTGGGAGGGGTGGCTCCTGGCCCTGAGAGCCAGTAGGGCCCCAAGATGTGACTGATGTTGTAGGAGAGAGTGGAGCAGGACCAGGAAGGGGGCTGGAGCACAAAGCAGCCACAGCCCCCTTGCACCGTATCTTTTTGAGCCTGGGTACAGAGCAGCTTGACCTAAAAAGATTGCATGTGTGTGGGAGTTGGGACGTTTTGTGTCTCGTATCTCTTGAGACCTAAGCCTTGTGTGTGATGAAAGCCGGAGCTTCGAAGAGTCCTGCTGTCTCTTAGGCTCCTTTGCACAAAGAACTGCTACTGGACAGCCCCTCCCGGACGGGGCTCTGCGCCCTTTACAGCCTTTCTCTGAGACTCAGGCCCTGGTCATTTTGCCCAGTGTCATCTTGCTTGTCGTTGGATGGTGGACAGCAGCTGAAGGCCTTGGGCTCGGGAACCATATGCAGGCTCTGGGTGGGGTTCTGGTCAGGATCTGTGTGGGCTGTGGTTGGGGGCCCCAGGGAGCAAGCCCACCTACCCTACTTTGTTTCTTCCACAGAGAAGGCGGGGAGCAGAGGAGGGGCTTCTTGAGAGCTCCAGCTGAGCTGAGGGGGTGCTGGTGAGCACAAGATGATGTCCTGCTGCTGCGTGGAGAGGCCCGCTCACATTTCTTCCTGCAAAACAAAGAAATAACACAGAGCAGAGACGTCTGGCAGCCCTGCTCTCTGCAGTAAGTGCTCGTCCGCATGTGCTGACATCAGAAGTGGACAGATGTTTACTACTTGTGTTCCCCATTCTCTTCCTGTGCACCCCATCCTTTGTCCTCCAGATGAGAAGACTGGGTTGATTTTCAGGCTCCTGGATTTCAGTGTTCAGCCTATGCGCGGGCCCCTAAACCCTAAACCAGCAGCCCATGTCGTTGCGGTTGCTAGTGGTCCTCATGGAAGGACCCTGCATGGCCTTGCTGCGCTCAGTGGGAGGCGAGGCTCCTGGTTGGCTGGCGCAGGAGGGCAGTTCTTGCCAGCACCTAGCATGGTTCTCTGCCAAGTTCTAGCTCCAGATCTCTAGGCTGGTAGGAACCTAGACTATATATAGCATTGTGCTAAGCAATTCTTATCAGGCGTGTCTGCCCTCCCCTGGGGAGAGGAGCACTCCTATCAGGGAACAGGCCTGTGGGGCTCCTGAGCCATGTCCAAAGGCCTTTTATTCCAGGAAGGTGTGCGCATCTGGGTCTGGTTTGGGGTTGCCAGCCATTCTTGTCCCGTCTTTCAGAGGCTGATAGAGGCAGAGATCCTACCAGTTGGGAGCCAGGAGGGGCAGGGCCTCCGCTGGTGGATGCTGGGCTTAGAGAAGGGTGTGGGGTGTACACAGCCTCTGGTCTCTCCTCTTCATTTCCTGCTTGCCCCACTTTGCCTGAGGATGTCTTTTGACCTCTACCTTCCTTTCTCCAGTCCCCGCCTTCCTCCAGCTCTTCCTCCTCCTCCTCTTGGTTTTTTTTTCGGACCCATGGAACAGACTGAGCTGCTGAGCCTCCAGTTGCTTCTGCTTGGTGTCCTTACCTGCGTGGCAGGCAGGCATCCCCAGGAGGAAGCCGTGTGGTGACAAGGGTCGGGATGGGTGGTTCAGAGCAGAGTGGGTGGGATGGTCTTCTCCTCCACACACAGGGCCATTCTGGCAGCAGTCCATGTGGCTCCGTGATCACAGTGCTGACTGATGTAACACCACCCCAGGCTTGTCAGTGAATTACCACCAGGCTGCTTAGGAAACTGAGGCAGCTGGGACTGAACCCCTTCCTGGCTTCCCAGGTACGTTCCGGGTGGCTACGCCCTGGGCCTTCCCACTCCAGCCTCCTTTCCTTCCTTGCCCAGCCTTCTCCATTGAGAACCTCAAGACAGTTGCTCTCTTTTTCCCATTCCCCACTCCTGGCTTTCCTGTGAATGGGCTGAGTAGCCAGCAGAGGCTGGGGGAAGGGCAGCCAGTTGATGTGACCGGGCTTCGGCTGTGGGTGACAGCTGGGTGAGGCTGTGGGTGTGGCAGAGGCAGGGCCGTCCCGGCTCCCACAGGAGGGCGCAGACGCTTGAACTCAGTGTGCATCTCTGGGTTTAATCGCTCGGTGCTGTTCAGATGCTTTGGGCATCATTGTCCCTGTGTAGTCAGGGTGCTGGTCTTGCTCTAGGTGTCTTTCACCTTTGATGGGGCTGAGTCTGGGGCTGTGGTCTGGAGTTGAGACCAGCTGAGTAGTGGCTCTGGGGCTTCCTCAGCTTTGAGCATTGCTTTCTTCTTCTAGACCTCGTTGCTTCTTCCTTAAAACAAGAGGCCTGGTCCAAGAAGCCAGTGCAGTGCCTCTCTAGGCAGTTGACACAGAAAGGCCTTTCCTCTGCCTCACTTATTGCTGGTCGCAGTGAGAGCAGAGTGATTAAAACCGAGGGAGGCCAGCGAGGTATGGAGCACACCTGCATTCCTAGCATGGAGGGAGCCCGAGGTAGAAGGGTTGTAAACTCAAGTCCCACCTGGACAACTTAGCAAGGCCCTGTCTCAAAATAAAAACTAGAGAATTGTGGTGGGAGCACCACCATAGCTCAGTGGTTAGAGCAGCCTTGGGTTCAAGCCTCAGTATCACCAAAAACAAACAAAAAAGTGATGTCACCAAAGAAAAGTGACAAAGACCCACAGAACTGGGCCTGTCACACTGTGAGCAGAATTGAGACCACAGGAGCTTGCCTTGTCTCCAGGAAAGCTTTCTTCCAGCAGGTGGATCACTGCCATGTTCTTGGCCAGTAGGGCCAGTTGTCGTCAGCTGAGAGCAGATTTGGGGTCTGAAGACAGAAGGGACACAGTGCTGGGTGATTTTCGAGGCACTGTGGGGTCTCACTTGCGCCCCCATTTCCTGGGTGTGCATGTCTCCCCTGCTGTCCAGGGAAGCCTGGGGGAATGCAGTGCCTAGGTTCAGCTTCTCTCCTCCCTGTTTGAGACAACTCTCTGGACAAGCTGCTTCAAGGAGCCCGAGCCCCTGGCCAAGCCAGGACGGCACGGAAGGGTCTGGTGTCTCTTCCTCTGCAGGTCTAGCCCCTACAGCACCATGTGCTGAGGGATGGCAGGGAGCCGGGGCAGGAGCAGGAACAAAGAGGGGGTTTGCTCCAGTGCAGCTGGGAAGGGAAGCCAGCGAGCGAGCAAGCTAGGTCCCTCAGGATGTGCTGGCTGCAGAGCAGAGAGCTGCTGGCTGTGCTTTGGAGCCTCAGCTCTCACATCTGTCCCTGGGCCTGGCTCTAGGTGACCTCTGCTCCCATTCACAGCTCTGCCCTTTCCTAACAGGGAAGTTGGTTTTACTCTGGTCCCACAGCTATCTCTGTGAATTGGCCTTGGTTTTTCTCTGCTGAGGTTCCTATTTCTGTCCCTCATCTAATTCTTTGTCTCCTGCTTACGAGCCTGGCTTCTTCCGCCATGATGGAGGGGCACTATGTTGCCAGTTGGGGGGCAGGACAAGGGGCAGCCCCCATAGGGGGCTCAGATGTGTCTGGCACTTTTTTCTTGACCTTTGAGTTCCTTAGGTTGAAGAGCCAGGGGGCAAGGCAGGAGCTTTCTGTCTCAGATCCAGCAGAGGTTAACAGCCCCTGGCACAGGCCGAGGTGGTGAGGCTTGGCCCGAAGTTGTGCAGGAGGGGCTGGGCTGGAGGCCCTGATGGTTCACATCTCCTCCACTCCACCAGTCCTGCACTATCAGGGATATGCATTGTGCAGTGCACATCTTGGCTCTGTCCCCTGGTTTGAGTGTCCCTGGGGCTGAAGCCGTAGCTCTAGAGAGGACTTGCACCTCGCTCATCCAGCTCTTCTGGATGTGGGTAAGCGATCCCATCCTTTCTGCGCTGTCTGTGGGACGCCCTAGCGGCTGTGTTCTGCTGGGCCTTGCAGTGGCCATGGGGGAAGCGCAGACTTGGTTTGGTCCTTTGCTGGCTCCTTTGAGGAAGCTCTTTGCGGGCCGATCAATCCAGAGAACACCCTGGATGCTGTGGCCTTCGGGGCCCAGGCGCTGTGTCCAGCCTGCATGTGGGTGAAGTGCAGGGATGAGTTGCTAGGTGGGCAGGGGCTTTTGTGTCATCGGGTCACCAGGCAAGGCCAGCAGGTTGAAGGGGGTACAAGACCAGATCTTCCCACTAGGCCTCTAGGTAGAGATGAAGTCCCTGTGGAGGATTTGTGTTTAAATGCCAGGTGAGGCCAGAGGTACAAGGTGGCAAAGGAGTTCTGGTGCCCGGGTGCCAGCCAGGGAGGCAGAAGCTGACCTTTCTTAAGTCCCTTCTTGCTTATCTGATTTCATCTCCAGGCAACCGTGTGACGCAGGCATCATTTCCCTCATGATTGAAGAAACTGCAGTTGCGAAGTGACTCAACCAAGGTCACACACTGGGTAAGTGCAGTTGGTATTTGCATCCAGCATCTCTGATTTCAAAGCCTATACTTTCCTGCCCCCCGGGGACTAATACCGTGTGTTTTTGTGAACTGAGACCCTCAGAACTGCATGCACCAGAGTGATCATGATCAGCAGACGCCCAGGGAGGTCTTTTCAGGTCCCCAGGAGTGGCTAGGTGAGTTCCGCGTGGAGAGGCGGGGCTGAGATGGGTGCCCTTTGGTGTCACTGGACAGGCAAGGCCACGCAGAGGAAGGACATGCTTTGCCAGACAAGCGCAGAGTTTTTAACAAGGTGCTCAGTGCTGTGCTGGGTGCTGGGGAGGCAGAATCCAAGAAAACCAAGTGTGTCTCTTGGGAACTGCGTTCCAGTGTGGGGAGAGATCAGTGTGAGCCGAGTGGTGCAGGTGCCTATAATCCCAGCACTCTGGGAAGCTCAGGCAGAATTGAGCCCAGCTTGGCAAGTTTGAGCCCAGCCTGGGTAACTTAGCAAAGAGGCTCAGTGTGAAGGCTGAGTTCAATCCCCATGACTGTGAGAAGATTAAAGAAGAAGAAGAAATTTTGATATGTCTACAGCAGCATCTCTGCAGATTATGTGGGGATGGAGGAGCACATCCCATATGAGAAGGGGTCCAGGGAGTGGTGGAGAGGAGCGCAGTCACTGGCATGCTATGTTGTTGAACTTGCTTCCACAGGGTCAAGACCGCTAGATACTAACTCCCTTGCTTTCTGACAACTAGGAAAGTCCTTCTGTGCTCCCCACAGCTTATAGGAATATAGAGCGAGTCGGGGTTGAGCGGGGAAATTGGTGTCAAGCTTACGTCACTAGCAGACTACTTTTTTCCATTTCCACGGCCACCCTTGACCGCCTGTCTCCCAGCTCACCAGGTGCCAGCTGGCTTTCGTGCCTCAGCCTGGTCACTGTGCCTCTCTCTTGTCCCCGCAGTCCAGGGAACATTCCGGTCAGGTCTGTGCCAAGTCACCGCTCAGATGTGTCTGCAGGAGGCGGACTCACAGATCAGTCCCTGTGCCAGGGCGCGTGGTTCCAGAATGGATGCTCAGGAGAGGGAAGCGGGCGTCACCCTGTGTCGGGTGTTGGGGTTTGCTTTATGCCATGCAAGGTTGGAACAGGCTGGTGGTGATGGAGCCGGGACATGTATTCTGTGTGGGTGGCTCCTGGGCTCAGGGTGAGCCTGGCGGTGTATGACTCTGCCCCTCCAGCCACCAGTGCGGGGCTGCCCATACCACAGAGCTGCCATCTGCTACCAGTGGTCTGGAGTCACCCAGTGACTGGGTGTGGCTGGGGGTGTTGGGGAGGAGGCCGCTCAGGGCAGTGGGGCTCACGCCGCTTGATGTGGAGGGGTCAACAGACTGTTGGTAAAAACTCACTTGTTTACCCCTTTGGTCCTCAATTTCCTTATCTTGGAAACAAGGGAGATGAACCAGAATCTGTTTGAAGGATCCAGCTGTCACCGTGGGATCTTGCCAGGATGTTCGAGGAGGTACTGCTCAGCCAGAAACTCAGGACCAAGAAAGCAGACTCGAGTCATCATAAGAGGGTGTGTGTGTGTGTGTGTGTGTGTGTGTATGTGTGTGTGTGTGTGTGTGTGATTTTGACGACTTGCGAGCAGCTGGAATCCTGCTTCTGTTTGAAGGATCCAGCTGTCACCGTGGGATCTTGCCAGGATGTTCGAGGAGGTACTGCTCAGCCAGAAACTCAGGACCAAGAAAGCAGACTC
>NW_004955406.1:42973157-43046741 GCF_000276665.1 Chinchilla lanigera | reverse complement strand
AAAGAGGCAGGAATTCAGATGGGGGGACAGGTTTTGAAGGACTGTCCTGGAGGAGCAGGCGCTGCAGAGGGATTGGTGACGGAGGGTGTGATAGCAGCTTTCACTGAGAGGCTCATGGGGAACGGGCCATGGGAGGGCTGCTGGAGGGCAGGGTGGTGCCAGGCTGCTACAGATTTAGCTGTTATCTGGAGCTAAATCCTGGCCATGACGGGATTGAGGATCGAGGGAGGGCATCCATTCTAGGGCCTGCCCGTGAGTCTAGAGGTTTTCCTTTATATTTAGTTTTTGTGGTTGTTAAAGCCTTCTGTTAAAAAATAACCTTAAGAAAAGATAATGAAAGAAAAAAAAAAAACAAAAAAACCAAAGCCACGAAGCTCTCAGAGTTGCCCATTGCATTTTGGCAATCAGTCTCAAAAAGAACTCAGAAAACACAAGCAGGAAAGCCCAGAGCCCAGGGCAGGCGGGACTGGGGTGGTCAGGACTCCAGCCGGGCTTCTGTGGCAGTTTCAGTCCCCAGTGTCTACCACTCCTCCAAGTCGTCTTGGGTGGGAAGCCCTGGGGCTGTGGGGAATGCTGTGTGACCTGCTGCACAGAATGCAGACGCAGCATCAGGTCACTGTCGGGTGCCACACCAGCAGACACTTACCTGGGATTTATGACTTCGAGCCCTGCGCACCCCCACTACGGTGCAAGATTTGGGCAGAGCATCTGGCAGCATGGGATGGAATTGATTGGTAATCATCAGCACGTAGTTTTTTTCCACATTTGATGATTTTCAGGCAACCCAGTGCAGACAGGCAGCATCAGCCCTGTCATTGCTGAAGCTGGGCAAGGCAGGATGGACCGCTGAATCCGCTTACTTGGGGTCTCCCACCCAGGTCCTGTGGTCCAGCTGCCATTTCCGTGGGATTTGACCAGTAGGCCTGGGCAGGACTAGGGTCTTTGGAAGTGGACTTGACCTTTGAGGGCGTCTGATTCCTTCTCTGCATTTTAGAAGGGAAGGAAACCTCACAGTATCCAGATTCTCCTTTCTGGGATTCTTTAATTTTTTGTAGTTCTTGTTGGAGCTGGTTCATACTTCCTGGCTGGGAAGCCAGTGCCTCACCAAGTGTTTCTGGAGGTCTACATGTGGAAGCTTCTGGACTGTGGGGTGCTTCCGGCCATCCTGCGCTTCTGTAGGGCAGGGGATGCGTGTGCGCAGAGGTGTGTTTCTGTTGCATGTAGCTCATTAGCAAGGTGGCCTCATCGTGGGATCTCTGAGATGTTTCCAGCAAGTCTGTCTGGGATGCCTGGGCCTTGCACAGGATGCCTGGTGTGCGTGTTACCTGTTGCTGGCTGATGTGTAGCACAGCGGGAAAAGCTGGCAAGTGGAAAACATGAAGTCAGACCCGAGAAACACTGGCCCAAGGTCTGCTTGTTGGCCTCACAGATGGCTTGCAAAGGGAAGCCTTGCCTGGGCAGAGGAATCCGGGTGAGAGAGCTCACAGGCTTCAGGCTGCCTGGGATCCTGGGCACAACCCCTATTTTAAGGGATGCTGAGGAGTATTGAACTTTATTCAGCTTTCTGAGTGGCCTTCTCTTGAAGAAACACAGAATTCATGTAAAGGGATGAAGTCATGCTTGTTTTTGTCTATAGCAAGTTTGGTTGCAATGGTTTGGGGTTTTCTGTGTGTCCCCTGAGGAGCAGTTGGTAGTGAACAGGGCGGCATGCAGTGTGTCTGGCTGCCTGTCCATCTCTGCTCCAGGAACAAGGCCTGGCTTGTGCAGTGGGGATTCGAGGAGCGTGGGTGATGGAGGGACGTCTTCAGTAGCCTCAGGTGAAGAGATGTGCTGTGTTGGACCTGGTTCTCTCTGCTCACCTGAGGTCGGAAGAGGACAGACCCAGTCCATGGCAAGGAAGTGACTTAGGGTGCAGGTAGAGCTGTGTGTCACCTTTGCTTAGGGTTCCCAAGGGAAAGCAAGGGCTCTGTCTGACACAGGGAGTCTGGATGTTCCTGACAGGTTTTGTTGTGTTCCGAGGCCGTGGGACTCTGTGACCTCCTGGGAGGAGCATGCAGTTTGGGTACCAGGATCTACAGCCTGCTTTTTAACTCTCCCGCTTCTTCCCTGCTGATGGAGGAAGTCCCAGGCTGTGGGAGTGCCTGGAACCTAGGACTCCAACCTGTTTCCTCTTGCAGGGAAAACTTCTGGCCCCAACCCTACAGGAACTGATGTGATTTGCATATCCAAATTGCAGACAGGAGAGCTGCCCCTCCTCTCTCAAGGAAGGAGCCCTTGAGTTGCTCTAATTCTGTTTGTGCTGTTGCCACTGCTCACCGCTGCTGATTCCTCTCTGCTGGGGCCTCTGGTGGGCATCGTGGTGTGAGTGTGGTGTGGAAGAAGAGCGTGGACATGGCTTGCGGGAAGAAGGCAGAAGGCGGCAGAGGAGTGTCCTGGGGCCCACAGCTCTGGGAGCCACAGACATTGCCTGAGATGCTCAAGGCTCAAGGGCAGGTGTGGGCATTCTGTGAGGCCTGAAATAAAGCAGTCAGTGGCTCAGTGAGAGCTGTATTCAGTGCAGAAAGTTCTGCATGCTTTTGTCATCTGTAGGTGCAGGTTTACATCAAAAGGCCTGATGGGCGAGGGACATTGGTTAATGTCTGTAAGACCATGCTTGTTTCTTACTGCCTTTTCCTCCTTTCCTTCCTATCACCCACTCCCCTATTCCTTAGGCATATGTAACCGTAATCTGGCTTCAGTGTCTGTAGTGGACTGGATTCCAAAATCTGCAGATGCTCAAGTCCCTTCTGTAGAACGGCAGAGCACTTACATTTAACCTACACACATCCTCCCATACAGTTTAAATTGTCTCCAGATTACTTATCGTACCTAATCCAGTGTAAAGGCTGTGCAAGCAGTTGTGACATTGTTAGGGAATAATAACAAGAGTCAGAACCTTACCCGTGTGGTACAAACACAGCTCCTGTAACACAGGTATGTTCAGTCCAGCATGGAGTGCCAGGGAGGAAGCGCTGTGTTCCCCCTGTGCGGTTCTGTTGCTCCTTTGTGGCCCAGTTCTCCAGTGTTGCTGGCATGGGTGAAATGTGGTTCTGTCGGGGGCGTGCCAGAGTGTGGGGTGCTGATTACAGTGCCCTCCTGAGTTCTGGCCCAGGGGCCAGATAGCTGAGGAGGTACAGATCAAGAGTGTCCCTGCTGGGGCCAGCTTGGCCCCTCCCTGCATATATCTTATTGGGATGGGGGCCGTCCAGGCATGCCTCACGCCTCAGGCCTCGTTAGCTGTTACTTCTGATCCTGAGGCCAGAGTGCTGTGCTCTGATGTCTGAGGCACAGGTCCCCCTGCCAGGATGGGCAAAGGCAGCAGGGAAGGGAACGCCGGCTGCGGGCCGCTCCCCACCGGCCTCTCCCCAAGACAGGTGGACTTGGTGTTCAAGAGGGATTTGTTTAATCTTTTGGCCCTAAAAGAAGTTATTTGTGTTTTCTCTCCACTCTCTTTTTCCCTCCTCACTCTCCTCCCCCTCCCCCCCCAGCCTCTGAAGAATTTAATCTGCTGGACAACAAACAATACTGTTATAAAACTTGGAAAACAAGAGGGCGAGGCCTCCCTGACAAGGAGAAGGGCATGCTGGGTAACGGCCCGAGGGAGCGTGCCAGGCTGGCGATGGAGCCAGGCGAGAGCCCAGTTGGCTGGGTACCTGGGCGCCTGCCCCTGCCCAGCCCACTCGCCGAGCTGTCCGCAGTCCATGGGGGAAGGAGCCAAAAGGAAAAGGGACAGAAGCACTTTTAAAAAGGGAAGTCCTGTGTGTTCCTCCTCTCTGATCTGATGGGAGCGAACTAGACTGTGGAACTTCCTCCTCCTCCTCTGCCCTCCCCTCCCCTCCTTCCTCCTACACTCCTCCCTCCTTCCTCCTACACTCCTCCCCTCCTTCCCTTTTCCCCTCCTCCCGCTGCCTCCTCCTGCTGCTCTGTGCTCTTGAGCCTGGCAGACAGAGGTCCGATAACAGGACGAGGCTGTCATAGCGGTGGAGGTGCAACTCCCAGCAGGGCAGCCAGAGGGGGAGCAGAAGAGAAGGCGGGCTTGCGGGTGGCTTTGGACTCAGCCTCCCTCCGCCTGGCCCGGCCTCCCTCCCACACTAGGGAAGTGGAACCACGTCACAGGGCGTGCCCCACTCCATGTGCTCCGCCAGGTGTGTGCCCAGGTACGGGCAAAGCTGCTCCTTGGAGGTCGTGGATGCACGCTGGCTTCCTGGTTCCTGCCTGGAACCACACTCCAGGGCTTTCTCATCGGGGGGCTGCTGCCCTTCGTGGGGCTGCCTCAGAGCCTGGGCAGCAGGCACACGGTCCCGGGAGTGCAGTGCCTGGTAGGACACTGTCTCTGTCTGTTGTCTACTTCTGGGCGGTGGAAGGAGGGGGGACCGGCTGTGCCTGGGGAGCAGGGACGCTGGGCTCTGGGGCTTCCCTGCCTGACCTCCAAGGTTAGAGCTCACCTGAGGCTGAAGTTTCACTTCCGATTCCACCTTCACAAAGCCAAGCAGATGATTTTCAAGGGACGAGGGCGTGGCATCCGTGGTTTCTCTGTGGACTGTGCTGGCCTGGGCCTGTGACCTGTGCGGCGGGCATTGTGTTTGTGTAATAACCCGTAGGCATGCTCGCCTTTCCTGTCGTGGAAAGCACCAGCTTCCTTGAAAGCGGCTGGGGCTGTGTCGTCCTCTTGTGTGAGAGCTGAGCCCTTTTGCAGGGGAGCATAGGACACTGCCCGACCCGAGCTCCGTCCCTCTCCTTCCCATGCTGCCTGCCAGGCCGGCCTCCTGCAGAGCAGCTGCAGTGCATCCTTCACTCAGCACCTGACGCAGGCCTCCATAGCTTGTCCTGGGTCTAGGAGCCCTGAGAGTGGGTTTTGCTCCACAGCAGGGAGGGAATCTAATTTGAAGTGCTGCTGTCTAAGAACATAGGCTTCTGTACTTCCCACCTGAGGGGAGCAGAGCTGTGCTGGGCTATCTGGCCTGGGCTTTCGGAAACTGACTTCTTGCCCTGCTACTGACAAGGCCCCGGGACCTGTGCTGTCTGGAGGATGTGACCGCCCTGGGAGATTGGAGCCGAGGAAGCGCAGTGGTCCCTGGGGTCTGAACCTGCCTTTTGGGAGCGTTGGGGCAGCCACCTCCCTTCTTGCCCTTCACTCTTCGCCCTCCACACAGCCCCTTCGTTTTACCACCCTTTCCTCGGTTGGTTGAGCCACACTGGTTGGCAGCAGGCCCTTCTCTGAGAGTTACAGATGAAGTGTGCGCGACACTGGGCCCAGCCTGGAGCTGAGTGACCGGGAGCCAGGCAGCCCTTCAGCTCACACAGCAATGTTCAGTGTCTTCAGCGTTGGGGCTGTCTCAGGATGCACCCCTTCTCCACAAACAGCACCGCTGCTCGCCAAGACGTGTCCTCTTGCCACCTGGAACCCTGAACCAGCATTCCCAGAGGCAAGAAGATGGACGACTGGCTTGGCTTCCGGCACCCTCCCCCACTCTGGCCAGAACTTGCGTCAGTCACGTAAGTAGCTGTGACTCAGCACCCAGCGCTGGGTCAGGAGGGAGAAGCTGCTGCCTTGGCAGGAATCTTCCCACGTTCCGCATTTGAATGCACCCTGGGTGCTCCGCTCAGGCGGAGCGGGATGTGGTTCTGGGGGTGACTATCTGGGTGCAGTGGGGTTGACTTTGGATTTTGCACACGAGGAGGCCCCCTCCTTTCTTTTTCCCTCCCTTATTTTTCAAGGCCACTATGCTGGGCACAAGATATTCGGGACTTTAAGGGACATTACACCGTTTGTAAGATGAAGGAGAAGCGATCTTTGCAATCTTTGTTGTGAACCAGTGGCCCATGAAGTGCGTTTAGCCCTCAGCTGTGTTTGGTTTGGCCTGTACAGCGCTGTTTTTGTGTGTGATTTTGTGGGCCTCCAGCATGCGGCTCATCCAGGTCCCTGTATCCCTGCTGATGCTGTCGTCCTCTGTCCTTGTGATCTGAGCAGGCCCTCTGTGCCTCTGCATGTTGGTGACCAGTCTACCCCAGCCTCCTTTCTACACCTGGAGATGCGGAGGCCCGTTCAGGGCAGGTGACAGGTCTGAGTTTGGGGCAAGCAGCTTTCTGATTCACTGCGTGGCGACCTTTCCTCCACCCTCTGGCTCCTGGCCAGGCAGAGGAGTGTCCTGGTATAGTAGGAGAGCCTCAGAGCATGTGACTCCCCAGACCTCTTCCCCGCATGGGGCAGCCCTCAGGGCTCCTGTCCACTCTACCTGGCTGGTGCTTTCCTTCCCAGGCAGCCCTGGCAAGCCCATCCACACAGCCAGTTTGCAAGGGCCCATTAGGCCGATGGGGGAGGATCCCTTTGCTCTCAGTGGACAGCGGAGCCCCCACCAGGCTGTTTTTGTAGACCTAGATGGGCTTGGGCTTGGTGCCTGGGAGATGGAGCCCGTCCCTGCCCTTCACAAGATCACCTGGCTGCTTCCGACTAGCAGGGAAGCGGCTCCTTCACCCGCCGCTGTGACTGAGAGGAGAGCCTCACTGTTGCTAGAGGAGCCGAGACAAGTGGACTGTACATTCATTGGGAATCAAAGGCAGAGGGCTCCGGTGCTAAAGTTACTCTCCCCTCCCTTCTTTAAACAGTTTTGTGTCCCTTCTTCCCGGGAGCTGAGAGTGCGGCTGTGGAATCTAGGCATGAGGATCCCGGACTCTGGCTCCTGTCCTCTGCTCCCTCGGTGGCAGTGGCTCCTTGCTAGGTACAGCAGGTCTGCTGGACCCTTGGTGGCACTGTGCTTCCTGGGTTGTAGGAGAAACATTCATTCAGTGCCACACAGAAGAGTAGACCAGAGAGCGTACTCTGAAGAGGGGAAGGGCTCAGCCCGCTAGCAAGCTGGGTGGGGTGGGGAGGCTGAGACAGGAAGGGTGGCCAGGGTAGCAGCAGTGGATGAAGAGGTGCTCAGCGCAGGCAGGGCAGCTGGGGGGAAGGGCCCTCTGGAGCCCTGCAGGACCCGGCACGGTGGCTCACAGGAAGGGGTTTGTGGACAATGGCAAGTAAAGTTGCTAAGGAAGAGCTTGGCTAAAAGGAAAGGCAGAGAAGCCGAGAATTATCCAACGTAAATCTCATCCACCCCCTCCTTTTACAAGGTTGGACATTTGGTGATCTTGTCATGTAACACTCGCTTGTGACCTTAAAACCCATGCTGTCACCTGGTCCCCCAGGCCTCAGGTTGGTTGGAGATGTCATTGCTCAGCACCCTGTGCAGATTGGCCCCAGCTATCCCTCCCGTGCCCTGGGCCCTGGGGAGTCCCCGGGTGGGCAGCAGATCTTGCTCCTGGTGTGGGAGTTGCTAGGGAGAGTTCACTGGCAGCATCTTCCCCATGCTGAGGGAGAGCCACAGGCAGCGGACTGCCCAAGCCACCGGCCCCCTCACAAAGCCCAAGTCCCAGAGGTACTGTGTCACATGATCAGTGTATGTCATCCCCTGTCCGAGCAGAAGGCTTGCCTCTGTGCTACCCTCCACATGCAAATCTTGCCTAGAGTTAAGTTTGAGAGGACAGTGAGGCGAAAGTCAAGGTGCAGAGTGAGGCACTGGCAGTTGTGGCAGGCAGGAAGGCACATGGATGTGGGACTTACTCCTGGGATCTGCTTCATTAATCATGTGACTGTGGATAGGTTTTTTTTTTTTGTCCTCATTAAAGACCAGTTTCTTCTGCAGAAATGAGCAGCATACCCTCTTCGTAGAGCTGTTGTAAGAGTTCAGTAGCACAATTCTTGTTAGTTTTTTCCTCCTTCTGTAGCAATGCATACTGTTATTGCCATAAAGGAGCCATAGAAAAGGTAACCCCATATCCAGAGGCCTTGTAAAGGGGTCAGAACCCTAAAACACACAGCTTCTACTCAGTTTCCGCTTTCTCTGGGTTATGACATCAGAGCAAAGACATTATGTAACCTCGGAAGATGTTGTGAACAAGAAGTTAATGGAAACACAGTTTGCAAATTTTCAGGCAAATGAAAACAGAACGCAATACTTACATTGGGAGATTCTCTACCTGACACGCTGATATGGATGGTAGCTTTTGAAAGTTACACCGCAGGTTAAATCAGATTCGCAGCCAGCAGGGCTGCGTGTGATGTTCTGCTGCTCAGAAGCACAGTGGGAAGGAGGTGCATTGGGAGCAGGGCGTGTGAAGACAGGAGATGCGCCCCTTTATGTTGCAGCCCCAGGCAGACAGGCAGGCAGCTTTCGTCCTGCAGGAGTGGGCTCCTGGATCTGGAGCCTTGCATGCTGGGAGCTATCCTGTCCATGCAGGGCGGAATGAATGGAAACATTCATGTACTTTAGTGATGGCGATGGCCCTTTCATTTCGTCCTCTGTAATGACTTAAAGGTTGGGAAATTCAGCAGAATCGCTGAGTTTTGTACCTGTGTGTGTGTGTGTGTGTGTAAGAGGGATCAGCCACGCTCTCAGGAGCAGCGCTGCGTAGCTCTCTTCTGTCTTTGCAGCGGTCGCCTGTAATTCTGCAAGTGGAACCCTGAGAAGACATTTCTCCTCAGGATGGGGCCGAGTCTTCCGATCAAAGCTCTGCGATTTCTTCAGTGAGACCCTCTTCTTCTGGAAGCTGGTTTCACATGGTGGCTTAGATTTTTTGATCTTTGTATCTAGCACCATTTGAAATCAGTGTTTTAGGAGTAAGAATTGCAGCACAGCACAAGGAAGACTTCAAGGAGTTGCTTCAAGAAGTCCTTCAAGGAGATGGCAAAAAGGACTCGATACGCAGGGTTTGGGAGGGTGACAGGGAGAGGGGAGAGGTTTATGTTTAAGTGTACACAGCGCCCTGAGGGGACAGAGGCAGTCCACTCTCTTCCTGCAGGGAGGGCGCGATGGGCCCGAGCGTAATGGGGTTGGTGATGCCCCATCGGTATGGACTGTGGTAGGGAGGGAGAAAGCTGTGCACCTCGGGGTGCGGCCACCCGCTCAGGAGGGAGGACACCGGAGTGTTCCGCTGCTCGCAGACTTGCCTTCTGCACCGAGGTGCAGATTGGAGGAGCGCCCGCCCGCCGCCGGCTCATCTCTTACACAGGCTGACCGATTTCTCCTGGTGTTCAGAGTCTGTTTTTGTCTAGCACCATTTGAAATCGGTTATGATGTAGGGGGAAAAGCAGCAGCACCTACAGAGCCTCATCTGAGTCTGGCAGCAGCCCCTCAAGGTCTCCTGAAGGATGGACGAGCAGAAGGTGGGGAAGGAACAGGGAATTCCCCCAGTGACTCCTTTAACTGTGCTTAGGTTATTGTGGAGGTAAGAGGTAATTTAATGGCTTGAAAACAGTCATTACAATTTGTCTGATATTCTCTGCTGCTTCGTCTGAAATGTACCCACTGCTGCGGATTGGTTGCTGTTAGCTTTGTTAAGAAGAGTCTTTTCCTGCATCCTGGTTCTAATAAATAATGTACTGTATCCCATCTAACGTGGCTGTGTTTTTTATCTGTTACTCTCCATGCATAATCCTGTGACAAAGAGAAGTGGGTCCTGAAAAATAATTTGCTGTGCAGATCCTACCTGCCTTGTGAGGACTTCAGAGGTGGTTCTGGCAGACGTTAAAAATGAAATTCATGAAGGCAAGAATGAAATTCTGTGAGCCAGGAGAATGAGAGGAGATTAGTGAAGATAAAAAATGGTGGTGTAGGCTGAGGGATGGGAACTGTCCTTGGTTCCCAAAGAGCTGTGGACGCAGTGCCTCTTCAGAAAGTTCCAGAAAACTCATACTTCACGGTGCTGTCATGTGGCCCCAGGGGAGCAGCACTAATTTCAGTTGTGTTCTAACAGATGGAGTTCTACTTTTGGCTGTTAGTTTATATCAACTCTCGAAGACAGGGTGAGCCAGCTTTGTAAAGCTATTCAGAGATTAGCCAGATTTGACTTCTCAGGAGGTAAAGCCAGGGGACTCCTCACGAAGGAAGATGGTAGCCCCTTGACTGGGCTTTTCCAGAGGTGGTGCCTGGCTCTGAGCTATGTACAGCACAGCGACTCCTCACCCCGTGATTCACCTGGACACCAAGCGATGGCAGATCAGCCGCCAAGAAGCCTCTCAGAGCCCACGCCCCGCCAGTCTCCCCCAGATGGCTGCCCTGCCCGGTGGGCTGGGGGTGGAAGGCGGATGAAGCATTTGTTGGGAAGGTTTCCCAGTGAATGTGATGCATCCTGCAGCTGCAGAGCTATTTCAGGCTACTGATTGAGGAATCCATGTTCTAATCCCCAGGATGTGGTGGTGAGAATAGCTAAGGCCTAAATTGCACTGTTTCATTCGCTTCTCTGTTGAAGTAGCTACGGCAGCACCCCAGGTACGACAGCTTTGGGTCTGCTCAGTTAACTACACATCAACCTATTTTGGATGCACTGACCTCGTCCCAAGCTCCAGATTATTTGTATTCAAATACAAATGAGACATGTCTGTGGCCCTACTGTAGCCCTGATTTTACTCCTTAAACGAGTAAGTCCTAGAAGATTGAATTTAGTATCAAAAAGCATGCACGTGTGCGCGCGCGCACGCGCGCACGCACACACACACACACACACACACACACAGAGGTTTGAGGTCTCTTTTCCATAAAAGTTCAAACAATGACACCCTCCAGCTCAGGTCATGAGAAGCGAAGTGTATCAGAGGCACCTCTTAAATAGGATGATTCTGTCTGTGTGCTTATGGCCATTTGCTTAAGGTTGCCATAAAGTAGTCACTGATGCAGAGCATTTCTCTTGGTGACACCATCCTGAGTCAGGTTAGTGAGGCCACGCTAATACCTCAGGGGAGTACTTTGCAGGAGCACCCCTAAGGGCTTGCCGTTGTTGCTGTCTGTAAAGGTAGAAGTGAAGAGGAACCCTCCGCCTCACCACTTGTACTAGAGGGCAATTCCCATGTGTGGAGGTAACACGGAAGAGTTCTTAAGAAACAGGAGGGGAGTCTGATCTTTGACCAGTTCGGGGCAGCACACAGGTGAGATCTTGGCAGTTCTTTGTGTAAGACACTGGCCCAGGTCTTCATTTGAGGAGCTGGCATATAACTGGAGTGTTACCTAGCAGACTAGTATGTCTGTACTCCGGGGGAGCTAGGAGTTTTCCTTGAACACAAGAAAACTGTATTTTGAATTAACACAGTAGCGTACCTCCTGAGCTTCCTGTGCACAGAGAGCTTTCCAGCAGTGACCCTTGGGTCCCATCCCTGTAGGTTCTGGTCTGGCTAATTTCAGAGGGGGCCTGGATACAGCTTTTTGCTTTTTAAAGTTTCCCAGGTGATTCTAACACACAACCAGGGTTGAGGGTCACTTCCCCTGGTCCCTGTGGAAATCTTTTGTTTCTAAAAGATTTTACTACACAGAAGGCAACCCGAGGGTGTATAAACCAGTGTATTCCTTTCTAGTGGCCACTGTAACAAAGTACAACAAACCTGTTGTCTTAACACACGCCTGCAACATAAGTCTCATCACTGTCACTGGACTGAAGCCACAAACCCCTCAGGGTGTGTGGGGGTCATAGGGGTTAGGGCCTTTTTCAGCATCTAGAGCTTCATTCTGGGACCGCAACTTGTCTTCGCCTTCAAGGTCAGCACTCACATTTCCAGGGGCCCCTCACCATCCTAGTCAGGTCTCCCTTTGGCTTTCTCTTCTAAGCAACCTTGGGGTCACACACAGTTCCTTGCTGGCACCACCTCCCCACTTCAGAACCTTTACTCTGCAAAACCCCATCACTGTCTCCAGGCACATTCCCAAGTGCTGTGCATTACGATTTGGCTGTCTTTGGAGACCCTGACATAGTGATACCTGGAAGCGCAGTAGAAATGCAGACCCCGCCTCCCACACAGAGCTAGTGAGTCAGCATGGGCTTTTTAGCAAAGTCATTGTGTACTTCACTTGGACACCAGCATTTGCAAATCATGGTGCCATGGGACCCACCTCAAGGACAGCTAAGGAGTGCTTTCCCCAGGAGCACCTGCGGTGGAGAGGGGTGGAAATGGGATGATTTTTCCTGGCCTGGTGCGTTCATGCTCATCTAAGCATCAGTCCCTGGATTACTGAAGTCACAGACCTAAGCACTGGCAGGCCCAAGGGCCTGTTTCCAGGAGTCTGACACCGTAACACTGTAGTACAGTTCCTAAAAGCGACACAGGGAGGCGGACATCAGCTCAAGTGGCTTCTACCAAATCAGTTTTACTACGTCTGCACAGGCTTTCTCAGGCTGTGGGTGGACAGGCTGGGCTGGTCTTTGAGATGACCGGTCTTCTGGTTGGTTTTTCCTTCCTGCTGGCTATAAGTGAGAAGGAAGGAAAGTCATTTTATTGATCGAAGGACCTATATATATTCCTCTATACTATACTTACCCTGTTTTTAGTTTTTGGTATTTGGGGATGAACTCAACCCAGGGCCTTTGCATAGAGTCATACATCTCAAGCCCTTTTTTTCTTTTATTTTGAGACACAGGTTCTCCCCAAGTTGCTATTGCTTCCCAGGCTGGTTGGAACTGCCTCAGGGTCCCAGAGTGCTGGAAATACAGCAATGTTTCCCCCATATTAGAGCAGGAAGGGGAAGTGTTCAGCTGCTTTTTTTAATCTTTAATTTTATTTTTTATTTTTTTGGCACCAGGAATCAAACTCAGGACCATGCGCTTACCAGGCAGGCACTTGTGCCACTGAGCTATATCCCCGGCCCTCAGCTGCTTTTTAAAAAATGTTAATTTCACAGAAGTAGCAGAAGAGGGCTAGTTTTATAGTGAATCCAAAATGAAATTAGGAACTGCTTCTGAAATCACAGCACTGACTGAATCTGAGGACAGTTTGGAAGTGAGGGATGGTCCCATACCCCAGCTGTCCACAGGAGGGCAGCAGTGCCGTACTCTACAGAGGCTGGGCTCACTGTAACCTTTGTGAAAGAGTGGAGACATTCCGAGAGCAGCGCAGTTTAGGAAATAATAATCCATAGGTGCAGTCACTCAGTTCTGCAGCAACTGCAGGGATTATGAGACTCTGTTAAATCCTCAAATACAAGTATGCAAATTTAAAACACACAAAAACTTCATTCTTGGTTACAATGTTAGCTATTGCCTGACAATACCCAATACTCTACCGTAGAGTTGTCTGTTTCCCTTAGCCTGAAACTCTATTTTCAGATGCCAACTTAAATTCCTTCCAATTCCAGGTCTTTTCAGCATTCTTTCAGAAGGCTTTGTTAATTACCTTAAAAGCATTCCCTCTCCTTTTTGGCAATTGACAAGAAAAAACAAGTCCCAAGGTCAAGTAACATTTTCTAAAATGATTTCCTTGATCACATTTAATATAGTTTCCATCCAGCATTGATATTAAAAAGAGTTCTTCTGCATTTTTAAAGCACATTGAGCTAGACAGCAAGACCTCAACTCTAAAATTTTCTGATTTGGCAGGTGGAATTAAACCATGATTTTTTTTTTTTTTTTTTTTTTTTTTTGGTGGCAGGGAGTATAAACCTTTACTTTCTCCAAATATAAGTTTATTTGGAGAAATTGACTGTCATGCCTGAGAATCCCTAATGTAGAGAGCCTAAACCTCAGCTGTATCGGTGGAATCACTTGGGACACACAGAAAGCCCAGTGCCTGGGCCACATCCCAGATCAATTAGCTATGAACCCGTGGGCTGGGGACCCAGGTGTCGGTGAAACTCCCCAGGTGATTCCAGTGTACAGCCCGAGGAATGAAGGCCTCATCTGAGACACTCAGCAGTCGGACTCTAATCTGCAAAGACAGCCAGAATGATTTTTTGTGTGAATAAACGCACATCCTATTAGTTACACAGATCAAACTGTATGCTTTAATTGCTGGGATTTGGTTTTTCTTTAGCACTGTACATATTTAACAGACACAGAAGATGCATGTTTTGTTAGACACTCTAACGTAGCTAACTTGCAATTAGGTAATAGTCAGACACGCTGGAGAGAAACCAGGCAAAGCTGCAGGCAGTGGCTCCTATCTGAGATGATCTTTGGAAGACACACAACTCTAGAGAAGAGAAAAGATACTTCAAGCAACAGAGACTGGGAGTATAGCAGAAAATAGGGACAGATGGTCCGGCTTGACCAAGAGTAGGCTATCTGAAGAGATGCAGCAGAAAGCAAGGCTTGGGAAGAAAGGATTTCACTGAAGAAGGTCAAGATCATGCGGGCATCTTGGACTCCACCCTGCAGGTCAGGGGTCACTGAACACAGAGGCTGCCAGGCAGACGGTAGGGGATACCTGGGGACACCAGGCTGTGAGGAACAGGAGTGGCATGTTGAGAGAGGGCTCTCTTGGAAACAGACTCTGACTTGTGATAAACATGCTAGTCGCACAGACACATCCACACAAATGAAGCATCTCCAAATGTACAAGTTTAAGTTTTACAAATTACTTGACAAACAATATTTACACAAAAATCTCCAATATAAATTTAAATTGAAAACACTAAATATGAAGCGGAAACTAGTATAAATTTAAATTTATTTAATCATAAAGTTGAAAACAGTTCATTAGGTTTAAAAAATTAGGTGAACAATTGCTACGTTCTGGAGAGAGATGTGAAAATGAACACGCACTTTAATTCTAACTCAGAATTCTAACCCAAAGGTTACTTCCCCAAGTATCCAACCACAGGTTCCAAAGGAAGGGTCACTTGCTGTGCTGGCTTGAGAGCCAGGGTAGGGGGGCAAACAGATGAAGCTCCCTTCTCTGAAATTCGTGGCTTGTTCTCTGCCTCTCAGGAGAGGAGAGGAGATGTGCAGACAGGAAGCTCTCACTGCACATGGACTACAGTTTGACGTCGCTCGAGTTACCTGATGAATTTATTGGCTACAATGCCTTTTTTTTTTTTTTTTTTTGGTACAGGGAATCAAACTTGGGACCTTGTGCTTGCCAGGCAGGCGCTTGTACCGCTGAGCTATACCCCCAGCCAGTTTAAGGGAAGGCCTGTCAAGGAGAGAAAGCAAGCCGCCTGCAGCCAGAACTTAGCATTACTCCACACACAGCACTCTCTAGGGAAACCATAAGGGCGCAGAGTTCGCCTGGTACCTCACGCTGCTGCGCTTGCTACGTGCAGTAGCGTCCCCCCAGCTTTTTACACGTGTGCACCTGGCTCTGGTAGCTCAGCGATGTCACCAAAAAGTAGAAGTGCATGTCATACATACACTTTCTAGCTTCTTTAAATTACCGAAGAAGTTACCAATAAGTAGAAGAAAATTATCTAAACTTCAACCTTATTAAGTGTAGATAATTTTCCAATGACAGTGCTAGTTAAGGTGATAAAACTTGTCCATGTTCCCAGTTTTCTACATTCTTGTTTTCAGTGACAGGTGCCAAAGGAGTATACATGCGTCTGTAAAGGCTTTGAGGACGATATGTAAAACACTTTTTAGAGTTGCTGCAAGGAAGTGTCCTAAGGGTTAGCATTCAAAAGATGTCAACATCACTTTCTTTACAAAGGAAATTAATTTCATTGCTACTGCTGTATGTTTGTCTGAATGTGCCACATTTTGTAAAACAAATGACTTCCCCTCCTGAAGGCCACTGGGGACACTGGTAGGCCTGCCCTTCGGCAGAGGCACTGAGTTCATGCGCAAACACATGGGCTGCACCTGAGGCAGCACAGGAGGTGCTGCATTGACACTGCAGTAAAATGTGAGCATTGGACCCGCACAGCTGAGAAGAGAAAGAGAAGAGAGAAGACCCGAAGCTTTAACAACCGAAGGGCGAACTGAAGCGCAGGTTGGCGGAAAGCAGGCAGTTTACGCTGCTGGAATAGTTGAGCTTTTCTGAAAAGTGGTGTAGTGAGCCCAGATCTGTGTGTCCCTACAAAGCAAGGAATAGAGGTAATATCCAAGAAAAATACAATTAAGTACAGAAGTTACATCCCAGAAGGCTTTTTAGAAAGAGACCTCTATTTTTCCAGTGCTGGGGATGGAATGCGGGATCTGACACAAGCCAGGCAAATCCTCTACACAGAGCTCCACCCCTACTCAAAAGAAGACAAAAAAAAAAAAAAAACAAAACCAAAAAACACTATAGATAATAAAGTCCCCAAACTAGAATCAAATGATTAAGATAATTTCAAAGGTTCAAACCCTTCTTCTATCTTTGTATTACATTTTTAATCCCTTCCAAAACAAACAGCAGCAGCACACGAAGTACTTAGTAAATATTTCCTTGCTTTGAGGGCCAGTAGGGAAGACTGGGGCGAGAAGGGCTGCTTCGCTATCACGAATTTGAGTCAGCAGCTCTGAAGTGAACTCTGAAAAAGCTGGTGGTCCTAACAGTGCTAGGACATCGTGCCTCGTTTACCCCCATGTCCGTATCCTGTATCCTCCAAAATAACTCAAGTTTATGCCACAGTCTCTTAACAGTAGGCGTCTTTGCAAAGTCTATTCATGTCCAGTGCTGTCTGATGAGTTCACATATGGACATTTTCCAGAGGCCATGTTGGAAAGAGGCAGAATTAATATTATTTAAACTCATCTAGGTATAAAATACTGTGTGTACATTTTTACGTGCGTTTTACACTCTTTTCTGTCCTATGTCTTGGACATTGTGTGCAATTTACACTTACAGCATGTCCTAAGAGGCAACATGTGGCTGTACCTGCACTCAGCCCTGCCTTGGTTGGCTGACAGTACATAGAATGAGTATGTGTGTGTGTGTGTGTGTGTGTGTGTGTGTGTGTGTGTGTATATATATATATATATATATATATATATATATATAAATTTAATACCAGAAGATGAACACAGGACCTTGTGCAAGCTAGGCAAGTGCTCTACCACTGAGCTACCTCCCCAACCTTATTGTATCTTAATGACAATTGCCCAGGGTAGTCTCTACCTTGAAATTCTCCTGCCTCAGCCCTCTAAATAGCTGGAGTTCCAGGAGTGCACCACAGCACCCAATATTATGGCAGTTTCTTAAGGAATACTGTGGTGAGTGACTTAATAATTTGGCCTGACACTAAATTCTTCAAGACTGCTGTAGTTTTCAGCATTTTCTTTTTTGCATAGTAGTAGAATGCTTAACATAGAATTTTTGAAAAGGAATTTAACATTTGAGAGAGATAAAAAGCATTAATATCAATATATTTGATATGTCAATATAGCTGCTTTGAGGACAATAAGAATTCGAAACTTAATTACCAATTACAGCTATTTTAGGTCAACTTGAGCATTCATTACATTGTTTTAAATGTTCAGACACCCTGAAGCTCAGGAAGTCTGGAGACTACTTTACTGGGCTTTAGCCTTAGTGTGTCCCACGGGACTAAGGCGCAGAGAGCTGGTTAGGGTCAGGTCATCAGTTCTAGTTGTAGGTGTTGTCTTCCACTTTGCCCCTGTGCTCAGAAACACAATCTTGTTTTTATTAAGAAACTGCGTTTCCCAGTGGCCTCTGTAGATCCTGCTCCCAAGCTCTCGATTATGAACTAGAATAGAGTCTCTCATGAAAAGCACAGATTTCCCAGCCACACAGACACCCATTCCAGCACAGACAGACAAGCACTTGGAACTCATTTCAGTTAGAGACAGGACGTGGTGGGACCAAAGGGTTTAGGGCAAAGAAATCCATGATTTTTCAAAATCTGAGTATTTTTTCTAGTTTTTTTTTTTTTTTAATATGCCACATATATTTTGGTTCAGGGAAGCATAAATGTCTTTACATTTACAAAATTAAATAAAATATACTTTGGCTTCTGTAAGAGGCCATTTTTCCCTCTTTGAAATTAAATTGACTGGTTCTATTGGTCATGTCCCACTGAGGTCAGAAATTGCCTTTTGGATTCAGAGCTGGAGGAACTGGACAGTCTGATGCAAGAATGAAGGGAACAGGACTCTATTGAAGCCTATGACAAAGCAAATCCTGCCAGTGTGGATTAGATAAATATACAAACATGATGGTACAAGGAACATGAGCAACTCAGCAAAAGGAAGAGGGATCTAAGTTTCCTCTTTGATCATTACTGCCAACCTGAACATTTTTCAAAACAAAGGACACCGTGACAGAGAAACACACAGAAAGCAGATACCTTTTTTAATGATAAAAGCAAACCTTTCACCTCTCCTTCTCAGATAGAAGTAAATTTTACTTCTTTGTGGCTGTCATCTGGTTTGTGCTGGACAGAGGAATGGAAAAGGGCTGAATATGGTAGAGGGATCAAGCCAGAAGTCATATCACATGAGATAAATCAGTGATAGAAGAACAGCTGAGCACCGGGTCCATAAATTAATCAAATTTTCTGTTTCTCACATGAACTTGGTACAATGAGCTACCTGAAGTCTTACGTATCACTCATTAGATGAACACATACTAAATTTCTGTCTGATGTGTTTACCCTTGAAACTGTTTTGCACAAAGCAAATGCTGTAAAAATTCTTTCAGAGTAACACATGAGGAGAAGTGGTCCAGGTCTCAAGCACCCTTGATTTTAAGGAAATATATACAGTATTTATTAAGTCTATGTCATACTGTCTTAGAAATCAACTTTATGACAAGTCATTTTTTAAGATGCACCTTGATATTTTGCATCGAGTATAGTTTCTTGCTGTGGCACTGTTTTTTCAACTTGAGGGCAAGTTCTTGTACAATGTATCACACAGCCCCCCAAATTTCTGGGCTGGCTCTCACTTCATTACTATGCTTCCTAAACCAACTATACAGTCTTTTGTTACACATTATTTTTTTGCCCCATGTCATCACAATTTCTGGTATTAATTTTTATTTATTTTTTTGCATCCTTCAGACAGGCTCTCACTATGTATTTCAGGCTGGTCTTCAGCTCACTTTGTAGCCCAGGCTGGTCCCAAACTCGCAACGATCCTGTCTCAGCCTGCTGAGTGCTGGGATTATAGGCATGCCCGGCTGCTTCTGGTCTTAAATTTTAAACTGTGCCTTAATTTTTAGTCTGTGTCTAAATAAATGTTTCACAAAGTGAAACAAACCTTTAAGCAGATAGCTTAAAAATGACAAACTAATTGAATCATTTCATAATAACATCACATTAAAAGTAGGCTTAAGGTATACCAAATAGTAAATATCATTAATAGAGAAAACTATTTTGTCACAGGTAACTGAAAATATGAATGATGCAAATAAGTTTCATAACTTTAACAACTCTCACCTATTCTGGGCGATTTAACAGGGGTAAAGAAAATAACACACTTATGAAAAAAATTCACAAGTGAAAAAACATGTAAACACAAGGTGTATGTGATTCAGAGCCATACAGATTTGTGAGATGGGACTTAGGCAGTAGCAAGACAAGGACTGTGGCTCCCAAGATGAGAAAGAATTAGTTAAAAAGGAAACAGAAGAAAGGAGCATTCAGGTGGGACCTGCTTTAGACCAGGGGGTCCTGTCCTACCTGGAATGAGCTGAGAGCTAAGAAACAGGAGACTGGCAGGATGCTTAACCTTCTGGCCATTTTTCATCAAATAATTTAAATAGTGTTGGATGCTCTTTACAATGACTGCTGACCCTATTTTTGTACTTTGAGTGAAGGCTACAGAAGGGTAGCTGTCCCTAAATCATCCTAAGAACCGGTTTATACCAAACCCATTTTGTCCCAAGCTATAGCAGCAATCTGAGATGATCTATGCCCATTGCCCTGCTTCCAGTTGCATAGAGAAGTAATGTCATCATTTGTAGTCTTGTAGGAGAAGTTTCTAAGGCCATGCGGTAATATGAAATATATATTTGGTCTTCATCCTTGTTTCCTGCCGTACAACTATTGAAATTCTCAGGAAGGTCAACATGGTGTCCCTTTGTGTGAACTGCCTGGCGGCTGGAACCCCAGCTGGTTTTAGCTTGGGGGCTGCTCAAAGAAACACACGCAGGACCAGAGGGCTGGGACTTTCAGCCCCATCCCTACTGCAAGCTGAGCTGACCGCCCGAGTCCATGATCAGATTCTGACCCATCCTGCCTGTGTATTGAGCCAACATTACGGTTCCATCAACGGCAGTCAGCAGCCTGGATATTCAAAGCTTTAGTCTGAGCAATACAGTATCATCTCTGGATACACATCAGATGTGCACAATCTCAGGCTCTGCCCCAGACCCAGTGATGTGAGGGCACTCAAGCATGCATACAATTAGAGACACTCTGCTCTGGACTTTCAAGATTAGAACGATGTAGGAGACCTCAGGGCCTTGAATCCAAACAATTGGAAAGTTAAGAACCTAACTTTTTCCTTCCCTCTTCCCTTTCTCTCTGCCCTTCCCTTCTTCGTTCCCTCCCTCCCTTTCCCTGCCTTTACTTCCTCCCTTCTTTCACTCTCTTGTTTTGTGTTTGGTTAGGCCTTGCACCTAGGACCCTGTGCATGCTAGGCATTTGAAAGAACTTAACTGTTGGTTCAACCATTGCATCTTACTCTGTGTATGTTTCTGCATATAGAGAGCAAAGGAAACCCTAAAGGGTTCCCATAGTTTACATTTAATTCAAAGGTGATTAAAAATCACCCTTCCTACACCATTCTTTGTATTTTTGTCCTCAAGTCGTGCTAATGTATATGGGATTAATTATGCTGCATTGGTTAAAGATAAAATATCTTTGCAAAATATATTAAAATTTTAATAAAGCAAATTTCTGTTGGACCCTTGTGCTATAACATAGGGATAGATTTTTAATAAAAATCATAAAAATTAATTTTGAAATCTGAAATCACTATTGCTTTGTTTGTTTGTTTGTTTTTTGTTTTTCTTCCGGTACCAGGAATCGAACTCATGACCTTGCACTTGCCAGGCAAGCGCTTTTGCCACTGAGCTAAATCCCCAGCCCCTCACTATTGCTTTTGAACCTTTAATTTGTGAGTATAATGCTCAGGTCATTGCTTAGATTTAAAATACCCCTAACGGTATCCAGAAAGACAGTCTGATTGACATTCCTTGGGAATGTTTAAGAATTTTGATGGAGTGACATTTCAAACATAAAAGGAAATGAGCAGAATGCTGTTTTGGTATTGCTGGAAGTTATTTCTACACAAACCTTTTAGATTCATAAACTATTCCATTGATAATATTTTCTATTCACACTGTTATATATATAATTTAAAAATAAAACTGTCACAAAAATTAAGTATGGATAGTATGAGTTCTGTAGTGTAAGATTTAAGATTCAAATGAAGGAACTGCAAATATTTTATAAGTTAACTAAAAAATATGAAAAAAAAAGTTTGAGATTTTTATGAGAGAATATACTTTTATTATACAGCCCAAGCCTGAATATTAATATAAAAGTTTAAAAAAACCCAAAAAGCCAGGAGCAACAGAAGTCTTAAAATTACTATGCTTAATTTCAAAGCTATTTTTAAAGCTATGGGAAAAAATAAAAATACATATTTCAGGCTGTTCTTGGCCCATACTCCAGGATTTATTCTAAATTTTTCATCATAAGGTAATTTCTTTTGTTAAAATTTAAATTGTTACTTAAAACACTATTTTCCTTAAAGGATACATATTTATTTATTTATTTATTTATTTATTTATTTATTTTTTGCTTTGATTTTTATAGAGAAAAAGATAGCAAAAAGTTAATGGAGAAGCCCTCAGCAAATGGAGCCCCTTCATTATAATGTAATCTTGTAAGTTAAGAGAGCATAAGAAAGAAACCTAGTAGTGCTGGTTTTTATCCCCCACTTTAACAACTCCAAAAGACAGAAGAAAAAAAAAAAAAAAACAACAAACCAACCAAATTGGGAATTTGAACATGACACCCTCCTAGCTTCTTACAACCAGCTGAATTGTACTGACAAACAGAAACATGCATCATAGAAAGTCCATGACTACAGATGTCATAGTCTCCACAGTCAAATACTTTCATTTTGGCCATTCACCCAATTTAGGAAATAGCAGATCCCTCGGGTGGAAGGGGCCTCAGAATAGTCCATGGGTCACTACGGAACTTAATCCTCCCACCCTACAGAAACTGTTCCAATAACAGCGCTGAAGAACTCCGCACAGACCCCTCCCATCCGCAATGCTGTTAAAAGTAGCTGAAAATATTTCAGTAGAGAGATACAATGTGGAGGACACACCAGTGCAGGCACGCTTGGAAAAAGACTCCACCAATAGGAAGCCCAGCTTGGGCTGCACAAAAGCACGCGGAGGGTGAGCAGGCCCCATAACCTAGAAGAAACATGCTTATAGTTACCTTTTCTTGTGGTGTTCAAAGAGTCTGCGCACAATAAGAACTAGCACAGCCAACCCGACAACTGCAGGGAAAGAGGAGATAAATAACATGTGACTCTGCAAACTAATAACCAGGATTCAAAATCTAAGCAGAAGAAACAATGTTGGTTATATTTAAATGTTAGAAAGTGGTATTTGATTCAAGTATCTATAGTTTATATTCCATCTGGATTCTACATTATCTAAATCCAATTCCCTGGAATCACTTACACAGTAGAAAGTAAGTCAGAGATGAGTCCTAGCTTGATTTAGAAAATTACCAAAAGTGCATTTGAGAGGCAAACCCTTCTCACATCATCTTAGGGAAGCCTGTTGTATTTAGGCCTCTTGAAGTATATATATATATATAGGGTACAGAAATGTAAAATCAGCAAAAGCAAAGGGTACTATATAAAAGACAAGTTTTTCTAGCTTGGTTTACCACCTTTTTCTTTCCTGTGCAGTACTGGGCATTGAACCCAGGGCCTTCCCCAGCCCGTTTTCATTTTTCTAATTTGAGACAGAGACTCACTAAATTGCTAACTTGCCCAGGCTGGTCTTGATCTGGGTTGGTCTCCCTAATCTCAAGCTATAAAAACTATAGAAGGGAAAATGTACGTTAGAAAGTTCACTTCTTTGCAGTGATAGTCAAAGTCTGGGATATTTACCTGCAATAAGAATAAGCAGAATAATGATCCATATATCTAGAAAATGTAAAAACAGAAAAACAGAAGATGTAGCGCAGGAATGGATCTAGACAACAGTTAAGTTTATTTGGCTCAAATCATCTAAGCAGAGCAAAATAAAAGATTAGTTAGTTTTAGCATGACTACTAGTGCATATAGGTGGGGTTTTTTTTGTTTTTGTTTTTGTTCACTATATAGTCCAGCTTGGCCTCAGACTCTCAGGGATCCTCCTGCCTCGGCCTTTCTGAGTACTGGTATTCGAGGTGTATGCCACCATGTCTGGCTACTAAGTCACTGAACCCTTCTAACCTAGTTTTCAGGTTTTGGGTCCAGTTTGTGAACATCTTTAATAGAAACTTCACACATCTGTGTTTGGTTCTCAGATTACTTAGCAAAGGTTACTGGAACAATTAGCATTCATTATAGTACGGGAAAATCTTTGAATTTTGACTTTTCCCTGGGTTGGCAACAGGATGCATGATGGGCGCTCAGGATGCTGGAGGGGGTGTGTGCCACGCAGTCACAGGGTTGACCACCGGGGTTGGTTGCGTACTGCTGAGCTATGGAATCAGTAAGCTAGGGGCGTGGAATGCACTTGAATTTAGGATAGCTTCCATTTACACGAGGTTTCATTAGGATGCAACCCCAGCATCACCAGGATGCACCACAAGTCAAGGGCAAATGTAGAGTTGGCACTGTGGACCTACAGGTCCAATTGCAAGGGTCCAATCAACTGTGGAGGGAAAATATTTGGGGAATAAACTGTGTCTTTACTAAATGTGCATAGACTTGATTTTCTTGGCGTTGTTCCCTAATAGAGTATGACAACTATTTCAATAGCATTTCTATTGGATTAAGTATTATAAGGGACCTAGAGAGGGAAAACACACAGGAGGAGGTGGCTTGGGGATATGGAAATATTGTCATTTTATAGGAGGGACTTCAGCACCCACATTTTGGTGTCTGAGGGAGTCCTGGAACCAGTCCCCCTGGATCCTGAAAGATAATGTGGAAAAATAAGCCAAACATGACTTTTATTAAAAGATTAATCACTGCTAGGCTACTCTAATAAATTAAAATAGATTTTTGTCTTCTCACATCAAGAAATTTTTATATTTCATTGACCTTTAACTGTCATGGCTATAATTCATTTTATTTACTACAATGTGAACCGTGTAAACCTACATAGAGTGTGTTAGACTGGCCCATTACTAACCCCACCTACAGCACCTACAAGGCAATGAGTAGGAAGAGAATCTAGCTACAAATTGCCTTCACAAAATGACATTCAGGTAGGAAACAAGTTGTATTCTATATATTTTATATATTTAACACGTGACAAGAGCATTTAAGAGAGTGACCTGGTCCTCCCCACCTTCCGATGCTAGGGCACAGTTATAGGCCTATACTTACCAACATGCTTCCATACCTACCATCACTTACATTTTTCATAGAATCGACACAATCAAAGTCACCAGAAGTGTTAATTAACACGAATAATGTGTGCCACTGTTTCTTACTTAATACCAGTAGTTGAAATATATGATATTTCTATGTGAATGGTATGGTATCATGATGCAGAGTTATTATTAATAATGAAAATACTAACTTAATTCTTGGTCAAATAGTCCTTCCCGGGGGTTGGGATATCCTAGGGAAAAGAAAAGAAGGAAAGTGATTAAGTAAAATAAAAGAAAAAAGAAAAAAAGAATAAATAAAGCTTAAAATCCTTCAAACCCAGACACTGAGTTTTTCACCTTTGTACAAAATCTCTTAAAATTTCATTTTCCTTATAAGCTGTGTCACTATTTATTTAAAGTAGTATCATAAAGTTCTGTAAATTTATATTCAGTACTATTAGCTTTTTTCTTCCTGTCCTGTCCAGTAACATTCCTGTGGTGATATTGTAGTTAGCATACAAATTTATCTTTAATATATCCTCAAAATTAGACTATGTTATTTAGTGATTCTAGTTTAAAGATAGAATGGGGCCAAATAACTGCTTTAGAAGTCACCCTGGAATGGAAGGAGACCGCGCCAGCGTAAGACCACACAAGAACAACCCACAGCCAACGTCATGTTCAGTACTGTACCATTCCGTTTCTCCTCTAGGTCGGAATCAGGCTAGATGCCTGTGTTCGCCACTGCTACGCAACACAACGTTGGAAGTTCTAACCAGCAGTGAGGTAAGAAAAAGAATCCAAATTGGACAAGAAGAAGTAACATTATCTCTGTTTACAGATCATAGGATCTCTAATGCAGAAAACCTTAGGGATTCCACGTGTACTACACAAGCAAAACAGCCTGTTAGAACTGAACAGTGAATTCAGCAAGGTTGTAGGATATAAAGTCAACACACAAAACTTAGTTATTATTTCTGTACACTAAAATAAATGATCAAAAATAGAAATTAAGAACACAATTTCACTTAAAATAGCATAAAAAAGAATAGAATATTGAGGAATGAACTTAACCTAGAAGGCAAGACTTGGACACTAAAAGCTACAAAACTGCTGAAAAGCATGAAAGACATAAATGGAAAGACATCCTGTTTTCATGAACTGAAAGGCATTATTTTTAGCTACCAATAAACACAAAGCAACCTACAAATTTAGATTGTGACTCCTATCAAAATCCCAATCACACTTTCTACAGAAACATAAAAATTCATCCTAAAATTACTAAGAAATCTTGAGGGACCCCAAATAGCCAAAACAATCCTGGACGAAAACAAAACAAAACAAAACAAAAAACCCTGAAGCTGACAGGACTCACATTGGTTGGTTCAAAACTTAACTATAAAACTACAGTCATCGAAATGGAGTGATACTGGTGTAAAGGGATAGGGAGTCTGGAACATAAGCCTCAACCGATTTAATCAAATTATTCTCAAGAGGGCCAAGAAGAGTCTGTGGAAAGAGTATTTGGGAAACATGGATATCTGCAGGCAAAAGAATGAAGTTGGACCCTTAATATACAAAAACCAACTCAAACTGGGTTCACCTAAATGCATGATCTAAAACTGTGAAAGACACCAGGGAAACACTGCATGACACTGGATCTAGCAGCGATGTCAGGATGTGATACAGGCAACAATGACATCAAGATGGATAAAAGAACTTCACCCAAATGAAAAGTTTTGGGGCACCAGTGGACACTAACAGAAGGAAAAGACAACCCACAGGAGAGGCAATATTTGTCATTCATATAATTGATGAGATGAATATTCAGAATATAGGAAGCACTCTTAAAACGCAGTGACCGAAAGTCCCATTCAAAAATGGGCCAAGAGCTCAAATAGCCCCCACCCCAGCAAAGATAGGCAAATGGCCAACAGATTGGTAAACACGAAGGTTTTTTTTTTTTTTTTTGGTTTTTCTCTGGTACTGGGAATTGAACTCACAACCTTGCCCTTGCCAGGCAGGCGCTGTGCTGCTGAGCTAAATCCCCAGCCCCCGGTAAACACAAAGTTGATCTGGAAAAATTAACATTAGAGTGGTCTGGGAATGTCTGATAAGGAAGTATTTACAATGCATTAAGATCTGTAGTGTTATGGAAAAAAAAAAAAAAAGCAGTTCTGGCACGAGAATGAGCAGAATCCAAAAGAGAAAGGAGCAGAATACCTAATACCGTGGATGATAAAAGTGGCAGTTTAGACCAGCAGGGGGCGACAACTTACCCACAACTGGTGGTTCCTACCTTGGGGTTGGAGGGGAACGACCTATGAATTTCAAATATACCAACAATTTAAATGGAAAGAATGAAGTCAGATGCATGTGGTTGAAATCAGCATGGGTAAAACCTAAAAGTCCTACGAGAATAAGACAAAATTCATAGCCATTAGGGAAAAGATTGATACATCTGACTGTCTATTGATGTGAAACTTCTGAACATTTAAATGATCACTGATAGGAGAATAGTTAAATAAAATGTGGCATATATTCAAGCCATCATCAGAATATGTGGGAATAAATCTACACCGACCTTCAACCCAAGACACTAAGTTGAAAAAAGTCCAAGTGGTGGAATATTATGTACAGCATAATGTCATCTTGGTTTAAGAAAAAAATGCTGAACTATATGTACAGCTACTCATAAAAGCATGGTGACATACAGAAATACATAGAAAGAAACCCTAAACTATGAATAGTGATTGACTTGGGCATAATGGACTAGAAAGAGAACTAATCTTTTATTCTATACTTTTGTAATTTTTGAAGTTTTATGAAAATATTTGTAAAGGAATATAATTAAAAGTTATAAAAATCTCTAGTAGTATAAAAAGCTAGTATCAATAAAAATGAAAATGTGGAAAAATGTTTATATGAAAGGTGTTTTCATTCATGAAAAGCTCTTAAAATCAACAAAAAACCTTTGGGAAACCAACAGAAAAATGGGCAAGAAAAGACCTGAAAAAATAAATGTAGACCTTTGAGCACAGTGGCATTTGCAGTTTGCTCACCACCTCAGGAGACTGAGGCAGAAGGATCACTTGAGCCTAGGAGCCTGAGGACAGCCTAAGCAAAAGCAACTCTGTCTCAGATATATGAACAAATAAAAATGCAGACCAAAAAAGTTCAGCCTCGTTAATAAAGAAATACAAATTAAAACAAAACATGATTTTTAAATCTATCATTAAAAGATTTTAAACTATATCAGTAAGATAAATAATTATCAAACCTGGATAATTATAAACTGGAGGCTTGGTGGGATGAGTAGGCTTAGGACCTAAAAAAAAAAATGTGAGTCTATTAATTCTCTATCAGTTCAGCTAGTCTTGTCAGTACAAAACTATGGACTTCATTTTGATATTTGCTCTTTTAAAAAGATTATTGAAGTGAAAAATATGCATACTTTCTAAACCTTGCAATTCTACTTGTATGAATTTTATCCACATATTTGACCTACATACGTATTTGCACAAATATGTAAAAATGTACACATAAAAGCGCTCACTACAGCTTTGTATTTTTTTCTCTTTTTGAGACAGTATCTCACTGTGTAGACAGGCTGGCCTTGAACTCACTATGTAGCCCACGCTGGCCTCAAACTCAGGGCGGTCCTCCTGCCTCAGCCTCCTCAGTGCTTGGATTATAGGCGTGCATCAACAAGCCTGGTGCAGCTTGTATTTTATAATGTAAATTCTAGAAGTTAAGTAATAATAAACCATAAAATAACGTGGTAACCATATTTTTTTTTAAATGAAAAAATCCAATGGCATCACACTATATAGTTTGCATCTTAATAGTTTTCATTTAGTATTTTTTGGACATTTCATATTAGCACATTTAAATCCACCTTAACACCATTATATATTGCTGTTGATATAGTCTTCTCCTAAAGGATGATAAAAAATGATTCCATCAGGAATTTTGATTTTTTTATTTTGTTTTTAAAAAAGATCCCTGTGGTCTCTTCCTAAACTTTTTCTCATGATCAGTTCTTTCCTCATCTTTCAAACTCCAGGCTAAATTGGTGGTTTACATATCCTTTAAGTCAACTCTTTCAGAGGAGCCTATCAACAGCCCTCGTGCGCCATGATGGTTATGCCCACTTGGGGCATGCGAGCAAATGGGGATGGGTAGGCGGGCATGAAGTTCACCGTGGTCTTGGTTTTGACTTACCAGTCCAATCCAAAAGCTGTCTCCCTCTGCCCCATTTCCAACCCTATTGCACTCAAGTAAGGAGAGCAGGCTGGGTTCTTATAGGAATTCCACAAAGGTCATTACTATTCTAACATGTATAATTTCCTCTGTTCTGTAAACATTAAAGAGCTAGGAAATCAGCAGCTGGCGTTTCTTTCCGTTCAGTACCCACATTAAAACAAAGGGAATCTAAAGCCCATAGAAACGATGTGAGCGGAGCAGGCTAGAGACCTGTCAGCAGTCTGCCCTAGCCGCCAGTGCTTCTTGGCTAATGTTACCGCTCCTCTATCCTGCTGTGCAGCCAGTGACGACTGAAACCGGGAAGATAATTCCTTCCATCATACCGAGATACTCTCTCCAATCTTAAATCAGCAAACCGTGTCAGAAACCATCCATTTCAGTAAACAAGAACTTTTCCTACCTTTCAGTCGCTATAACACTCAATTTCTGTTGCCAAATAAAAGTGTTCAGTAAAGAGAAAAAAGAAAAATTGTTTTAGGTGAGACAACGAGCAGAGAGGGAGTAGAAATGCAGGTCTTGTTCTGGAGTGAGCAGAGACAGCTTCTTTAGATGACTACATAGAAAAAATAAACTGTTCGCATTCCAAGTTAGGAAACCTAATCCTGAGAAAGGTACCAGTGGAGGTGTTAATAGATCACTTAAAAGAAAAGAATAAAATACCAAAGGCGAAGACAGAAAACACACACTAATGCAGATCTTCCTCTTGACTGATGATTCAGCAGTGGAAGATGGCTTAGCTACCCTTAAGGGCGTCCCGGATACCAGATACCGTGCTAGGTGCTCTAAGTGCATTCCTCTCAGACCTCACTGTCAGCTGGTGAGGAAGGTACTAGGTCATTTCATATCTGAGTAAACACATTTAAAGTTTACATAACTTGATCTCAAGTTTGCATTCCTGTTCGTAAGTGTGAATTATGGCAGATAGGAAAAATGTTGCAAATAGCTGTAAAAAAGATTCATCCTCGTTTTCTCACTAAAAGCAAGTAATGAAACTCATGAGTACTATGAATTAGTAGATTACTATTTCTATTATTGCTATTATTAGTACCATTATTAATTCACTCATTGTGACTAGAACTTACTGGGAATTTAAAGGATATATGGATGTTTTAAACGATGTTTTAAAGAATATAAACAGGATGTTACTGAATCTGAGACCGTGGAAGTTGGAGGTTTTGTACTGGGAGAAGTTGACAATGGAAAGGAAAGTCATGGAGATTGGATCAAATAGCTGGGGTTTATTGTTAGCATTTTCACCAGAAAGTTGAAACATTTTTAAAATGATATAAGCAGAAACCTAATAAACTTGCATAATTCAAAGTTGGGGGTTTTATACTGGGAGAAGGCAGCACTAGAAAACAAAATGATAATAAAATGGATCAATTACTTACTTTTCATTACGCTTACATGAACTATCCCTGTCATTTTTTATTTCACTAGATAAAAATGTCCATGCTTCAACTTACTCTGAAAATCACTTACAGTTCATATTTTATACAGAAAAATACTCAACATGAGAAACTTATCTATATATCCGTGTGATTATATAACATGCTAAGAACCCTAAAAAAACATACAAAATCACAATAGAGTTCTATGTAAATTTTATGTCATATGACTGATGCAAAAATAAATACAAAATGGACCTGGAAAAGTTTCTGTTTCTTAGCTTTTCTGTATAATTGATATTTAATGTCAGAGAAATAAACTTTAAAAAAAAAACAAGAAGGGAAAAAAACTTCGTACCTTTAAGACATTTTGGGAGAGGAGGGTCCCAAGCACTTTCACTGTTACAAACAGTTGTGTCGCTGCCATTAAGGTAATAACCAGGGATGCACTCAAACTTAACTGTGGCTTGGTAGAAAAATGCTGTTCCAAGTCCTGCTATCTGCCTTCCATTTTTAACTACCGGAAGTGGACATTTGACCACTGCAAAGAAATAAAGAAAAAAAACCCCAGGATTTAACGGAAATTTATTATAACATAGGACCAGAAAAATTAGCACAAAGTATTAATTTGAAGTAGGGACAAAGAGATAAGAAATAGAACATGTTTAAAAACAAAATGAAAAATATGTGGTGAGCTGGGCATGGTGGTGCACACCTGTAATCCCAGAATTTGGAAGGCTGAGGCAGGAGGATTGCCATGAGTTTGAGGCCAGCCTGGACTACACAGTGAGTATAAGGCCAGGCTACACTAAGTAGCATGATCCTGTCTCAAACAAACAGACAGACAAACAAAAATTTTCACTTCAAATTTTTAATATGAAGCATTTTAATTCCAGGTAAACAGAGAAACCTAGTAACTTGCTCCTCACAGAACAGATTATCATGATATCTTACATCAGTGCCTCCCCGACAAGTTTTGAGAAAGGATGAACAATTTCAGGCTAAGTTTAAACATGTTTTAGCTCTAGGGATTTTTTTAAAGGTCATTCAGACACTGATAATGTTACCCTGCTCTTTGCAAAAATAAGGAAAAGAATTTTCTGGAAAGGCATATGTGAACTAAAATTTAAAAAAAGATAAGAAACTAGTCATACAAAGATATGCAGAAAGAAATTTATGTAGAAACAAATACAATTTGGGATTTCAAGGAATAGAAAGGCTGATGGAGTTAGGGCAGAGTTTTGTAAATCTTTTCTGGCTACAACTCAGAGATGAAGAAATACATTTTATGCTATAAACCAGTACACAAGTATATAGGCCCAAAATAAAACTTAGTATCAATACTTAGCCTGTATATACTGTATTTCTGTATTTCCCATTCTACCGTATTTCTTAAGAAGTAAACTGCAGTCAGGACTCACTAGATTAATTTCAGAGTCCATCAGTGGTTTGGGAGCATTTGGGGGCCGGGAGCAGAAATCACTGGGGTGGGTGTAGTAAGCGCAGGGCATCGGTATGAAGTGAGATTACATGCAGGCGTTACAGGGGCTGGGTCAGGCTAGAAGAAGGCTCTTCCTTTTCCCCGAGAATGGAATGTCCATCCACCATCATTTCCTTTCAGTCCCAAGAGCTTCCTTTAACAATTCTTGTAATCCAGGTTGGCTGGTGAGACTCAGTCAGCTCTGCTTTATCCAACAGTGTTTTTCACTTATTTAACCTTCAGTTTGGAAAGATTTCTCCCTGATACACAACTCCAGGTTAAATGTCTTTTCTTGGGACTCCTTCCCAGCCACAACTGCCTTCCAGCCTATCTGTGGCTTCTTAGGAGAACTCAGTCATTCTTACCAGACCCTTCAGCCACTCCCCTTTCAAATGTAGTACATGTTTTCATTGGCGTTGTTTTCTTCTGACTGGCTCCTTTTTTTCCGTTATCTTTTGTCTTTAGTAGCTTTGCCAAGCTACTAAGCTCTATCGAACTACTAGGTCTCTTGTATTTTTTTTTTTCTTTTTGGTGAATTGTAATAATTTATTCATTCTGCTCAAATTTTCACTGAACTTCCTGAATCTAAGATTGCTGTTTTGAATCAAACTTGGATAATTTTTTGGCCAGTATTTACCCAGATAACTTTCTAGGCTCTTTTCCTGGAACTTCAGTTACACAGATGTTTGGCTGGCTGGTGTGCTCCCACAGGTCTGTAAGAGTCTCTCTCCCTTTAAAAATTTTTCTTCTTAAATCATGTTGGATTTCTGCTGAGGCGTCTTCAGGTTCAGCGATCTTTTTACTTGTTGTGTTCAGTCCCAGCTAATAATTTTTTTAAAGTTTGGTAGGATTTACACACAGTAAAAGCCACCCTTTGAGTTTACACATGGATGCATTTTACAGATGCAGTAACAATCACACAAACTGCCACCTCGCTAAAGATCAAGTTCCAGCCCTTCCCAAACTTTCTCAGCACACACTTGTGATTTACATCCCTCTCCCACTCCAACCACCGCCTGCCCTAATCTGTTCTCTACCACAATGTTGTTTTTTTCAGACTGTCCTATAAAAGGAACCACACAGCCTTTAAAGTACGGCGTATATTACTCAGCACGATTCCATTTGGGACCCATTTGTGTTGGAGAGTTGTATGTATGAGTATGTTTATAAATCAATGAATGTGTTTCAAATTTCCTCAATTTGCATTCTTACCAGCTGTTTCATATATCCTTGCCAGTATACAGTGTGGTCGGGGTTATGTGGGTTTAAAGTTCAGCCATTCTAATGGGTATTTCATGGTATCTTGTTTACAGAGATGACCTGATTTCTTCCTTTCCAATATGTATGCCTGTTCTTTCTCCTGCCTTATTGTGCTGGATAGGACCTCCAATACCATGTTGAATATAAAGGTGACAGTGCCTATCCTTGCCTTGTTTCTGCCTTAGTTTATTTTTTAATTAGAAAGAAATGAGTCTTTTACTATTAAGTGTATGTCAGCTGTGGGATTTTATAGATGCCTCTTTTTTGGATTGAGTGAGACAGTTATTTTCTAATTCTAGCCTGCTCAGAAGTTTTATCATAAAAAGATGATAAATTCTATCAAATAGGTTTTTTTTTTTTGGTATCAAGTAAGATGATACAATTTTCTTCTGTATGCCCTCTTGATATATTAAGTTATTCTGATGAAGTTTTGTATCCCTGGGCTAACCCTCCCATCAAGTACTAACCGGGCTTGACCCTGCTTAGCTTCTGAGATCAGATGAGATCAGGAGCGTTCAGCGTGGTATGGCTGTAGACGTCTGGGCTAAATCCTACTTGGTAAAGACTTACTGTTTTTTTACTTTATTATTTTATTATTTTACCACAGGATTTGATGTTAAAATTTTGTTGAGGATATTTAGTTTGATATTCATCAAGGATATTGCTTGTAATTTTTTATGTTTTTGTCCAGGGTGAGGCTGTCTTCATAAAATGGGTTCAGAAATGTTTTCTCCTCCTGAATTTTCTTGAAAAGTTTGTATAGAATCACATTTGTTTACTCCTTAAATGTTTTGTCGAATTCCCCCCTGGAGCATCTGAGCCTGTAGTTCTCTTTAGAGGAAGGCCATAAGCCACAAATTCTATTTCTATAATAGATACAGGACTACTCAGGTTATCTGTATTTCTGAGAGAGTTTTGGTGTTTAGAGAGACTGTCAAGAAATTTGTCAACTTCATTTAAGCCAGTAAGTTTAAGGGCACTACCTTTTATGTAATATTTGTTGCAATATTTTTTTATCCTTTATATAACCACAGGATATTTAGGATGTCCTCTTTTTCATTCTTAGTAGTGGTAATTTGTGGTTTTTTTCTTGGTCCACCTGGCTGTAGGCTTACCTACTTTATCTCCAAGAACTAGCTGTTGATTTCATTAATTTTCCTTCTCTTTTCAGTTTCATTGATAACAGGTCTGTTTTTATCATTTCCTTCCACTTGCTTGCTTTGGGTTTAACTTGCTAAAAGCTTCTTAAGGTGGAGGTTTAGAGCACTGACTTATGACCTTTTTCCTAACATAATTATTTCATGCTATAAATTTCCTTGTAAGTAATGCATTAGCCGTACTCCCCCCAATTTTGATATTTTGATATGTTTTTTGTTTTTACTCTATTCAAAACACTTTCTAGTCCCGCCTGACTTCTTTCAGCTATGGATCATTTAGAGGTGTCTTGAATAATCTGCAAATTATTTGAGGATTTCCTTGATATCTTTGTCACTGATCTCTGCTTTTATTCCACTGCGATCAGATAATACACTGATTTCAATTTTTTAATATTTGCTTAAAATAGTCTTATTGCCAAGACACTTTCTACCTTAGAGCTGTTACATGTGTACTTGAAAAGGGCATATATTTTGCTGCTGTTCAGGCTACCTCTGACTCAAGAGGCGAATTCTACCCAGTGTCACCATGCTTTTGGTCACTCTACAGTGCCTTAAATATTTGAAGATTAAAAAAAAAAATTTTGGCTCAAAGTTTATTATTCAATATCCAGTATAATCAACTTTATCCTTATCTGTAGGTACAACTTTTACATTCTTGTGGTACAAGCCACTGCTTTATTTTTAAATTAGTGTCTTGTTGCTTCAGACAGAAACATCCTCACTCATGTATAAACACAGTAGTTCACAGTGTATTAAACAGAATGTGAAGACCATGTGGGGTGAGGGACAGGGAACTCTAAAACTAGAAGTAGCTTTGACTGGATTCAGCCTATATTAAGTTAAATTAGAAACCATTTTTATAAGAGGAGGAAACACATATGCCTTTTTTGGTGTGCTTACTTGCAGGTGAAAACTATTTACAAAAGACTTCCACAGTAATTAGACATGAAGGAACCAACGTATCAAGAAGTGATCACCTTTACACTCCGGAACCGCACTGCTCCACACTTTGTGGCCAGCACAGTAAAGCACTTCATTGCCAACAAGCGAAAGTTTATCTGGTCCCGGGACATCATCACAGCTGTAGGTGACGGCTTCAAAATACTCAAATACTTGTACGTCACTAAAGGTGTACTTCCCATTTCTTATTTTTGGAGGTGGGTCACACAAAACCTCTTTTCAAAAAGACAGAAAAAGAAGAAATGAAGGGCAGAAGCAAAGAAAAAATTAATGAAGGTTTTGGAATTGCCTTTAATAAATTCATCAACATAGGAGATCTATAAGCTAGTTCTGAGAATTCAGTATCTATCTAATAGGTCTTCTGTGAACACATGTATTGTCCCCAGTTCAAACTGTTAATATAGAAATGAACTTTCAGAACAAAAGTTATTTTTTTAAGGTACAGAATACTTATATTTATTTGCAAGGCCATGCCATAAATTCTCCTATAAAAGATGCTGTCAATTTAATAAGAGAATAGACTTATGATTAAAAATAAAACTAAATGCTAACTGAGAAATGTCTGGTAAAATATAAATATATTCATTCTTTAAATTGGCAGTTTACAATGACACCAATATTCTTCTCTCATTCTCAGGCTCATGGTACAGTGACTTTTGCAGGGGCCACGAACCTGGGTAACACAGTAGTTTAGCTCCAGATGTCTTCCTCCAAGGTAGCTTGGCAAAAATGTAATGTCACTATTTTATTATTTTTCTCATTTTGAAATTTTCCATAAAAATGTTATGCATATTAACATATATTGAGTTTTTTGTCCCTAAAATGAATGTGTAAATAATTCTTTTTAAAAGCTCTCCCTTTTAATTCCAATATGATCTATATTAATAGATATCACGAACATAAAGAAAAGCCCTTTGGGTACTTATTCATCTAAATGCATAAAGGGGTCCTGTGATCCCTAAATCTTAAAAAGACAATTTACTTACTTTCACATTTGGGAATGCTGCCACTCCATTGCACATAATCTCCTTTAAGGTCACAAGATAGCCTTTCATTACCAACTACGTGAAAACTAAATGAGAAAAGAAAAAGTTACTGTTTCCTGTGGTGGTTATCAAGATGACATAATAGTGAAATGTTTAGATGGCTGTTTTTCTATACTTTGGTAGTTTGAAATGAGTTTCTTAAACAACGTACAATGAAACTGCCAAATAAACCTGCAATTTAATCAAAGGAGGAATTTCTCAATATGTACATATATTGTTCAAGAGGAAAGATGTCTAAATAAATCTCCTACTGGTTGCCTGTCAGTCTGGCCTCATTATTTTTTCCTGCAATCTCATTACACATTCTTTGCTCCCACATTCTGCTCAGTGAGGACAGGGACCCAATCAGAACAAGTCCCTCAACGTGGCTGCTTTTTGATTGACAGCTGCTTGAGTGTGGCTGAACCACTTCAAGTTTCTCTTGCTCAGTTTGCTCTTCAAAAGAGGATATCTATCATGTCTCATGGTGCTATCTTGAGAATTAAGCTGTTATTAGTACGATTTAGATCAAAAGATCTTTCTAGGAAAAGAGCAATATTACCCAATGAAATCTTCTCTGATGATTTAAATTCACAGGGATCTCTCCTCTCTTTCTGGAGCCTCACAGTCATGATCATGAATTATTCTACTTATCTGTTACTTCTCCTTTGCTATTTTACTTTCACAGCACTGTACATATTGTATTTCTCCATAAGGCTACAACTTTCTTGGGAAAGGTCTGTAACCTTTGATTCCCTCAAAGTATCTAGCAAGCCCTTTCTGTATAACTTCCAACTGAATTTTCTAATATTTTTATTTGATCAAGTAAAAACAAAACAAAAAACCCAAAACCAGCCAGTGAATCTGCATGTAGATGGTCACAGCTGATTCTTCCCCCAGAGTTCAGCCTTATTTTTAATATAGTGTATTACACTAGCTCTCTCAATGCACATTTTCCATAAATGCCTAATGTCCCCAGTGTATATTATTAAAAGAGTTCTACAGGACAAAGCTTCTTTTTGAGTGCCAGTGCCCTTTTTCTTTTCTTTTCTTTTCTTTTTTTTTTTCAGATACTTTAGTTCTTTGTAGCAGTCTTAAAAGTAAGGTTTTCCACGTGAAAGATTTTGACTGACCTGATCAACTAGGTCAACTATAGTCTGTTTAGCACCTGGGGCAGGGTTTTCTGGACAGAAGAACAGCTTTGGTTGGCGTTCTACCTCCCAATACTTGGTTGTGAAGGATGAAGTCACTACCTTTGTTGTAGTCTTAATGCTTATAATAGGCTTATTATTTGATATAACAAGTATTGTCCAGCTTTGCTTTCTTTGAACTTTTGTTCTTTATGTATTGTACGTCTTTCTGTGTGCATAAAGCACCTGCAGGTTGTTTGGCTAGAAATACAACTTGGTAGATAGAATGCAAAATTAAAGGAAATATACATGAATGCCTAAGAAGGAAAGCAGAACAAAGGGAACCAGTACTGTTTACCTTGTTTCCTCTAAGGAGCAACTTACCCATCAACACAAGTAAAGTGCACGTGATCGCCCCATTCGTGAGTCCCATTTATGTATTCTATCTTGCCCTTTGGAGGAGGGTTTAGATATGTACATTTTATTTCTAAAAGAAAATAGTTGTGAAATTTTAAAATCCAGTTTCCAAATGTGCTTGAATCAAACCCCAAATTCTGCATTGCTATTTTCAATTCACGGAATATTATTTTATTTATTTAACTACTGTATTATAAGGGCAAATGTAAGGTTCACAAGTACATAGGCAACCAATTGCCAAGAAAAATATTCCTTAGAAATTTCTCAAAGCTTGAAAAAACACATTTAATCCAAAGTGTTGTTTCATGTGATAAAATTACTGCAGTAGTGACATATGCACTCTAACGTGTGAAAAGCTCTAGAGTAAGCAAAAAAAAAAGCCTGATACTTGGCTGTATTTACTTACTTACACAACCATCATCTGTAATAGGTACCCATGAGTGATTCTTCTCACAAGTAGAAACCATGAGAAAAAAAGGCAAACGGGAGTATCCTTTTTTACATCTATACTCTACTTTTTCCCCAATCTTATAATAGGGTTTAGGATTTACAGGATCCATAGCTTCAAATGGTGGTGGCAGCACACAGGCATCTAGGGAGAAAGGAATAAAAACATGAAGATAAAATATTAATACTAATTTCACCAGCCAGGGACTGGTTGACATTAGGTAGGGCAGAAAGAATGGCAGGCTCACTGGCAAGATTCTAAACAATTGTTTTGAGCTTTTAGCCAAGTGGAGTAAGTAGTGGAAGAAGCCTCTTGTTTCTTAAAATAACATGATAGTACCTTGTAGTTTATTTCAGAAGAAACTGAATTTCCTTTTGCCAGTAAACCAAAGGATGCCATCCATGTTTTTGACCTTAAAAAGTAGACCTAAGTATGCATCTTCCTCACTTTTTTCTAAATTCCTTTCAAAATCAACACCTCCTCTAAGAAATCTCCTCTGGGACACAGCACTCTGCTTAGATTTCCATAGTTTGAAACAGAAGCTTTGGACAGCTGGCCACTCAAGGCTGTTGTCCTTCAGAAGGCAAATCCCTAGAGGTCAGGGCCAGTCTTCCTTTCCTGCTGCACCTTGTACCCTGTGGGTACACAAGAACTGCTGTGGTAGGGGATTATCAAATGAGCACTGTGGCTTTGAAAGATCAAAATCAGTACAGACTCAAGTATTTTAAAATACACACCTTCATTCCAGTCATTTCATATAAATGAACTGAGCATCTTACAAGTGGAGAGAGGTCATTTAAACATAAAAGTTTGCTACGTTAGATATTCTTACATGAACTTTCAATTTTATTTGTGTGTATGTGGATTTTTTATTTATTTATTTTTTGCTTTCTGAACATAAAGCACAACTGCATCTTACTCTTGATCCTTCCACCGTGCATTTTCTTAGAAAGTGCCCTGCGGCGGCTGTGGGCCTGTTTCTTCCACATATCCCCACAGTAAAGACGATGTTGCTCTGCTTTAGATTTTATTTCTGTTTTTTGTGGGGGCTTTTTCTTTTTGTCCATACAATGGGGTCATTTTCACTTTAGCAATTCACCATCCTTTCAACTATCTGTGCACTCGTAAACCTAACAAGTCCATTAGGGCAATTATATAAAATAAGATGACATTAAGCAAAGCCCTAAGTTGCTGAAAGACTCCTAATGCCTCTCCTGAGGTAAGGATCTGAGGACAAAGTCTATTTCCCTAAACATGAGAAATATTCCTTTCACCACATGTCATGTTCTGCATTCTGAAAGTATCTCCATGTCCCATCCAGTATTTTATCTATATTCTGTTCTGCAATCCACCTACTGACAATGTTTTCACTTCAACTATGCTGACCTTGAGCTCTGAACATTCCTCGGTCAGTGGCCTAAAATAACAATAAAAAGCTACAGTAATTTAAATCATTGTTTTAAAAAGAGTTAATATAGAGTTGTGTTTCTTCTTGAGCCAGGGTCTCACTATGTAGCCCAGGCCAGCCTTGAACTTGTCATGTAGCTCAGGCTGACCTCCAGCTTTACATTCTCCTGCCTCTGCCTTCACACTACTAGGATTGCTACATTTTCATTTTATAATAAGAAAAAGGAGGGACTAGAAACATCCTATAATTCTGTTCTGGATGTAGAACATCACTGTAGGATTTCCTTGGACCACCAAAACAGAAGCCAGTGCCTGGAACACTGAATTTCCTTCCTGTTCAGATGTTCACATCACACACCCTGGCTTCAGTGTCTTAACTTCTAGATATGTTACAAGATGATTAATTTTAATCTGCGACACCATCCTGTAACAATGGATGCCACTGTTACAGTATGATCGGCTGTCCCCAGTTGAGTTTAGTAAAGTGAAGCAGCTCTGTACACTGGATCCCCAAACTGTGCACCTTAGAATCTGCTCACAGAAGTCGCTGCTCTGACAGGTGCACACAAAACACTCAGATACCAGAAACCCCTGCTAGTTGACTAAAACTGGAACTGCAATGAAACCTGACCATCTTATCTCGTTCTGTCTCCTATCCTCACAGCTGGTTTGTTTTTATTGGTGTCAGCTTGTGTTACAGAATAATTACCTTTATTTTGGGGAATTGGTCCATGTATAGACCATATCTTGATCATTTTCCATTCCCTTTCTCCCCTGCCCTCATCCTCATGTGCTGTGTAACTTTTTGTGTCTCAACCTGTTTCTAAACCTTTGCTTCCTCAAAATGCAGACTCTGACATCTATACCTGGTGACACGCGTATTCCTTATTTCCCTCATTTCTAGGGCCATAAATTGATCACTTTCACAATCATCAAATGGTTCCTCCTTGTTAAACTCACACTAACAGTCTCTTCCTGGGGAGTTCATCAGATTCCTGATGGCATCTGGAACTACCCAGTTCATCCTTCTTGCCTTCACTCTGCCCTTGGCTTCCCAGAAAATATGGGCCTTGGTTTTCAGCTTGTCCTCAGGCCCCAGGTGGGTCTGTGGCTTCTGTTTGAGGACCTGGTGTTCTTCACTGTGCAAGTCCCCCTCCCATATCTTCACTGCCACGGACGCCAGCTGCCTTCGAAACCCCTCTCCCCGGTGCAGGTGCCAGGTCACATGTTCAGTTGCCTCACCTGCTGCACAGCTCATCTGGGGACCTGTCCCCTGTCCCAAGTGACACAGCGAAGCCGCACTTCTGCACGAGCGCAAGCATCAAGCTCTGTCTCCCCAGCTGCCACGCCTACTCAGCCTCTCGGCACTCTCCTGTCCGGAGCCCCTCTCACTCCTCATCCGTGCTGCTCTGAGTGTTTCTGAGGAGGTCTCCTCAGGTGTCTTTTCTCCTTTTCTGGCTTCTCTGAATCACTGAATTCATCGACTACACTCTGACCAGAGTATTCGATATACTGCAGTCATCAAGAAGACCCTGATAAGACAACCTTCAGTAGTTCCGCAGCACTTCAGGGTCATGTTAGAGGCTCCTTAGTATGACCCACAGACCTTTAAAGTCCCTGCTGCCAGACTCTGCTCACACAGTGCCTGTCTTGGCTGTGGTGTTCAGCCCTACAGGCCTGTGGGCATCACTGTATTTCAGAGACCCTTCCTCCCACCCGCCCCCTCCCAGCTTCCTCTTCATAGCACTTCTTCCTGGAAGCTGCTTGCCATTGCTGTCTTAAAAAACTTGGGTTCTGTGTCCCTATGGGGCTCCAGTGGGTCCTTTTGTAGCTCATTTTCTGTTGTACTTTGTTGTTTAGACCCATATGGGACTGTGTCTTCCTGAGGACCAAATCTCCTGCATTTTGTCTCCCTAGACTTAATCTACCCATCATCCCGCCTAGGAAACATGCTCTGCCTTCTCCTGGCAGGACTGACCAGTTGCCCTCCTGTGGGCTCTCCCAGCCTGCGTTTCTCAGGAGACCACCACAGATGTTTGAGTCTCACAGCTGACACAGCTGACCCCATGCACAATGTGACCACACTCCTACTACAATGTGCCCCTTATAGTAGCTGTTCCCACTACCATCAGGCACACAGCAATGATAGAGATTATGTTGTCATGAGTTTTGTACTGCAGATCATTTCTTAAAGCTTTTAAGCACTGGTGAAGGGTGAGTTGGCCACTTCTTTAGTTTCTTGCCTGCCAATATTCTGGTTATTTTTTCTTTTTTTTGTACTGAGAATTGAACTCAGGACCTTGCACTTGCCAGGCAGGTGCTTGTGCCGATGAGCCATGTCCCCAGCCCTACTCCCAGTATTCTAGAAACCTAGCAATCAACCACATAACTCTGCACCCTTCGCATGTGGAGTAAGGAGGCTGAGACCCCACATAAGCATTTGTGATCTTGGTTTCTTTAACTGGACAAAAGAAAAAACCCTAAAATCAGCAGATGAGACCTTTCATAATAAGAGCCTGTGGACTTCATCTCAAAAAACAGCCCCCCTCTGGAGGGAGGAGACTGGTCTCACCATTTGAGTAATGCCCCTCTGTGACCTCAAATTTTCATGAGAGTAAGCTGCTTCAAAAGTGAGCCACTTACTTTATCCCTATTCTCCCTGCCTCGCCTAGTGCGTTCTCAGCTTTACTGTTGCTAGTTTTCACATCTCTCTTGACTTTACCTTTTACCCTGCTCCCCATTCCTAGTCCTCTTTTGTGTGTTTTGTTTTTGTTTTTGAGACAGGGTCTCCCTATGTACCCCAGGCTGGCCCAGAACTCAAGGCCATCCTCTTGCCTCAGCCTCCCCAGTGCTGGGATTATTTGGCATGTGACACCACCCTGGACCCCTATTAGCCCCTTTAGAGGTGAACTGTTTTGTAAGCACTAAGAAGCAAGACTGGGTGCCCGGAGACCTGGAGAGCCTCCTGATGTCACCTGACCCTACCTTAGCACCATGGAAAGACAGTCCTAGCATGACTCTCTAAAGGACTTTCCTCCTGGAAGTGGGAGGAATTGTTTTCTGTGCTCCAAGCTGCTGGCAAATATGATACTTCTCTGGTACTTAACAAAGGTGTTGATACTGAGGCTAAAAATCTGCCACTGGGAACCACAAGTGTGACAAAATAGGTAAGATCTCTGCCTCGAAAAGGAGAGAGGTAAAGAACAGAAAAGCTAGTTTACGGGGGCCATGACAAACCGAGGGGTGTGTGAGCTGATGTGTGTGTCAGAGAAGGTCTCCTTAAGCAGGTGACACCCCAGATGCCTCCCTGGGATCAAACAGCCTGGTGTAGCGGGAGGGAAAGGAAATGTTCCAAGGAAGGCCTAGGGGACAGCAGATGTGGGCCGCTGGGCCTGTCTGATGAGCAGGAGCATGGGCCTTGCCTCTGACAGTTGTCAAGGGCACTCAGATCGTGCCCCTCTCCTCTTCACTCCTCTTGGTTTGCAATAAATTCGTTAATCACATTTAGTTAATATCTGTTGATAAATCTCAGCAAATATTTAGATTGCCTACTATGTGTCAGGCACTGGGGTTATCCATGATGGAAATAAAGTCCTTGCCTAGTATATGTATGCATGTATGTGCATGTAAACAGAGAGATAAAGATCGTGGAAGTGGGGACTGTCACTTACTGCCTAGCACTCCTTCCCCAGGAGCAGCCCAGGGCCTGGGACAGTAGATGTTGCTGAGGAAAAAAATTCAGCATTAAGGGACCCGACTCATCACCTGGCCTAGAAACACCACCAATACAGGACGTTCGGAAGGGACAGCCTTTGTATAAGTTTTATCCGAGGAGGATGTATTCTACAGCATTTTAAAAGTATCCCATTCAATGAAACCTAAAACAAGCCAGCTTAATATTATATACCAATTCTTTTTTTTTTTTTTTTAATCTTTTTGAGACAGGGCCTCACTATGCAGTTCAGGTTGGCCTCGAACTCACAACGCTCGTCCTGCCTCAGCCTCCCGAGTGCTGGGATTACAGGTGTGAGCCACCACGCCCAGTGACCAATCCTTTTTTAGGGTTCAGTTTCGCAGTAGGCTTGCTTAACAATGAATTTTAGGTTGCTTCTTCCAACTGTGACTTAATGAAAAGGGGTAAATGTCAAAAGCCTTTAGGTAATGGACAGGCAGAAAAGAAAAAACAAGATCACCTGTGAACCAGGCTCAATTCTGTCTGGGGTACCAAGGAGACTTCACGAAGACACAAACCCACACGTCTAAGCCTGGCACTGACATTGCCTCCCGGATCCCTGCCTGGGACACTGCGCCCTTGCCGCCGAAGCCGAGCAGGCCCCGGGCCTGGCTCCGTGGGCGAGCTCGCAGCGAGCTTGGCTGTGGGCCGGGCCAGTTTCGAGCGCCCAGCCGTCAGCCGCCTGCACCGGCCCCGCCCCGCTCCAGGTCCTACCAGAGGAGGCAGCCAGCAGGGATCCCACCGCCAGCAGCCAGGCGCCCAGGAGGCGCCACCGGCCGGCAGCGCGACTCCTGCCGTAGCGAGGAGGCGCCATGCACGGCTCGGAAGACGCCGTCATCTTCCCAGAGATGAGCAGGAAACTGACCTGGCAGCACAAAGTTGTCCCCTTTGAGCCCACTCGTCCAGACGCAACAATCTCAAACTCATACAGGGTACAGGGCCACAGGCCGGGTGGGCGTGGCCACAGCCTGTAAGGGTCCTGAGGCGGAGCTGGATGGACCAATCGGCAGGCGGCAGGGCGGGGCCCAGACCGGGTGGGACCAATCCTAGGAGCATAGGGCGGGGCCTTGACGCGGTGGGCAGGGCCTCGGCGTGGCTGTCCAGGACCTGCAGGGGACAGAGATTGCGGACTGCTCCGGCCCTGGGCTCGTGCCCTCCGGCTATGCCCCGCGCAGGCCACCCTGATGGCCCCGGCGCGTGCCGGAAAGCCTCGGTGGGTACAAGCTGGGTTGCCACCCTACCCAGGAGGGATTCCCAAGCAACGCTGGCCTTGTCATCATTTCCGGAGCTCCGGTTAAAGCAGCCCAGCCACCTAAAAGGAGAGACTCCAGGCTGCAGCAGCGAGCTCTGCTTAGCCTAGGCTGCCGCACGACCAGGCCCTTACTCTGGGTCTGGCTTCGGGCAGGCGTTATTTGGGACAATAGCTTGAGTTTTTCTTGCTTGAATGCTGCTGACTTTTCTCATGGCCTTCTGTGGCAGTATGCAAAATCTGCAGAGCTTGGCCACCATTCCCCAGGTAACCTGTGCTTTCTCTTCCTCCCTTGAGAGGCGCAGGGGAAGGTAAATTATTAAGCACTGCCAGGCCATTAGCACCCTCTTGCCCTTGAGCAATTAAATGCTGGCCTGTTGGCGACGAAGTATAGTGTACCTGCATGAAAAATATAAAGACAAGGGTGGGCCAAGAGAGCTAAGCGCGGCAAGAACCGTGCGGGTAGGAATCCCGTGAAATGGATGGGGGGAATATTTTCTGCTGAAATTTTCTCAAACAATGCTGGAAAATTAAGATTGAGGAAAACTGATTTGCAGAGTTGTGAGTAAGCCCATATTGCTGGTTAAAAATAAAAAAGGCAGCAGAACTGGCATTGCTAACAAAAGACAAAGTTGACATTTGCTTTCTCTCAGATTGGCAAAGAATAAAAACATCAACCAGTGAATGAACACATCGGGAAGTTCAGCAGTGCTTTAATTTTTAGCATAACTTTTCAGTGTGCACGAAAAGCCTTCAAGTGAATGTGACTTCTGGGCTCCAGTGCCACTCAGCATTTATCCCAAAGAAATCAGAGCTGTGAACCAAAATTTAGTTTTGTAAAAAATTAAACTCTTAAGTGTCCAGCAGAATTATTAAGGAATTAATGGTAGGTAACTTTATGTGATGGCATTCTATGCAGCCAGCATTATAAAAGAATACTAGTTGGAGAACTTGATATATTTGTAAATGCAAAGGCAGAGTCTAAATCACAACGTACCTTTTATTAAAACAAAAGTATTATATTGATACACATAAAAGAGAGTAATTTGAAATTCATTTTCTATGTGCTTTTCACATTTGGAATCAGATAAGGATTTTCAATTTATAATATATTTATTTGTAATTTAATTAATAGTTATGAATTATATCCTTTATTATATATGCATATGGTTTTGTGCATAGGATGATGGGGTAGAAGCTGTATTGCACAGGGTTAGTGTATGAGAGACAGTGGTGGGGATTTTGAGGCTCATGACATCAACCTCAAACACATCCTCTGAAATTATAAGAGTTTACTTGTACATATCTGTATTTGAGATGTCTTGAAGATTTCCTGGGTTCACCAAACCATGGAATTCCCTCTTATTATCAGAAAGCAGCTTTTAAAATCCTTGGCAGGGCAGACAGACATTAAATGTGGAGATGGTGTACAGAATAGACACCTGAGAATAATACAAAAGCCAGCTATTCCACAGCGACAATCAGAGAAGGTGTACGAAAGGAGACAGGGAACAGGAAACTCGAGGGAGGGATGAGTGTTTGTGTTAATGCCGACAGCTGTGAACGAGGGCTATGACAAAGGTTATGTGGCTCAGTATCAGCACATATTTGTGAAAACAGAATCTCTTACTGTTCTCTGCAACAATAAATATTACATTCCCCTTTATTTCCAGACTTGGAAGTAAGATTTCTTTTTTTTTGGTAAGCACATTAGAAAGTTAGGAGAAATATTTTGGCTACTGTTTCTTTCCCTACTTTCAAGGATTACTATTTTATTGAAACTTTGTTCCAGCTAGTAAAATTTCTATCCTTCAGGTTCATCAGACCACTCTTAATATAAAGAATTTCATAATGGTTTTCTAAAATTTTGATTTGACCCAACTAAGGCTCTGTTTGCAAGGCTCTGGGCCTTGTTCCTTACTTTTCTGAGCAAGTTCCATGTGTCAGGGGTGGAGTTTTCATGCAGTATTTCAATGCCAAGATCTACAGTAAGTGCCCAATGAACACATGATAAACACTATGGGATAAATGAGTCCTGCTCCCCGTTTCAAGTGCATTAACACATCTGCCAGTTCTCTCTGCCCGTTCTCCCCTGCAGGAACTGACCACATGCTGTGAAAGTTCTGAGATTTTAAGAGTCCCACAGAAAAACTTGTAAGGCATTACAAACTTATTTGTGAAATGGAGCTACTGTGTGTGGCTCGGCTTTGTCTTGGGATTTTCTTGACTAATTCAGAGGCAGAGTGTGGATAATGAGCTTCTGAGGTAGTGGTAGAAGTCAGGAGTCAGAGCTTGGAATGAACTCAGTGATTAAAAGTAGGGGTTCCTTCAACTCCTGCTAAGGATTTTGTTAAACTATTAAAAAGAGCAGAAGATGTATGTGTATGTTTGTGGGCCAGGTTTACACTGACATACAGACTTCCTTTAGGACTTTACAAGAGGCAGCCACAGGGGTGCGTGGGGATGTCATTAGCCAGCTTCTTTGACATGGGATGTTAGGTGAGTCTTTGCATATTTACACTGTGATCTGCAGAAGTTGGGAGGGCAGGGCTGGGGATTTAGCTCGGCGGCACAGTGCCTTCCTGGCAAGCGCGAGGTTGTGAGTTCAATTCCCGGTACCGGAGAAAAACAAACAAACAAAATGAAAAAAAGAAAAAGAAGTTGGGAGGGCAGCACCACGGGCCTCTAATTTGTACTTCCTAAGCACCTGCCATCTGCTTGACCCTCAGTTAATCATATCTGATTTCCTTTTCACTTCCCAGCGGGAACATGAGTGTGGTGTGCCACACCTACACAGGGATTTGGAAAACAAGGGCATTTCTCAGAAGGAACACCTATTCATTTGTTCTACCTTGCCTTTTGAAGGCTTAAAAATGTAAACATATAACAAATTATATTTAATAAATAGGTTTGGAAAGATGAATCTTTTTTCTCTCTGGACAGAGTGAACAAATTTTATTTAAAGATCATAAATGTATCTTTTTAGTGGTACTGGGGATTTTACCCAGTGCCTTTGCTCTGAACTACATCCCCAGCCCCTCTTTATGTTTTATGTTGGAGCAGTATCTCTCAGTAAGTTGCTAAATTGCCCAGGCTGGACTTGAACTTGCACCATACCTGCCTCAACCTCCCAGAGTGCTAGGATTACAGGCACGTGCCACCACCCGCACTTGAAAGTCACAGACTTCAACTAGCACCTCACATCTATTATACAAAAATCAAACAAAAATCGAAGTTCATATTTTAGCACTAGAAATAGCTTTGTCAAACAACTGGTCCAGCCCCTGCTTTTCCGATGAAAACTTTAAGGTCAGAGGTTAAGAGAATTACTTACTAATACAAGTTGGATGATGTAGCATTTTATTCTTGCAGTATATATGATATTTCCCATGATAACTAATGTAATAGAAAAATAACCTCAAGGTTTTCTTGTAGTTAAAATCACAGGCATTAGATGTTTGTTATTCAGCTTGCTCAATGATCCACTCCACTATATGGAAAAATAATACAGAATTCTTTCTTGTGGCAAGAACTTTTAATTCAAAGAAAGGCTAATTCTCAAGCATTTAATTTCTAGTCCTTCCCCCTCCTCTGTCCTCTCTGTCCCGCCTCCCAGGATTGAACCCAGGGCCCCACACTATACCCTCAGCCCTGCTTTTATTTTTTATTTTGAGACAGGGTCTTGCTTAACTACCTATTCTGGCCTTCAGTTTGCAATCCTCCTGCCTCAGCCTCTAAGTAGCTGGGTTTAGAGACACATACCAACACACCTGGCCTCTTGTCCTCCTTTAAATATTATTTTTTCAATCTCCCAAGAAATAATAGAGATTTGCTAAAGATCTGGATGAGGGAAAGCCCCATCTGTGAGTACGTTTTTATCTATTCACAGGCTAGTTACCCTTCTTCTCGGCTCTGTGTGCCTGTCCGTGGGAGGCAGGGTCCACCAAAGGCCTGGTCTTTGAACTGTTGAGAACTCTCTAAAGAGGGCAGTTCTTTTTTGTGATACTAGTTGCGTTGCTTTTCTTTTGTCAGTGAACTTTCCTTACACTGTTTTTCCATCTTCCACAGTTTTAAGCTGAAATTCAAGTTGGTGTCTAGAGCGTCCCTTATGCTGGTGTCAGGAGAAATGTGAAAGACCACATTAAAGCCGCTGTTAACACACAGACGTGCGCAGCAGTCAGCAGTAATTCTATGGAGCTGTTATGCAGACCTGTTCTGATACTTTCTAGAAATTGTAGCGTGGTCCTTAATATAACAAATTTTTGTGCTATAAAGATGTGGAATGGCTAAAGCATATGGGGCCACTCATTTTTAAAGTGTCAACAATAACATTTAATTTGACAAAATCTTTAAAAAAATTGATGCAGAATTGTACATACTTTGAGGTACTGTATGATGTTTTGTGGGGCTGGGGATTTAGCTCAGCGGCAAAGCGCCTGTCTGGCAAGCGCAAGGTCGTGAGTTCAGTTCCCGGTACCGGAAAAAAACCAAAAAAAAAAAAAAAAATGATGTTTTGTTACATGTATGTGTACAATGTATAATATTCAAGTCAGGCAAACATACCTATCTCCTCAAATGTTCATCTTTTTTTGCAATGTAAAAACATTGCAAATCTTGTCTTCTAGCTTTTTTGGAAATACATAATAGATTATCATTATCTATGGTTTTCCACTGCAGTATGACACCAGAACTTACCCCTCCTAGTATCCACTGGTGGATACATTTGTAAAAGTTGTGCTTTTTAGTTAATCTAATGTATTCTTAATACATACAAAAAACTACTTTTATAATAAGAATTATTCTTTTATTTCAAGTTTTCATTTTTTATACATAACGTATTTTTATACATAACACAAAGTGCTCTAGAAAAAGAAATTAGAAAATACTCAGAGCTTAATTTTTTGGATGCTTTACCTCAGTAGCCTTGGCTACTCTTTCTATAACTATTTAACACCTTTTCAGTAAACAAAATTCACTTTCCTTCCCTAGAAAAAGTAAAACCTGATATATATTTTACTCCAATTCATCTAAAGAAGTGCTGCTCTATAAAACAAAGAGATTATTGAAGAAAGATAAGTGTGCACAGGAACAGATATGTAAAAAAGCTTGACAGAAAGTGAGCTAAAGTGCTAAGAGTGGTTATCACTAAGCAGTATATGTGGCTAATTTATTTTTCCCCTCTTTCTGCATTTTCCAAGTACTACTAGCCCATTTCATGTTATAAACATTTTAAAATAAGAAAGGCAAGTGACAGACTTGTAAAGCAGAACTGCTAGGCAATCATTTCTCCCTGTAAGTAAACAAAGCTTTTCTCTACAAAGTGCAGCCGTTTTTTTGTTTTTGTTTTTTTTTTTTGTTTGTTTGTTTTTTTTTCCCAAAGTGCAGTCTTGTCCCCTGACTAGAGGGCAGGGAGTTTAGGGAGGGTTTGTGACACAGACTGAGCGGGGCAGCTCTGCTGGATACTGGGAAAGCTTTGCATCTTCGGGGGGTGGGCTTTCATCTCTGTGGAGTCACTTCAGAGATACCAGAATCTCACATCTTACTCTGTTGACAGGAGTTGGCGCCTCTCCAAGCAACACGGAACCTGAGGTGTTTTCCAGCAGCTCTCCAGTACTTCGTTGAAGAGGGCCACTGAAATAACAGATGTCTTTATTTAGACTGCAGCATGGTGAACCACCAAGAACACATGTGCTGACCATCACACCGCTGGCATCACATCGAAACTACAGATTCACCGGCTGTGCTCACTGCCCTCTTGTGGCTGCTGTGTAGGGCGCGGGCAGAGTGGGGAAAACTGAGAGTAGATAAGAACCAGATCAATAAGTAACTGGACCCCCATCCTTTCTCTTTTGCAAAAAACTTGCTCTCAGAGTTGAAGAGTGAAATGAAAAGAGCCTCACCGCAGAACACAAACAAGTCGCTTGTAACATATAACGATCCAGTTGTGTCCCTGTGGAAAACTGGTGGTGTGGGGCAGTAAACAGTGGTGGCAGCCTTGGAAGGTGTCAGCTTCACAAAGTATGGCACCCTCCTCTTATTACAGCCAAGCATATCTGAATGCTTCTCTGGTTGTGCAAAGCCTCTCCTCTTCAGCCAGGAATGCTATTTCCCACCCGTGGACAGACCCCTATGAAGTCCAGCTGGGCACCCCCAAACACACAGCTGGGTCTCTGGCACCTGCCTCTTTACCGGGGTTACCCACTCTGCCCCAGGACCTGTACAGGTCTTTAACTGGGTACAGGTCTTTAACTGGGTTCCGATTCCAACTTACTGCTCATCCATTATATGTTGCCACATATAACCTCGCTCCTGCTAATTGGGCACAATTCCAATTGTAAAAGGAAATGTGAGGCAGTTGTTAAGGACCTCTGCCTTTCTACTTAAAGGTGACCAACAGTCAACAGGCTGAGGTGCAGTTTGTTGTGAAGGTGTTTACAAACGTTGAGGAAAAATGAAATTGTGATAAATTTAATGCTCAGGTATTTACAGAATATGTACTTAGTTCACTCTGTACTCAGACGTTCTAGGAAATTGAAAGTAAAAGTCTTTACTCACAAGCAGTTAATAATTTAGTATGGGAAAGAAAAGAAAAAGCACAATATATAGTGCATTATACATGGCCAATGAAGGAAGGATAAATGGACAACTGAATGAATGTAATAGCTGAAAGGGAAAAAAGACACATGAATGTCAAATACTGTGTGATGTATTTATATACAGTTTTAGGGATGAGAGAAGTAATTTCCACTGGTGAAAAGAAGCAGGATTCTTTTGCACAATCAATTTAATCTCAAAGTATAACCTGCAAATGTAAAATAATGGGCAAAGAAGTTTAAAATTATTTACTACTGTTGGGTGGAATCTGTTGCAGCTCATTTACATTTGTATTTTTGCATGTTTCCTGTTTTCAATCATGAGCACCTACTGCTCTGAAAAAAAAAAGTTTATCCTTAAAATGGTCCAGGCAGGAAATGCTGCAGAGAGTTTCACAGAGAGACATCATGCTGGACCGGGGTGACTTAGCAGGACTGGGGAGGGAATCCTGAGCCTGGCTGACGGAAGTTAGACAACAAGAAAGGATACGTGTTCTAGGCAGGTAATGATTCTAAGTAAAGTACATTTTAAGCACTAATGGAATTAAAATAAAACATTTAAAAATGGCAATCTGTTTATAATGTGACGGCACATCTGGCCTGGAATCAATTTTGTACAACTTTTCCATCCTTGCATCTTTGTAGTAAAGGAAAATGTACCTTGCAGGCATACCTGAAAGCATGCACCAAAGCACAATATTCTGTGTCTTTGTCTCAGAGTCTCTGCTCCCTTACATGTGATTTTGTATCCATATAAAAATAGTACCATTTTCCCTTCCAACTATTGGAGTAACACTGGGAAATGTATAGTTCTAGGACAGCATGCTACTTTCACCTCAGGACTTTTATATCCTCTTGGTATACTAACTGTATATCCCCAGGCACATGCAAATACCCATTTATAGTAAGAAAAGTATCATTTAAGCTTCAAAAACTAAAATATCCATTCTGATTTCTTAAAAAAAGCAATGCATGTTTAATTCACTTTCATGAATAGTAAGGAAAAACAGGCTATAAGACAGAAGCAGAGTACCTAGGAAGCCAGATAATAAACAGAGGGCATTGGAAGTACATTTCCAGTACAGTAGAACAGAGGACAAACTTGGTAGATTTTTGCTTAGAAAAATTTGAGCTGTCTCTACTTTTATCTTGGTCAACTAAAAATATGCCTTTTTTGTTCCCTTCTCTTTTGTGGTCCTTTCCACTGTCCTTTGTTGAGTTTAGGGTTTGCGACATTATAGATATAAAGTACCAGGGTTAGGTTAACATGTATCAATGTGAGAAAGAGATGGGACACACTGGAAGTTTATGAATGTGGTGCCTTTGCTTCTGCTTTCTCCGGAAGTAGGCTTACTAAGGGATATGCACTATTACTGCTAAAAATGACCTGAGAACCCATGGGTAGAGTATGTTAGGTTCCTGGGCACAGGAGTAAGCAAGGGGCCAAGTGCTCTGCATGATACAGAAACATGGAGCTTTGAATCTGTGAGAGGCCCAAGAGTTGAAAGAGGTACCCTGAAGTATACAGCAAAGAGATGACCAAACGGCAGGCACGCCTGATGAAAGAGTCTGAGAAGGGGAGGCAAGCTAAAGCAGGAGGCAGGGAGCAGTGAGAAATTCCTTGTGGCCTGACACAGCTCAGGGGCGGCAAACTCTTCCACCAGTGGGCCAGTAAGTAAACACCTGCACTTTGGGAGCCCCGCGGTCTCTGCTCAGCCATGCTGCTGCAGTGGGAAAGTAGCCACGGGTAGCAGGGAAACCAATGGGTGTGGCTGTGCAGTGAGGCTTGAGGAGCAGACCCAGGTGGCCTCCTGCTGGGCCAGCCATAGACAGTAGTCTGCAGGTCCCTGCACAGTTAGTTACTGTCTGCTTCCTGACCTGTGATGTTCAGTATATGTCATGCTGGTCTAAGTTGCGGTCCTATTTTCTTTTGCACCCCATTTATTACACAGTGGCCCATGGTGAGGCTGCGTGTAGGAGGCGAAACGATGGGTTGGGGTGAGGGAAACCACAGTGGAGGAGAGTAAGAAGAGAGAGTCTCAGGAGGCCCCAGGAAGCAGAGGACTCGGTGAAAGTCAGAACTCAGGGAAGAAGCCAGGGGAAACCCCAGGCTTACACATTAATGGAGACCCCGGAGCTTGGAGGCGCACCCAGGCAGCACATGCGGGGGTTGCCAAGGACACAGAAGCGTGTTACAGCTCACAGGTTCATAGCATGCATCACAAAACATAGGATGCTTTCAAAATGCAGTGTCTGGCTGTAGGGCTGCCAGAGCCCTCACGGAGAACTGTTGAGTGGAAATGGAAATGCAAATACTCCAGAAAGAAGTACATACATCAACACACAACTGTACTCCCAGCTCATTAAGTCGTTTCTACCTTCTTTGCCATCAGTGGGCTTTCTAGTGTAATTGCCTATTCCAATTCTGTTTCCATCTTTAATATTTACGCTCTTGCAACATTTTGAGTTCAGTATTATGGACAAGTACCTGCTGTTCTCCTGGCTTGCTAGCTGAGTTGGAGGATGAACATACTCGTTTTCTGGAGGACACAAATGGACGCTGACTTCTTTAGATATTTCATCTCTATTGTTGCCAATTGGCAGAGAAAAAAAAACAGAAAACTATCTTAGTCATATGTTTCAGTTTTAAAGAAATTTATAACTTTCATTGTGAGGTTTTTAAGGTATACTATACTTTGACTCAAGTTTCTCATATCTTTATGTATAAAAAAAATAGCCAACCTCCTCTTTCAATACTAACTGAAAACTTGAACTGGGAGATAATTCTAAAACCATCCTGCATACTGTATCAGAAGACTCTTAAGTTTTTATAAACAGGTATTCATGCATTAAAACCAAATATTTTGCTATTTCTGGAATAATTTGATTAGTAAATGGGGTTTGCCAGGAGATTTTGACAAACTTCACGATGCAAATGGCTTCCGGCACTGCAACTTTACACAGGCTTCCTTTTCCTCCAGTAGAGGAGGTGCATGTCCTTCGCTGTGTTCTAGTGACAGCCACAGTTAGAGACAGCAGGAGCTGTCTGCAGGTGCAGCCACCCCTCCCCTTGGGCTCCACACCCATGCACTCAGCAAACACAGAGCAAAAGTACTGGACAAACATTACAACTGTGCTGGACACGTAGACTTTTTCTTGTCACAAGTACCTAAACAATACAGTATAACAACTATTTACACTGTCTTGTTGGTATTGTGGGTAATCTAGAGATGATCTGTGGTATATAGGAAGTCCTAATAGTATCCACAGCGGTCCCACAACCAACGGATCACCTTTAGATGCTAGGATTGACTGTCTATAAGAACTGGGAATAAAAGGAAATATTTAATCACTTTTTAATGTCAGTAATAACAAAAATGTATACAAAATTCACAATATATACCTTGAAATATACACCTTTGTTTGTTCCTTGAAACAGGAACGAACAAATTAAATGAACAAGTAACTAAACGCATTTCCACTCATAGAGAAGTTTCTAACTTTTTTGGCATCAATGGCCTTGCTAGTGCAATGTGCTATTCAGACTGTTTCCATTTTCAGTATTTGAGGCTATTGTCAACATTTGAATTCAGAATGTATACAGGTACCTGCTGTCTTCCTGGCTTGTTAGCTGAGCTTGTGGACGAACACAGTCACCTTCTTGGGGACATAAGTGGACATTCACTTCTTTAGATTTTTCATCTTTATTGTTGCTAGATGGCAGAGAAGGACACAATAGGGAAACATCTTAGTCATGTAAGTTTTAGCTCTGAAACAACCTCATTTTGAGATTCAAGTTACAATTTGACTCATATTCCTGATAGCTTTAAAAGATATTGAAAAGAAAAACAATACCCAAGCCTCCTCTTTCAGTACTAACAGACAACTTGGATTGGGAAGTAATTCCAAAGCCATCCTGTACATTGTGTCAGAAGACTCTTAAGTTGTTTATAGACAGATGTCCACGTCCGAATACATTTTGCTATTTTTAAAATAATTTGATTAGTAAATGGGGTTTACCAAGAGATTTTGACAAGCTTCACCATACAAATGGCTTCCGGCACTGCAACCTGACACAAGGCTTCCTTTTCCTCCAATAGAGGAGGCGCGTGTTCCAGTGACAGCCACAGTTAGAGACAGCAGGAGCCGTCGGGAGGCTCCACACCCATGCACTCAGCAAACACAGAGCAAAAGTACTGGACAAACATTACAACTGTGCTGGACACGTAGACTTTTTCTTGTCATGAGTACCTAAACAATACAGCTATTTACATTGTCTTATGAGTATTATAAGTAATCTAGAGATGATTTATGCTTTATGGTAGATTGTACATAATATCCAGAGGGGCTCTGCAACCAAGTACCTTTGGATACCAAGGACTGGTTGTCAAAAAGAGCCGGAAGCAAAGAAATTAATCACTTTTTAATATCAATAAAAATAAGCATGTATAAATACAGTCTAATCTGAATCTGATTTCTGATATTCCTCACAAGGGAGACAGTGTGTTAAGTAAGGTAGGAACTCATCTCCATTTCACAGGCTAGGAAATTGAAGTTAGGAAGGGTAAGTGTCTGGCTCAGGATTTCACAGCTAGTAAGCGGCCAGGAACCAGGCCTCTGTGATTATGAGCCCACACTTAGCAGCAATGCACCACCTCTTGGGGGTTACTTAGTAAGCACTTCATGTTATAGAAATAAAATAATACATCCTGCCATCTGTAGACTGTGTGTATGTGCTGGCTTAGGACTTAAGAACAGATGCACATAAAAGTCACTCCCTTCACCATCACTGCACTCAGCTCCTCTTCACTCTCAGGATGACCTAGAAACACACCAAAGCTTGGGATGAAGAGGAGGCCTGAGAGTCTGGGGCCGGAGGTTAGCCAGGATGAAGGACCATGGACCAGAGAGGAGAGGGCTGGTGACTCAGTGGTCAGGTGAACAGTGCTAGAAAGTGCTCTTGAGTCACAGTGGCAGCCGGGGGTGGCAGAAGGCAACCTCAGTGACAACCTACTGGATGCATAGCTCTCTGGTTGCTGCCTGGCAGCGAGTATGAACATGTCAAGATGCCTTTATGGAGATGAGCTGGAGGTTTTTGTTACTCTGACATCACTGCACCAATGAGGACTTCAACGTTGTATCTGACTGTGGACAAGAGAGGTGTTTTGTAGAGACAGGAAAAGTCAGATTCAGTAACAGACAAGGATAAAGGGCTCTGAGCAGCAGGAGTGTATCATCCCTCACTGACTGGAGCATGACAGCGAGAGGGCAGAGTGTGGCTGGAGACAGTTTTGCTGATGAAACATCAAGCTAGTGAGGCAAAGTCACAGGAAGAACTTGTGAGTCTGTGTGAATGGACAGCAAGATGGTTTCCACGGGACCTCCACATGTGGAGATGTTCTTGAAGAAGTAGTTTAATTTTCTTCCAGGCCAGTAACTCAAAATAGAGTAAAAAGGGATTGGCTATATACCATTCTCTGAAAGGGTACTAGTTCAATATTCCAGAAGGGCTGAAATAAATCCAGCAAAATGTAGGGAGTAAGAGCAAAATATTGCAAGAGAAAATAAACATTTTAGCTTTGTACCATACACAGTTCTGGATTTCAGTGACACAGAATTAAATTTAAAAATGGGTAACTGACATTTTCAAAGAAATTGCATATACAAGTTCATGATTTTGAGAATTTAGCGAACCTAAAGCCCTGCTTCCTAACAGTTGCTTTCTGGTATGATTTGAAGCAAGCCACTACCTCTGCACCCCAGAGTCTTCTGTGTTTTAAACTAACAATATCATTGCACTTATTTGCCTTGCAGAGTTGCTTTGGATACCAAGGGAGATAATAAATGGTAAAGAATTTTGTAAAAACCGTGTTAACTGTTACTCCTTCTATTATGAATCTGAACTACTGTAGAAGTAGAGCAAACACAGGTGGCCCTGCTCACGGGAGCTACTGGCCCGGGAGGTGGGGTGGTGAGTGGGATGTAGGACATGAAGGCAAGAGATGATGTCTACAGAGCATAGGAAAGGCCAAGGTTGGGGGAGTGAAGCAGAAAATACAGAGTACTTAGGTATTCTGAATGTGGGAAATCTGAGGATTAAGAAGGCATGTGAAATCATCAGAAATGTCATACAAGTTAAAACATTTGTTTTTACCAAATTCAGGGTGTACAATGGACTGGATGCATCCCCCCACCCCGATTCATATATTGAAATCCTAACCCCCAATGTCATGGTATTAGGAGGCTGGGCCTTCGCAAAGTAATTAGATCATAAGGGTGGAACCCTCGTGATTGGGATTAGCGCCCTATGAAAGAGATCTCAGAAAGCCTCAGCATCTTTTTCTGCCATGTGGGGGCACAGCAAGCAGTCTGCCACCTGCTAACTAGGAGTGGGTCCTCACCAGAAGCCGAATTTACAGATGCCTCAATCTTTGACTGTTCAGCCTCTAGAACTGTGAGAAATAAACGCTTGTTGTTCAAACCACCTGTCTACTGGATTTTTGTTATGGTTACTCATACAGACTGAGATAGCTGGCATATTAAACACTGAGCATCCTTGAATCCTGGGCTATGTTTAGGACAAACTAAAAGGTACTGTTAAACTTGGCAGAGTGATAGCAGGATGCTTCCTCCAGGGTACCACTCTAAGTGATGCTGAGCACATGCATTCATGCACTTGTTTAATGAAAATGCATTAAACACCTCTTTGTGTTGGGGAGAGTTTGGGTTTGTTAGGTATCCACTGATGAAGACAAAAATTCTTGACCTCATAGAGTTTATATTTTAGTGGAAGGAGAGAGATAATGAGAAACTTATTAATTATTATAAAATGGGTAAGGCTACAAAAATAAAGCAGGTAAGACAAATTCAACACGTGAAAGTAAAAGTTAAATCTTTAATAAGACAGTTAAAGTAGGAGTGTTTCAGAGAAGGAGGGACTGTTTCTGTGACTGTATTCCATTTCTGTCATATTTTAGTTTCTTAACATATCTTCAGTCTATTTAGATAGACCTAGCCTGGCCTGCTACAGGCCATGCCTGACCCTAGGTGGCCCAAGGCACAGGCCATCACTTTCTACACAGTTCTGTGGGTCATTTTAGCTCTCAAAGAAACTTCTTCTGGCTGATGAGCCTGAAGGACTTCTCTATCATGTCTCAGATGTGACCTACTCTTCCTTTACAGTAAGAACCTTTCTACCCGTGTTTTCCTGTGGGCCAAACGCAAGCTCCAGGTAAGAAGCAGCCCGGTCATCCTGGCACACCTCGCTGACTTAGCAGTGGCCGCCACTCTAAATAGGACTGATGCACAGTCAGCCCAACTGCGTCCTCGCGAAGGGCCTTCCGCATTCTGATGATTTAACACCTCTACTCCCAACTTCCTGATTCCAGTTATACAGTATTTTTAACATAATAATAAATAACATATTTTGATCACAGCATACTATTCCAAGGGTGCAATAGGGCGACAAAGAAAGTTTAGAAAACGTCCTGAAAACTTCATAGGTTGCAGATAGAACAGGTTTCACTGTGAGTGACTTAGATGTTTAGGAGGTTGGCCACCTGACTTTCATGGCTAGAAGAAATCAGCACTGCTTCCTCTCCCACATTCTTGGCTGCCGCTGGTCAGAGACAGATTAGCTGCACCATGGACACCCCACTTCTTTTAAAGGATGCAGGAAAAATTCCTGTACTGGAATTGATTGAACCCAGGGGCTTACGCATGCTAGGCAAGTGCTCTACCACTTAGCTACATCCCAAGCCCAGAAGACAGGTTTTAAGAGATGGGAAACAAAGAGACACCATGTATCCTGAGGTTGTTTAGGTCAGACAAGATAATCATTTCTAAGGAAATCTATGACATGGTGACTGAGTCTTGTGTATGCTTAAGGATAATTGAGGATATGATCATGCGTGAAATGGCTAGACTTGAGAATCTGGGCCTCCAGGTGATTCGAAGGGTGAAGAATGAAGAGTGTGGTCCCTAATGATAGGCTGCACACACGCCAGCGTCTCATGAACTATGATCACCTAGTGGTGTCACGGCCTCTTCGGTTTGTGTAAGTAAACTTGGGTGTTCAAACAACAAGATCACATAATGACCCATTTCTCAGAACGCATCCCTGTGGAGGACCACCTGGGGAACTCCTTGAAGGAGGAGCAATTGTCTCCAGTTTGGCTGAGCCTGACCTTATTTCCATGTGTTGATATGTACAGAGCTGGCTAGGACTTTTCCTTATCCCCTCAGTTGGCTTTAGGCAATGCAGATTGGTCCAGCCAAGGTGCTGATGTGCAGTCTTTGAAGCAAACATGACAGGGTAGTGTTCCCTTGCCCCCTTTGTAGCTCCCACATAAAACACATGGGAGCTGGGGCACGGTGGGATGGAGAGCTGTGCTTCACACTGTCTGCTGGGATGGAGCCTCAGGAATAAGAGGCTGAGACTTCCCAGGGCATAAAAGATTACACCTCAGAGCTGAAGCATGGACCCCTGAACATCACATACTGCCTCAGTTGTGTTATGCAGATTACTCCTTCTGCATATCCTTCTCTCTGCATACTGCAGAGGTGATTTCAGGACTCCTACCCAGCCCAGCTTGCAGCACTTACATATTTCCCACCAATCTCATAGTCACTTATCCCCAAGCCACTCTCTTCTTCACGAATTAATAAAATCTGGGTTTGGTCCTGGGTCAAGGTCTCTGCTCTGGTTAATCATCAACCTAACCAGATTCAGAACCTCCTTGATTCTCTACCATTTTGGATATATTATTGTGTCTCTATTTACTTCGTAGCTTGCACTGGGAGTAGTAGACTGGAATTAACACAACAGGATCCCAATAACTTTTCCATGGGATTACAAATATAAACTTCCTGGATGGAGACAAGGCCTGGGAAGGGCTCTCTATACATCCCAACTGTTACGCCAAACATGACTGCTTACAAGAGAGGTGGTGAGGATCAATTATTTCCCTGGGTGTTTTAAGTACAGATGGGTTCAGATACAGAAAAATTTTTTAATTCTCAAATTTTTTAATTCAGCCTTAAACTGAAAAAAAAAAAACAAAAACTAACTAAAAAAGTTTAGTAGTATTTAACGAGGAATTTTAAAAAGTGGATTGACACAAATACTTCTGTTAATGTAAAGCATTAGGCTATTTTCCTTTTTTTGTAAGCAACCAGGGCAAAGAATATTTTTATTTTGAATCACAAAACATACAGAATATTAGTTAGGAAAGATAAAGATGTAACTTAAGTATAAATCTCTACTGATTCTTTGGTTTTGTTTTTTTTTTTGTCTTTTTGATTTGTTTTTTTCAGGTTTTTTTTGTCTTTTTGAGATAGGGTCTTGCTATGCAGTTCAGGCTGGCCTTGAGCTCACTTTGTAGCCCAGGCTGGTCTCGAACTCACAACGATCCTCCTGCTTCTGCCTCCAGAGTGCTGGGGTTACAGGCGTGAGCCACCACACCCAGCTTTGTTTTATTATAAAGTTGAGCTCTGTACTAGGTTGTTTTTTTGTTTGTGTGTTTTTTTCCAGTACTGGGAATCGAACTCACGACCTTGTGCTTGCCAGGCAGGCACTGTGCTGCTGAGCTAAATCCCCAGCCCCTGTACTAGGTTGTTCACAAGTCTCCTATGACAATCTACTTTTTAAAAAACTTACTAGCATCTCTGTGAATACCAAAGCTTCGATTTCTGCAAAGACTGTTGTGGGAAACTGTGGTTCAGAATGTTTTTACTTAAAGGATCTCTAAAGTCTCATTACTCCTTTTAAAAAATTTCTGCCTATTATCTCTTTTCTCCATTCCTTCTTAATACAGTAGCTCTAAGAATGTCCTTAGTATCACATGTATTTCCTACAGTGTAAATACTTCTCTATTTTATGCAGCAAGGGCCTTCTTTATAAGAATTACCACAGCTGTCTATGCGGTAATATTTTGGTTGTTGCTGAGGTATTCTTTTGCTTCCCTTTGACTTCTAAGAGGAGCAAAGGCAGTTTACATATTCTTGGAGAGTATGGTTGTACTTACCCCTTTTTGTACTTTAGAAATATCCAACAGGAAACAATTATGGCTAAAATAAAGAAGATCACACCACAGGAAATGCCTAGTCCAAAAAACAAAAGCAAAGTAATTAAATGCATGAAAAATATCCAGAGGTTTCAAACTTTACCTTAATATCTAGTCCCACTAGAGGTTGCCACTAACCTCCTCACCCCAGGGTGCTCTGTTGCTGAGCTACACCCTCAGTCCTTTTTTATTTTGAGACAAGATTTTATTAAGTTGCCCAGGTTAGCTTCAAATTTGCATTCCTCCTGCCTCAGCCTCCCAGGTAGCTGAGATTTCAGGCATGTGCCACCATGCCAGACTTGCCAATTATTATTATTATTTTTTTATAGATATAACCCTAGCCAGGGATATAGCTCAGCAGCACAGCACCTGCCTGGTGAGCATGAGGTTGTGAGTTTGATTCTCAGTACCAAAAAAAAAAAAAAAAAAAAAAGACATAACCCTAAATTCTGCTCTCCTCAGGTACACACAGCATTATTCTTACCCCCGCAGGTTATAGTCAAGGACTGGGCAGAGCAGTTTTGTAATCTTTAGCTCCCTTAACATGTAGCTGGGAAACAGCAATGGGGCTGCTGGGTGCTCGGCCATGGCCCCGCCAGGTCTTTTCTATGTGACATAAGGCACAGGCTACTCTATGTGACAATTCTCCTGAATGTAAACTCTTATTTCAGAGTGATTTCCTTACATAAACAGACCGCAGAAATGAACTCAGCAAGCTGGTCTTATGGCTTTCAGTTTGTATAAATGGGCATGATTACTACCAGGGAGGGTGTTCCCCCTACAGCTACAGTATAATAAAGAGTTTTTGACACTGAAAAATGATTTGTTCAACAACAAGAAAACACCTTTGCTGAAGGGTACCTTCTACATGTATGAGGATAACAGTTAAGCCATACTCTGAAGTATACATCTTTACTTTTAATTTTAATTCAATTTATAAGACAAGACATTTTGATCTCTCTTTTAACATTTCATTCATTGTAAGGAAATACTTACTGTGAAAAATGCTAGTATTTCTCGGCAAATCCTTCACAAAACTTACCAAATATGAAAACATTATGTGAGCCTAAAAGAAAGACAAAAATCGTAAAAACTTCAGTCTGGCACATTTCCTAATGAACAGGAGCTGCAGCCAATATAGTACATCCTGATTTTTCTTCAGTACTCAGTTAAGTACCTTTTTCTCAAATATAAGAAGCCTTTGGTTTTGTTTCTATTTCATTTTATTTTGTGTACTAGGTGAAGATTATTTTCTCTTTAATACTTTTATCATAAAGGTAATATAATTTGAGCAGCAAATTTGTAGAATGGAATGACAGAAAAAATACCACTCATAATCATAACACTCAATGCTTTGCTTTGCTACATTCCTATATTAGTTCTTTCCTGTTAATAAGACTCGATACCTAACACTCACAATTTAAAGGAGGAATAGTTTTTTTGCAGCTTTCAGGAGATTCAGTCCATGGTCAGCTGGCTCCAAGGCAGAAACGTCACAGCAGAAGGGCCTGGCAGAGCAAAGCGCCTTAGTTCATGGCAGCAGGGAAGCAGAAACAGTGCCACAGACAAATGGCTAAGGGGCCATATCTAATATAACCTGTTCTAGTGGCTGGATCATAGTGTAGTCAATGATTTCTATGGCATATTTAAGTTATTTCTAGTCTTCTTTGTCATGAAACTTAATAAAATGAATAAAATATTCTCATATTTTATATTAATTCATTAGATTAGATTTCTGGAGGGGGTAAATGGTATGAATATTTATATTATTTTCTTCATACATTGCCTAATTGTTTTTCATAAGAGATTTTGCCAATTTACAATGATACTTTCAACATGCAGTGCTATTGGTCTCATTATATCTTGCTTTTTATTGGGAGTTCACCTAAAACTTTTCGTTGTTAATTTAATGGGGGAGAAGTCACCTTGTTCTTTCTTTGCATTTCTTCAGCTCTACTGAGGTTAAACAGGTAGCATGTATTTATGTGCCAAAGTAAAAAGATATCTACACCCTTTCTCTGAATCTTGCTTCTGCATTTCCTCGCTCTCACAGGACTGTGCTGTGATGAACCATGTAGAACTGGAAACCCATTTACCTTAGAAATGGCATGGGCACTTTCGTGACAGAAGAAGACCCAGAAAGTGAGGGGAGCAGAAGAGGACAGAAGCCAACTGGATCTTCTGACAGAAAGTCTGGGTGGAAAAGAGAGAAGCTAGGTTCTAGGGAGGGAGTTGCTCTAATGATTGTGACCCTGGGAGACAGAAAGGGTCAAGTGGATCTTAGGGCGTTTTTCTAAGGGCCATATCATGCAATCTTTAACTTTTCTGAGAGATTCCAGGGGAGATGTCTTAGTTGTTACATCTTTTCTGGAGTTGAACTGATTTACCTTGCAAGCGACACTGTTTACATTGGTCTTGAGACACATGCTTAAATTGTGTTACAGATGCTCATACTGGCAATAAGAAGGAGCTCAGATCACCCCTTATTCTGAGGTAGACATGGCTGAGTCAGGCTGAATTTATGGGGTCCTGAAAGGGGCATGTGGTAGAAATTCACTCTTTGATGCCTTACTTAGAAGCTGCCTTTGTTATGTGGCTTGCTCTAGAACTTCCCATGGGCCGTCATTCCAAGCCTGGACCTGTCACGATTTACTTCCTGGTGTCTTTTGTAGAAAGGCCTAGGACTGGTATTTTCAGCGTGTCTCAGAAGACACTTGTTTGTTTTCTATGGTCTCATCTCTTTTGCCTCTTCTCACAAAAAAACAGCAAGACTTCAAAGTTTAACAACAGGCCAGGTGAAGAGACCAGGAGTATGAGTGGAAGGGGACAATGTACTCTGGGTCGTACAAAATCTTCACAGGAGGAGCTGACACTAAGGTCTGAGTTCCAAGAACCCGCTGGTTAACAGTCATTTGGTCCATTCTTATTTTTGTATGTGTCTCTCCATCTATTGGGTAACTTACTGGTTTCATTTGTGACCTTGGCCTAATAGCTTTCTTTTCACTGTGACTAATAGGCATGCTCTCTCTTACTGAATTAGATATTTAGAATCTTTGCCTCTTTATTTATTGTTAAAGTACACAGTCTCTACTGGTATGTTAGAGACTATTTGGATGCAGGATATCCTACTTTTGAAATTACTTAAATCTTTTGTGTCTTAGTTTCTATATCTGGAAAATGGGCTAAAAAGAATACTACCTTTCTCAGAAGTTGTTGTGTGCATTAAATTAGAATCTATCTTTCCATCTGTCAATCACTACCTGGTCTTTGAAGTATACAAAGTGCTCAGTATAAATTAACTTTTACAACTATTACCATTACTACAAACACCAGTACTGCTGCTTATCTTATTAACGTTTCATTATATTTTCTAAATATTTCCCATCTAGCCAATGCCTTCTTTCAGAGTACCTAAGTTCTCAGTCAAATTGATCAACAGGTCAAAAAGTTAACACCTTTGTGATCTTTTCAATCATATTTTGGCTCAAAATGTGGGCATTTTTTTTTTGAAAGTGCTAAGGATCAAAGCCAGATTTTTGAGCATGCTAAGCTCAGAGGCTACCTGTTCTTCCCCCAAGTACATCCTCAGCCCTGGTTGTTTGATAAATATGCTTCTAAAAATTTTTATTTCTCTATAGCTAGATTTTAAAATATTTTAGCTCTTATTAACTTTGTATTTAAGACTTACAAAAGTTTTCAGTTCTTCCAATGCTAATTATGTTATTTAATACTTTTCTCTTTCTCTTTATAATGCCTCTATTATATACCAGTAAAACAATTTCATTTTATGCATGATAAATTTTTATCTTATTTGCATCAATTTTCTCCGCTTGTATGTTTATTTTGGTGCTGGTGCAAAGCCAGTCAGGTATTCTGATGCTAGGGCTGGTTCTCCAGTGAACTGAACCACCTGTCAGTCCAGCAAGGTTCTCAGAACCTCTTAAGACAGTCAGTTACCCAATGAACTTTTTGCCAAAGAAGAATATAATTTGCTATTAAGGGGATGGTGAATTTATACATTAGAAACATTTAAGTAGTTAATATATTTAAGGGACTAATTGTAAAAAATGGATCATGGAAGTCTTCGTATTTAACATGTATTATATATATATTTTATTTTAAAGAGTAAAAGAAGGATAACATAATAATACGGGGGGGGGCTTACCAAATTACAGACAAAGTGGTAGGAAATTATCAATGGTTATTGTTTTACATATTGTTATCTACAAGATAGTTTCTCAGGAAAACAAACAGATAAATAATAGTGAGTTACAGACAAAAGAGGTAGGAGATTATCAATAGTTGTTGTACTATACTTAGGTATCTTCAAATTGGCTTCTAAAGAAAATAAATAGAACTATACATGAGTGATTAACATGTATTATAAATAAGCACCTTAAGAGCTGGGAGAGGGGGAAGTCCAGCACTAACTCGGATTAAGAAATGCTATTCATTATTAATTTTGCTCACCTGCCCTTTGACCTGAACAGGTTAACACTTTGGTCTTTTTTTTAAACCTCCCAGCTCCCTCAAATTGCCAGCAGAGGGCGCCTCTCCTTACACGCTCAACATGATTTCCAAACCTGCTTGCTTGGTCCGCAGTAGTAGCTTCACATACTGCAGCACCCTGCAACCTTGAGGAGCCGGCCTGCTGCTGCTAGGGCAGCTCTCGCTGGGCTATGCTGGGAGCACCTCTTGAAAGCCTGCGCCACCGCGGACGCAGTCCTGGCTTTTAAGGCTTACAGGTTATAAATAAATCCTTAAAGGTCAGACAAGAATAAGGCAGTGGGGGCTTCTGGAGCACCTGATCAGCAGCAAGTGCAAGGAGAAAGGGGGCTTTGGGAGAAGAGGCGGGGACTGACTCCATGTAGGGGAAAGAGATCCTTTAATTTCCCCTTGGTTCTTTTGGGGCCTCTTGGGCTAGATCTAGAAACCAAATAACCTGCCGATGCCTAGTGATCTATTTTTGGAACACAACGAAATGTATTCTCTTCAAATTCCTGTTCCTTGAATTTTTCACGTGAAAATTCAAAAAAAATTTCAACCTTCAGCATAAGTGGGCTAATACCAGGGAGATGAACAAGAGAAAAACGTGCAAGTTTTATTAAATTTGCATGTTAATCAAAGACCTTCGCAAGAAAGCAAAACCCAAAGAAATCACCTAAGCGAGATACCTTTATACTTTTTAAATTTTGTTTGTTTTTGGCTTTTCTCCAGTACCGGGAACCGAACTCACGACCTTGCACTTGCCAGGCAGGCACTTTGCCGCTGAGCTAAATCCCCAGCCCCACCTTTATACTTTTTAGATAAGAACAAGAAACTTGTGAAGGCACGAGAGGTCAGACGGGTCTCTGGACTGGGGTAACTCTATGGCTATCGGGAAGAGATATATGGATGGGGAATGTAAAAGTTGATGCGACATAAAATTACTCCAATGAATTTACTTATTTAGGTTTTTACAGCCCCAATTTCCAGTGTCTACTGATCAACATTATTTTCCTGCGTTGGTATGGGTAAGACACCCTTCCTAAAACGATTTTTTTTGGTAGTAACAGGGATCAAACTCAGGGCTTGGCAAGTGCTCCACACTGAGCTACACCTCTGAATCTTTCAAAAAAAATGCTTACGGTCAAATGGCCCTTTCTGCAGTTATCGTTCTTCAAGTGAGTTCAGCATGAAATAATCAGTGTAGCACTCAGGCATATCCTGAGGTGGTGCGTCCTCAAGTCCTGCCCTAGTGTGTGCTGTAAACGTCGCAGCACGCTTGGAGTCAGTACGGGTGGAACATGAACACTACCATGGCTGAAAAGGGCTACATCCCCCAGGAACTGGTACTCACGAGGTGTGCAGCTTGCCAGAGGCGGGGCCCATCTGCCACCCGCTTGGCACTGGCTCCGGGGAGGGCCATGCAGTGTGTACCCATCCTCACACTGCAAAATTATGGTATCTCCATAGTGATATTCTTGTCTCATTTTGAACTCCTCCAGGATTCCATTCATAAATGCACTCGGGAGGTTACACTTTACCTCTGAAAGTACAAAAATCCAGAGAAGATGGCTATGTTGTTGTCACTTGAAATCACCCATGTTAGACCTATAGCTCCAAACTTACTTAGCTTTCCACAAAGATATGGGATGTTTTCTGTCAAGTATTCTTGACTCTTCTCACCTTAAACACCTCATGCCTTAAAATTCTCTGATTTTAATTTCTTATGTACAGGAAGGGGCTGTGGAATACGTTTGATTATTAACAGCTTTGCAACTGGAAGTTATAGAAGGACCAGAAGTTAGGACGACTATGGGTCCACTGAGGTCACGCCTCAAAGACAGCAATACGGTGTTCGCCCCTCTAGGGATACGACGCAGACTGGTATATTTTGCTCTTGATTTAATGTACATTTCCGTCCCATTTCTATACAAAGAAGTAAGTCATGGTTCTGAGTTTAAAATATCACTTTTAAATAAAAGAAGAAAACAAAAAAAGAAAAATTTAAAAAAATTTAAAACCAAGAACAGCGCTATTATACTTATGTTGTCTTTTAACACATCCTTTGATTTGCTTTTTCTGCCCAGTCATCAAGAACTTATTTAATTTTAAACAAATCCTCCTTTTCCATTATAATAGCCTCAAAATAAAAAAAGCCCAAATTTTTCTCGTTATCAGCACCAGTAAGGTAAAGTGGTGCTTCTTCAAGGTACTGTGGTCTTCCTACATGAGAATATCATAGCAGATTTGTTAAAAGTAGACTTCTGACCCCTTCTCTACGCAGAATCAGAGTCAATGGAAAGGAGCGGAAGAATCTGTCTTTTAAACAAAGTTGCTGGCCTAATTTGCTAGCGCTGATGGAGGAGCCCTACTATAAGCTCAAGCATGTTTGAAGAGGATCATTACTAGACAAAATGATATTTTTTGTAAATGAAAAGATAGCAGCTAGCCTTTTATTTTCAGAAAAAGAACCTTCTCAGAGTTTCAACTTGCATCTTTCAAATATTTTCTGACTTTTCACTTTCTTTTTAGGTAGCTGAAGCCAGGAAGAAGAACTTTCAGGTGTGTGCAGAGCTGTAAGGACCCTGCATCTGGTGCAGTCTATTCTTGCCAGTAAGCACGATTACCACGCTGTGCCTGGCTTCATTTTTTTCTGTCTCAAGACCAGAGGCTTAGGAGCACGAGACAGGTTTCTGAAACTCTGAGGAGAGGGAGGGCCCACCTTGGCTGACTGGTCTCTGACATTTGAAACACGTTCAGCCAAGTCCAGGGCCCCTCCCACGGCATCCCTGCCCATAGCCTAGCTTTGCTAAAAAGAAAGAATGGACAATAAATAATGAGAAAGCAAAATCACTTATAGCTTTGTGAACCCCAAGGAGCCACTTTAAAAAGAGACATTATTCAGTGCAATGTTTAAAAGCAGCTCCTGGGGCTGGGGATGTAGCTCAGAGGCATAAGCGCTTGCCTGGCAAGCTTAAGGTCATGAGTTTGATTCCCGCTACCAAAAAAAAAAAAAAAAAAAAAGCAGCTCCTGAGCTGAGGCCCGTTCCTGGATGTCCACTGACAAGCTTTGTAACAGGAACTAGCTCCTGGAGCTCTCTGCCCTTATTTCCTCTGTGGGTCTGTAAGAATAACAATGCAATATCACCAGATTCTTCTGGGTGTTAACACTAATAACTTTCCGGAAGACCTCAGAGCTCTGCCTAGTCATATTATTTTTAATGCACTATTTGTAGCTTTTGGGAACACTGTTAAGAAAGATTTAAACATCAGGTGATTGTGCCAAAATGATCAAGCCAGCTCCAGGTTCTCTGTACAGAAAATGAGGGCAGAGTGTGGTTTTTGTAAGCAGATTGAACCAAAGGAAATAATTCTTGGGGAACTGTTCCACCGGGCAGACAAAATAAGCACTTCACGTCTGGCCTTGTGGGTTAAAAGAGGCTTGACACTCAGTGATTCCAGGATTTACTTGTTCACAGCCTCTTTTGCTTATCCGCAGAGGATAAGACACTGTCTTGCTTCAGGCTTTAATATTCCTCACATCAAAGTATGCTGCCAGTCACTTACTTACTGTCGAAGGGTGGGTATGAGGATGACCTGTGACCCTCTGAGGTTCTGCAGAGTTACTAGTTAAAAGTAAAGCACAGAAGACTGGTGTGTGATGCCCACTGCATTACTCGAAATCCCATCCACGAACTTCATTTCCTGATTACAGACAAGGATACTCCCGGCAGCCTCCCTTCCTGGTTTTTGTTCTTCTTTTCCCCTTCTGTCGATACTCATCTCACTATCTTCCCAACCTTATTAAATCAACCTCCTTTAAGAGATCTCTCAGGCTTATTAGCCTTATGCACCAGTTTTCTATGATAACTCAGGATAAGAAATAACAAAAAATCAGATACTTGTGCAAAAATGATCAAGTCGGCTCCAAGTTCTCCGGTCTGTACAGAATATGAAGTCAGATCCCTCCACCAGGTAGCCAGGGTCACAAGTGTAGAAGAATTTCATCCCAGGAAGATAAGAAGCTGCATGTACTCCAATGTGACGCCCGTTCTGGATCTTAGGTGGAGGTGGGCATGCTAAGAACACGTTCCCACACAAACACAAAAGAAGACTTCCAGTTAAATGCATGTGTGAACATGTCAGCACCCATATCTTTGGCCACTAGAGGCACACGAAGACTTGAGACAAGTGAGTCACCACCCATTAAGTGTAGACTAGTGAGTGGAAGACTGATTCTCTAACTCATACTTCAGCACCTAAACTCAATCCTCTGTATGCTTGAGCTGTGTAGTGTGTCAGGTAGAAGCCCTGCAGGTATCTGAGCTACCCACTCAATGCTGTTCTGTCTTTCCTGGAGGAGGGAGAGCTTGGGTGGGCCATCACAGCCACAAATGAGCCATAGTTAGGGACTATCATTCAAAGTCACGCAAACATGTGCAAGGAACGCACTCCAGAGACGGAGAACACAGCCCTGCCCTCCACTTCTCCAAGGCTGCTGAATTCCCTGTATTCCTAGGGAACTCAACAGCCGTGCAGTCAGTGGCTCCCACGAAACACTATGGAGTAACAAAAAGTACTCATGCCTAGATCTGAGTTTCTTTAATGACTTCTGTAGTCCTATCAGCTCTGAAGTAAATTATGACACTGATGTGTGTTATTTTGCTCACCATACCCATCTCTTTAGCACAAAGACAACCAGTGGTGGAGATGTCATAAAAGAGTTATTTTCTTTGACACTCCCTTTCAATTCTTTGAAAATATTATCTGTGAAATCTGGAGCTTATTGGTTCTCTCCACTCTCCATATCGTCCTCCACTCTCACCCCACAGGAGGAACCACCAGAGTGTCACCAAATTGAGCTACATCAACTTTAGCTGTTTTTAATTTATTTTCTGATAAGGGCTAGGTGGGTTTTGAACTTTTAGGCTCAAGAGATTTTAATTGCTCAGCCTCCTGAGTAGTTGGTACTACACATGGGCACTAGCAAGCCCAGCTGGAATGCTACAGATTAGCACACAGTGTGGTACATCTAGAACCCATCTGTCATTCACCTGGGAGGTAGCTCTGTCTCTACCATGTATGATAAAGCCATGTTTATATGCAAAAATGACTGTCCCTGTGAGACTATGGAGATTCTTGCCTAGATTATTGGGCCACTAGGACACATGGAAGTCAGTACTGACCAGAAGGAATGGAAAGTTCACAGCCAGGGGCAGGGCCACTCCAAACCCCATTGCCTTCACTGTCACTTATGCAACGGATGGTGCTCTCCCCAACGAGGCTGAAGGTCATCCCTCTGTCTGGGTGGGGGTTGCATGTGTAGGATATTTCTTCTCCATAAGGAATATCTCCCAGAGAAGTGACTGTGTACATCCCATTGAGGATAGCTGGAGGATTTGGACAAAAGATTTCTAGAAAGAAGAGAAGAGTTTTAAGCTCTATTAGAGTGTCAGTCAGGATAACGAACATGAACATGGTGCTCTGTCCCTGTGTTATTGCTGAGTTTTCAATGAATTTAGAGGATGAGTTTTTTAACAACCACTTGCTTTGCTGCTTTACATCAGGTACAGTAAAAGTCTGCAAGGTTGACTGTGGGTACACAACAAATGGGGTTTTAGTCCACAGAGACCATAAATTACAGGGTACTTTTGGAAGCACGTACCAGCATCTGTACTCAATGTTTCTTGGTGACTCAAGGCCATATCATCAGTACCAACAGCAAATATGCAGTGGTGTCATCAGCTACACTGGTAATTATGGAGCTCTTTATATCCAGAGTCTACGGCTCTGGAGACCGTTTTTCCCCTATCAAACTACCAGGGGTCATTTCTTCCTCTGTTACTGTCTGTTTTTGAAACAGGTCCCTTAAAACTAATTTGATGTTTCTAATCTGATGTGAATTTGGGAACAGATACCTAAGTTTATCAGAATTGTGAATATAAACACATAAGAGCCTTAGTACATCAAAGATTAATTTCTTATGTGTAAAATTTACTTATCTGTGATTATCCAAGCATCGTTGTATATTTATTTTCAGTAGTATGTGTCTCTGGAAGGTTGCATTTGTCAGATACCTGAGTTTCTTGTGTATGAATGTTTTTATAAAGTTTCCCCTAATAGTCACCATATGATATCCAGACAGATTACTAGCAAAATGAACATTTTTCTGATCATTAGAAAAAAGGAATTTAAAAAATTAAGTCTGGCCTTGAGAAATCAGTAATGTCTTGATGCATAAAACCACCAGATAACAGGTGAGTCTGTGCGGCAAAGGCTAGGGAGAAGGAAGGGGAGCTGTCCCAGGCTACACAGGCATCTTTCCTACTCACGTTCACACGAGGGAACACTGCTATTCCAACGGCTGTTCATGTTATCTAAGACACAGTGACTCGTAGAGCTGCCTCTTAATCGGAACCTAAAAAAAGTAGGTTTATACCTTTGTTTTTGATATTTTCTCTTTAAAATTAAAGAAAAAACAGAAAATATATATATGTACATACAAGGAAGGCTGAGATAAGTATATGCTGATGTCTATTGGTTTACTGAAAGGAACAGTTAATGTTTAATTTTTTTTTCCCTTTCTCTTGGCCAATTTTGCATGCTAATATTTGATAGTTAGAACAACTATTTTGAAGACAACAATATGCAATATAACACCCATTGCTGGATTCTGACCGTCTTGTTTAATGAAGTTCTGTATCATTTCTAATTTTTTTTTTTATTACTTGTTATTGTCTTTGTTTGATCAGTCTTGCATTCTTACATCTGGTAATCTGAGCAACTTCACTGAAGATAACAGTATGTAATATAATAACCATTGTTAATTCCTATCATCTTGTTTTGAAATCCTGTATTGTTTTTATCCTGTTTTGTTTTTTTGATTTCATTGTTGTTATTTTGTTACTGTTTTCTTTTTTCTCTTTAAAATAAAAATACGTAGGGAGCAAATCATTCCCCACTTGTCCCTTTATCTTTCCATTGATCGACTCTCAACTTCCTCATTTTAGGCCAAAAGAACATGTAGGTTGTAGGCTTCAAGCTCAGCTAAAAGTCTCAGTTCACAAGGCATCTGCAGTCAGCTGTGACAGGGACTCCGAGTCCAGGTGATTCTGAAGAATCCCGGTACCCTGTGCTGGACAATGTGATTACAGCCGGCGGGCTTCATCGTTGCACACTTCAAGCTCCACCATCACCCGGTGAAGGCACTGAACTCAAGACCAGATTCTGTGAGCACAGGCCATAACTTCAGAGCCCACCGTGCACCGAGAGCCTGTGGACACCCCACTTGCTCTACTGCTGGGAGAGAACGGGCATTGTTCTCCTTACAACACAATGGTAAAGGGCAGGGTGGGGCTCCCAGAAGAAACGGAAGCAAATCTTCTAGGGAGAAGAGAAGGGGAGGGCAGCACCCTGCTGCTCTGAATGCCCAGCTTATTATCAGATCCTGTTGTCCTTCTGAAACAGGCTGAAATCTGGTTTCACTCTGGAACCAGAAATTAGGACTTGGGAGTAAACTTTGAAAAATGCCAATAATTTAATAAGAAATTATTTAAAAATAACTGCTTCACTGCCCGCTCACTAACAGACCACCAATGCCCAGTGCCTAGAGTACTGGACTCACAGAAACCACAGACGTGGTCCATTGTGATCCCACTGGGAGAGCCAGTCCTGACATAAAGATACGTGACTGGATTAAAAGTCTCATCTATACACTGTCACAGACATCACTGCTGATTGGCCCTAAGTGCCTGAGTGGTCCAACCCTTGTCTAGCTCATTAACTGGGCAAACAACTTCTGTGGTAGTCATCTGTCACTTTTTCTAGCACTCTTCTGTTAAATTACACTTTTCTGTCTCCAAATAACTACGATCCATGCACTTGAAGGTCCCAGCTCAAATTCAGCATCAACTGTATCTCTGCTTTCATTTAACACTGCATTACACGAGTCCTTGTCTCTGTCTCCTGAGACTGTGCCTCGGAGTCCCTAACTTCCTTCAAAATGGTCCTGAGAGCAGTTTGTCTCCCAGTGAACCTCTTTCTGTATGGTCAGCCTTCTTTCTGCATGAGCCCTTGAGTTCAAGAGTCCCTCGCTAGCAGCGAGTCCCTGGTCTCTGCTCTGGGTTGTACTCACCCTTCATCACAAGTAAAGGACACTCTCGCTCCAGGCTGGAGGTGAGGCGGAGACAGCACATGACCATTGGGGAGTTGGTCTGGGAACACATCACATCCTCTCACTAG
>NW_004955406.1:42962936-42969437 GCF_000276665.1 Chinchilla lanigera | reverse complement strand
TTCAGACAAGGGCTGAGAAGGAAGGGGAGCTGTGTGCTCTCCACACGTCTCGTGTGATCTGCAGAGTTGGGCAGAGGAACAGGGCTGTTCTCACCAGCTCCATGTTCACTTCTCCGAACACAATGCCCTTCAAATTGGGAAGTGTTCCTCTCACCAAAGTGGAAGCCGAGCTGCTCAAAAACAATTCAAGACTACACTATTGGTTCTCCAAAGCCACAGGTTTCTAATCCACAGACTCAATCAACCAAGGATTGAAAATATTTGAAAAATATTCTGCACAGTCACTCCCTGAAAAATATAGCATGACAGCTATTTATATGGCATTCACATTGTATGAGTTACAAGTGAACCAGAGATGATTTAAAGTAGATAGGATAGGGCTGGGGATTTAGCTCAGTACCACAGTGCCTGCCTGGCAAGTGTTAGATTGTGAGTTCGATTTTTGGTACAATAAATAAATAAATAAATAAATAAATAAATACAGTCCATAGGAGGATAGGTTAGGATATATCCATACACTATGCCCTGTTACAGAAGGGACTTACACATCCATGGCATTTGGTATCTGCAGAATATCCTGGAATCACCTGTTACCAATACTGAGTGACAACTCTAGTTTAATTGCAAGAGGGGAAATCCCAGGCAGGCCTAGAAATTTGCAATACTGTAAACAGCTTTAAGGCTATTACTGAATTCTTCAGCTGTTAGAAGGATAAAATGTGCAAGAGGCATGAGACTTACTCTTCCTGTATCGGGTAGGGGGCAACTCTAGGATCAACCCTAGGGCAACTCGGGTGAGATGAACAGGCAAAGACATTTCAGCTTACGCTCACAGGTTGGTGGCTCTGTGTCCCAGCTGGCAGTATCTCCCGAGACGATACACTCAGCAGACGACTTACCAATGAGTCGGTACCTAAAGGACAGACACGAAAACCATGATGCTGTGCACCTGGCCTCAGCTTCCTCGTTAGCTGTGGTGTCTGGCAAACCCGAAAGACAGCAGTGCAGGAGGGTGTAAAGGCGGGGCCAGACTACCCGGTGTGCCAGCTTCCGTGTCTCCCTCCTACCTTGTCCCTGGTGAAGTGGGTATTTTTTCCCTAACTCCTCATTGACTATATTCTCCTTCTTCCTTTTTTGGCTTCACTGTGGGTTGTACCAGGTAGAAAAAGAAAACAAGCTTTCTGTACATGTTTGATAATTTTTTTTTTCAGTTTTGTGTGTGTGTGTGAGGGGGGATGCAGCAGTGTTCAGGTGCAGTATTTTTACAATATTTAGTATTTGTTTTTTTGGTACCAGAAATCGAACTCAAATACTTGTGTTTGCCAGGCGGGTGCTGTGTTGATCAGCTATATCTCTGACCCCAACATTTAGTATTTGCTACCCTGTTTGAGACCTGTTTTTTGGAAGGACCACAGATTTGCTATTTTTGAGACTACTTCGAAGTTTCTGTCTTTAGCAAGGGATATTAGGTCAAATTTACTGAAATCCGTATGTCCGGTCCACTTCGTCATTCTTTCCTTTGCCACTTTTATGGGTTTCACAATGTGCAATGAAGCAATGAACACATCCGGCCTGCCTGAGCACCGCGGGTTTACTGCTGATACAGGAGACAGACAGGACCTTTGCTGTTCCTTCTCTTTCCTCTTGCTGCTGTGTGGATCAAGTACGTTCAGCTCTTTGATTTCTTCCAATAAATTGGAAGTTAATATCCTATTTTTCCCGTGTCATACGTGTGCATAGGAAATAATTGTGACATCCACTTCTATATCTATCTCATATATACTTAAACCTACTTTCTCAATTTTAGTGTTAAAGCATGTATAATCTACCTGCTCCAAATAATATAACTGTAGCCTGTGTTTTCTGCTTCCTCCCATTTTCTACTTACACTGTGTTTTCTGTAACTCTAGGGAGTGTTAGTAAATTTTGATTATACTATAATGATTCACTCTAACAGAAGTAGTTCTGCCTCAGTATCCAACTTCATAACTTTGTTAAAAATAACTATTCTTGGCCATTTCAACATCAACAGTATTTCCTTTGACAGTCACCTGACTTTTTTATAACCTCCTTTACAGACTGCCTGGATTTACCTTTTTCTTTGGAAGCGCTCTCCCACAGTAAGATCTGGGGCCTTAGTTCATGAGTCCCAGGTACTGGAAGCCTCTAGATGTGAACCCTAGCTCAGCTCCTTGGACTTGGCGTCCTCCACATCTCAGTGTTGTAGGGGAGCCATGTGGTGTTGAGGAGAGTGTGTTTCTCTTGGGAGTATTATATATTAAAGTTTTGTTTGTGGATTATAAAGGATTTTCCCTATTCCTAACATACATAATTTTCCACAGACATGGCTAAGCAAGGCCTTAGTTTATTTATCTTTCCAAAATTTTTTGTGACATGCATTTTAGATTCTATTACCGTATTATATATGCTTTCTCTTTTCTTTTTTCTTTATCCTTTTCTGCTGAGTTCAGGGAGAATTTAATTACTATTGTTCTCTAATTTTCTATAATATATAATAATAAACATCTTAGATATATGTAAGGTATAATTAAAATCTAGTGAATGATTTACAATTTACAAATTTACTGCAGTAACAGACAGGTGGCCGCTAATCTATGTCAAAATACTCCTCCCATCTTCAGACTCATTCATCCCATCATTCTTGTGACTTTCTGAAGCAGCTCAGTGCCTTTTTGTGGCTACCTCCATGTCTGAACTGATTCAATGTTTACGGCAATTTCTGTCAAATAAAAATATTACAGTACATCCTTGTCCTTCTCCACCTTGTTCACCAGATCTGGGACCACTTGCCCAAAGTCAAAATGGCCATGAAAGATGAGCATTGTAAATCACTACAGGCCATCAATGCAGCCACAACACTGCAATTCTCTCTCTCTCTCCCTCTTCTTTTTGAGACAGGGTCTCACTTTGCATTCCACACTGGCCTTGATCTCACTATGTACCACAGGTTGGCCTCAGACTTGCACCAATCTTCTTGCCTCAGCCTCCTGACTGCTGGGATTACAGGTGTGCACCACAATGCATAGCTCTCACTTCTTTTGTTTTTTTTTGTTTGTTTGTTTGTTTTTGAGACAAAGTCTTATTATGTTGCCCTGAGTGGCTTCAAACTCACAGTGATCCTCCTGTCTCAGCCTCTCCAGTGCTGGGATTAGTGATGTGTGCCAGCACTCCCAGCCTTGGCTCTCTCTTTTTCAGGCTACTCCAATCCTTCTTTCTTTGGATAACTTTTTATTCTCAATTTTAATGTATAAATGGCCAGGCAGACTCACACTCACCCTTCATCACAAGTAAAGGACACTCTCGCTCCAGGCTGGAGGTGAGGCGGAGACAGCACATGACCATTGGGGAGTTGGTCTGGGAACACATCACATCCTCTCACTAGGAGATAAAACAGAACAGGAGTGAGGTTGCCACAGGAAGGGTAAGGAGCGTGATCTGAAAACCAGCCCAGTGTCTGCGCACCTTCACATGAGGGCGCTGCGGGGCTCCAGTCCCCCTGGGGTGTGCAGCGCAGAGAGGCAGCCCCCTGGAGGTCGTAGCCTGGCTCGCAGCTGTAGGACACTTCCTGCCCGGGGGAGAAGTCCTGGTTGCTTGGGGTGTGCTGACCATGCAGGATTTTGGGGGGTGGCTGACACTCTGTGGGAAGAACAGGCCCAAAGTTCCTGTTAGTTTAGGGGCAATGCTCAAGAAGCCAGAACCTTCCACGGAGTTAGCGAATCCTGCTTCTCAGTGTACTCTGGATCTGCACTGTTCCCTAAAGGCTCATGTACTGAAGGTTTGCTTTCTGGCCCAGTGCACTGTGGGGAAGCACTGGGGCCTTTCACATGCAGGGTCTAGAGCAGAGTTTTAGGTCACTAGGGCTTCGTCCTATAGGCATTGTGAGATCCTGCTCTTTCCTTTTCTCACTTACACTCCAGAGGGTGAACAATTTGCCCTGCCACATGCTCGCCATCATGAATGAGCTGCCGCCTTGTCACAGGCCCAAAGGCAATGTGTCAGCTGATCATGAGCTCAAAGCTCCATGACTGTGAGTCCAAATAAGCCTTTCCTTACCCCACAGGTTGGTTTATCTTAGGAATTTGTTATAAGAATGGAAATCGGAGTAACACAAAGGGGCTTAGGCAGAACAGGGAGGGAACACAGGTGACACTCCACCTGCCTTGATTTTACTTGGTGAGAAGTAAGAATAGGGAAAAAACAGAGCCAAAGGTGCACAGCTGGTAACAGAAGCAGAGGACTAGAACCCAGTTCTCCCAGCCCTCATCTCAATGCACACATCTCAATCCACAGGGCATAATGAGAGGGCCTATTGGACTCAGGGTCGCCTTGATTTATTTTTGGTGGGAGTTTATGGCATCTGAATACATTTTAACATTAGCTTAATCCATGTCTAGTTAGAGATGACGAGAAAATTGGCTTGGCTCTGAGCAACTTAGGAAAGATGCCTTTGACTTGAGATTCCCTGTGATGAGATGTAGGAAGTACACCATGAAAGACAGATGCTCAGGTCTTCTTCACTCATTCTGACCCATATCTGGCTTCCTAAGATCGGTTCTTTGTGCACTGACAGAACTAGGGCAAGAACTGAGCACTCAGGCCCACGCTCTGACACACTTGCTTTGTAAGCCCTGGGTTTGTCGTTTTGGCACCTGACTTGGGCAACTCATCGAACCTCTGAGAGGCCAAGATAACCTCACAGCACATGAATATAACAGTAGCCCTATTTCAAAGAGTTGTAATAAAGTGAAAGAGAGGATGAATACAAAGTGTTCACCATGTGGCTGCCAGAAAGTCCACAGCACGCTTCACTAACACAGATAATGCAGCTGGCACCGCCCCAGTTACTCAGTGAACAGTCCCCAGCAGCTCCCTTCTTGGCTATGGGAGCTCTCCTCCAAGTGAAGATGCACACTCACAAGTGTGCGTGCACACACATGAACACAGCCTCTCTTCTCTGACTCCCTGATCCCACCTGCTCACCACACCTCTGCAACAACCAACAGTGCTCTCCTGGTCCCCACCAACTCTGCCCCCTGTGGGCCCCTCCCCAGTCACAGAGGGACTCACCCAAGGAGCAGCTTGGTAACTCTGGCCCCCACTTGTTTGGGGCCTGGCACTGCACCCTGGAGGGGCCGCTCATGATGAAGCCAGGCTCACACGTAAACTCCACAATTTCATTCAAGGAAAATACGCTTCTGTGTTCAGATACCATGACTGCGTTTTCAACGAGTGGAGCTGTGCACGTAGCAGGCACAATGCACTGAGGGGCAGGGCCGCTCCAGATGCCGACCCGGCCGTCACTGCTGGTGCAGGAGATGTTGGGCTTGCCCACGAGCTCAAAGACCTTTGTGCCTCTTGCTCCAAGATGGCAGCGATAGGTCACCACCGTTCCATATACAAAACTGTCTCGGTTGACGCTCAAGAAATCTCCATTGGCGATGGCTGGGGGTGGCTCACAAGTAATCTCTACAATGGAGATAGTAAATTAATAAAAGTCCATTTTCCTAAAGTTGTATTTCTTTTAAAAAGTTTGGTAATCAAACTTAAAATAAAACCCCAAGTTACCACAGGTATTCCCAGTACCCTTCTCATCTGATCTTTGCCAATATATACACACACTTCAGAGCAGTTGCTCATGGGTAACCAGAGCATTATGGGACGTGCTCTTCTCATTTCACACTACTGCACTAAATATATCTGTATCTCATTATCTCACACGTTTACCTGTCAGTTTAAATGAGAACTTAGCTGTGTTTTTTCAGCACTGTAATTCACTTCTCTCTCTACTGAAAGCACTTGCTGTTATTCTGCTGCTCACTAGTGAAGTATACAGCACAGCACCTTTATCCGGAATGTAAGAACAAAATGCTCCTGCAGAACTAATTAAAGCAGGCAACTCACAGGATATATTCCATATAATAGACACAGTGACTGAGGATTCAGATGTATTAAAAACAGAGTACTGTATCCCACTTCAGCAAATTTGAAAGCGAACTTATTAGAAATAAAGATATATTTTGCCCGTGTTAACTCAAGAAAAGGTAGAAATTTTAATACCTCACCAATGCAGAAGAAATGGGAAAATGTATTGTAAATGCTAGTCCTGAAAAGATATGAAGCAAAGCTAATTTTAAAGGCAAATTTAATTGTTATCTAATAGCCCACTGCTAGGCATTTTAATTGTAGAACATATGAAATGTTTCTATTATTTTGGCAGATATACATTAGTAGGAACTTATTTATTTCTTTGAAATGAAATAAGAAAATATTTAAGAAGATGCCTATTTTTTAGAGAAATTTTATAAAATATAGATGGATAAAATCTATGTTTAAGGCTATTATCCATGAAGAACCACTGCTAAACGTTTAATGTGAAATTTTTCACACACATACTCAGGAAAGCCCCTCACAAAACACTTTTCTAAAATATCTTGGGCTGAGCCATATTCAGCATGAGGATATTCTATCCAGTGCCACTGG
>NW_004955406.1:42935196-42961596 GCF_000276665.1 Chinchilla lanigera | reverse complement strand
TGTGTGTGTGTGGCATTCAGTGTTTAGGTGCAGTATTTTTCTACAACATTTAATATTTACTTTTTGGTACCAGAAATTAAACTTAACACCTTGAGCTTGCCAGGTGAGTGCTATGCCACTGAGCTATATCCCTGGCCCCAACATTCAGTATTTGCTAACCTGTTTGAGGCCTGTTTTTCAGAAGGACCATGGATTTGCTATTTTTGAGACTACTTTGAAGTTCTGCAAGGGATATTAGGTCAAATTTACTGAAATCCGTATGTCCGGTCCACTTCGTCATTCTTTCCTTTGCCTCTTTTACGGGTTTCACAATGTGCAATGAAGCAATGAACACATCCGGCCTGCCTGAGCACCGTGGGTTTACTGCTGATACAGGAGACAGACAGGACCTTCGCTGTTCCTTGTCTTTCCTCTTGCTGCTGTGTGGATCAAGTAGGTTCAGCTCTTTGATTTCTTCTAATAAATTGGAAGTTAATATTCTATTTTTCCCGTGTCATATGTGTGCATAGGAAATAAATGTGACATCTATTTCTATTTCCCACAGGAAGAATTGGGGCCTTAGTTCATGAGTCCCAGGGACAGTGTTATGGTTGATACATTGTGTCAACTTGGGGAGTTAGAGGTTTGGCTAAGTGACTCAGCAGAAAGCCAGGGTGCTTACTTTGTGTACATCCTGAGCCTGTGGAAGAGGAGGGCATGGAGATTATGTGAGAGCTACCCGCCCCTTAGGTGGGGATAGCCTGTTTACAATGTAAGGCAGGGAAAGAAGCTGCTTGCCGCCATTCTTCCCTTTTGCTCTGGCTGTTTGCAGTTCGACTGCTGTCTCCCCCTTTGCTCTTGTTGCTTTGTTATCTTCTGCCTCAGAGCCAGCCAAGTATGGACTGAAACCTCCACAAACTGTAAGCCAAATAAACCTTTCCTTCCTTCATTTTGGGCGTTGGGTATTTTGTCTCAGCAACGAGAGAAAAGTAACCAAGACAGACTGGAAGCCTCTAGATGTGAACCCTAGCTCAGCTCCTTGGACTCGGCGTCCTCCACATCTCAGTGTTGTGGGCAGCCATGCGGGTTTGATGAAAGTGTGTTTCTCTTGTGGGATTCATATATTAAAGTTTTGTTTGTGGATCATAAATGATTTTTCCCTATCGCTAACATACATTATTTTCTGTAGTCATCGCTAAGCATGGCCTTAATTTATTTATCTTTTCAGAATTTTTTGTGACAAGCATTTTGGATTTTATTGCTGTATTATACAAGCTTTCTCTTCTTTTTTCTTATCCTTTTCCACTGAGTTCAGGGAGAATTTAATTACTATCATTCTCTAATTTTCTATAATATGTAATAATAAATATCTTAGATGTATGTAAGGTATAATTAAAATCTAGTGAATGTTTCACAATTTAGAAATGCATTACAGTAAGAGACATGTGGCTGTTAATCTATCTCAAAGTCCTCCTCCTCACTTTAAACACATTCATCCTATCATTCTTGTCACCTTCTGAAGCAGCTCCGTGCCTTTTTGTGGCTACCTCCATGTCTGAACTGATTCAAAATGTTTACGGCAATTTCTGTCAAATAAAAGTATCATGGTGCATCCTTGTCCCTCTCCACCTTGTTCACCAGATCTGGGACCACTTGCCCAAAGTCAAAAGGGCCATGAAAGATAAGCATTATAAATCGCTACAGGCCATCAATGCAGCCACAACACTGCAATTCTGTCTTTTTTTTTTTTTTTTTTTACTGAGACAGGGTTGCACTTTGCAGTCCACGCTGGCCTTGATCTCACTGTGTACCACAGGTTGGCCTCAGACTTGCAGCAATCTTCTTGCCTCAGCCTCCTGAGTGCTGGGATTACAGGTGTGCACCACAATGCATAGCTCTCACTTTTTTTGTTTGTTTGTTTTGTTTGTTTTTGATACAGGGTCTTACTATGTTGCCCAGTGTGGCCTGAAACTCACAGTGATCCTCGTGCCTCAGCCTCTCCAGTGCTGTGATTATAAGCATGTGCCACCACGCCCAGCCTTGGCTCTTACCTTTTCAGGCTACTCCAATCCTTCTTTCTTTGGATAACTTTTTATTCTCAATTTTAATGTATAAATGGCCAGGCAGACTCACACTCACCCTTCATCACAAGTAAAGGACACTCTCGCTCCAGGCTGGAGGTGAGGCGGAGACAGCACATGACCATTGGGGAGTTGGTCTGGGAACACGTCACATCCTCTCACTAGGAGATAAAACAGAACAGGAGTGAGGCTGCCACAGGAAGGGTAAGGAACGTGATCTGAAAACCAGCCCAGTGTCTGCGCACCTTCACATGAGGGCGCTGCGGGGCTCCAGTCCCCCTGCGGTGTGCAGCGCAGAGAGGCAGCCCCCTGGAGGTCGTAGCCTGGCTCGCAGCTGTAGGACACTTCCTGCCCGGGGGAGAAGTCCTGGTTGCTTGGGGTGTGCTGACCATGCAGGATTTGGGGGGGTGGCTGACATACTGCGAAAAAGAATGAAAGTATGAGAATCACTTTTCTTCAATGGTGAACTGTCCAAGACAATCATAAATCACAGTTTGTATGTAAAAAAAATAGTTGGTACTTCCCACATTCACTGGTGACCAAATAATCACATACACTCGTGCACTCACAGCTGAGTAATATGTTGCTAAAGTGACGACACTGGTATACTGCTGAGCTCTGACTGGGAGGAATCCTCCAGGTACTGCTTTCGTCTGAAGTATACACCGCTGGTCATGTGCCTGGCAGTTACTTCTGGATGCTTCCAATTTCCGCTCATCCAAACAGAACTGTTAGGACTGATGGATCCCTAAGCCTCCATCTGTCCTTCCAGACAGGGCTTATCACCAATTTGTAGCTCTGCATTTTAGGTAATAAGGAACGTCCGTGCCCATGTCTCATGTGACAAATCCCCACTCAGCTTTCACACTGATGCAAGGAGCAGGACCTGTGTCTGTTCTCTTCTTTCCCACCTGTGCCAGGGTCCCTGGTATGAGGGGCAGGAGAACTCTGCCTCTCCTCTCCACACTGTACAAAGCTGGTGCTGCTAGGCCATCCCATCCATTCTCGTAAGCAAATGCAAATCCCTGGACCAATCCTCCTAAAAAGCCTGTAGTCCTCCTCACTAGAAAGCAGGGTACACATAGAAGAGTGTCACTTCACAGCTCCTTTGCTGCTTTATAGGACTAGTTTGAACTTAGGGGATCAAAACTCACGTGGGTCTCACAGAATTAAATGAAAAAAAATAATTTGCACTTTGCTTTGAGTGTTTCATTTTGCCTCTCTGGACTTCAGTTTTCTCTAGTGTAAAATGGGGTACTGGAGTAAAAGAGATGGCTTCCTTAATGACAGCACAGATACTCTGCTGTTATGGGGTCTGTTTTCTGGGCTCCTTGCCCTAGTGTTTATAAATGCACTGTGATGCTCTGTTTAAGGGCTGTGCTGATTAAATTCACTGAGTCCCTCGTACCCCACCCTAACACCATCCACTCTCTTTTGACTGCTCTGCTAGAAGTCTGAACACTACCCTGGCTTTGTCTGCTGAGCTCGGGTGTAGTTCTGCTCACTGGAAGCACATATGCAAATTAAAGGGCGGGAAAGGGAGAGAAGCCATTCTACTTCTGGAATTGGCTCCAATGACTCTGTCAGCATCCTCTGATTCTACCAATGCCAGGCACTCTGGCTCCAGCCACACCAGCTATATCCTGGGAGCAGAGGTGGCCCTTGAAGCCTGAGTGTAGACGCCTGAATTCCAACTCTGCAGTCATAGTTGCCCCTCTCCAGTTGCTGGCAATGCTGCCTTCCTCCTTTTGCTGGTCCTGCCCCACTTCCCACACCTTTATAACCAATTCCTGTATGAACTCCTCATTCCTGAAGAATCTAAGGAGGACGCTGTCAAACCAAGGGTCTAGAGACAGGCCGAACTGGATTGTGGTCTTCAGTCTATTTCATCTTAGAAATGATCTAACCTCTCTAAGACCTACTGTCTTTGTGAAACATGGAATGAACAGTAACTGCCTTATAGCTTTGTTTTAAGGATGAAATGCACATATAACCTCTAGGATAGCTCCTGGCCAGATGAATCACTCACTGTATGTTACTCATTATTATACTCAAGGTGGAGGCTACAGAAAGTGTTGCACACGGAGAAACTCTAAATTCCTCCAAGTTCACATCCCTTGCTCAGATTTAGCTTGCTTCTCAGTTTGAGTGCACACACTGTGCACACACACATGTGCCCACCCACCCAAGAAAACTGACGCACTCAGCACATTCACACAGACCCTCCTCCAGATCAAACCCCATCTCCTGGTCCCCACCAGCTCTGTCCCCTGTGGGCCCCTCCCCACTCACAGACAGACTCACCCAAGGAGCAGCTTGGTAACTCTGGCCTCCATTTGTTTTGGGCCTGGCACTGCACCCTGGAGGGGCCACTCATGACAAAGCCGGGCTCACATGTAAACTCCACAATTTCATTCAAGGAAAATACGCTTCTGTATTCAGATACCATGACTGCATTTTCAACGAGCGGAGCCGTGCACTGGTTAGGCAGAATGCACTGAGGGGCAGGGCCACTCCAGACGCCGACTTCATTATCCTTGCTGGTGCAGAATATGGTGGGCGCCCCCACAAGTTCAAAGATCTCCTTTCCTCTTGCTCCAAGATGGCAGCGATAGGTCACCACCATTCCATATACAAAATTTTCTCTGTTGGTGCTTACGAAATCTCCATTGGCGATGGCTGGGGGTGGCTCACAAGGAATTCCTGCAGAAAGGGAGAGCAGGTTAAATAAAATGGATTTAAATAACGAGGGAACAAAATCTAACGAGTCTCTAAACTATTTTTATATACATTATTTGCTTTTAATATTGGCTAATGTGTAGGCAAGTTTTTGTAAAGTTGTTACTTACCTTGGCATAATAGCATGTGTTCTGCCTTTTCTACTATTTCCTGTAAATATCTGTATTTATTACTACAACCTTCCTTCTTTCAATTTTAAATAGCTCTTGGATTATGTTATTATAGAGTTTATACAGTTTTCCTCTTTTTCCCTTGTTTTATTAATTTTCATCTTGGTTGTTAACTGAGTATAGTTTTTAAAAAATGATAAAAACTTTTGCCAAAAGGAATAGTATGAGAGAAATCACAAATATATAGGAGTAAAAAATGAATATATGTGAGAATATATGTGAGAATATTTATGAAACTGTAAACTATGTTAAACATTTTAGAAATCTAAATGATAGAAATGGAAAAATAAATTTCCAATATTCACTGAAGAAGATAAAGTAAGCTAGAATTGGCCAAGAAAACTATAAAAACAGAAAAACATTCCCATAAGTTCTAGCACATTTTCACATAACACATACTTCCAAATGCAAGTTCAAATGTTTCATAACATGTCAAAGACAGATACCTTACCCATTCACTTTATCTAATATAAAATAATGTTCACATAAAAGTGATGATATATTTGTTCAGAGTCCCTAGGTACATCTGAAAATGTAGGAGTAGTATGTAGGATATTGTATAGTTATAAACAAGAACTAAATAATTTCAACTAACACCCAAAACACTCAAAATCAATAATTTTAATTCTTAAGGAAGTTTCTGCTTCTATTAATAGTAGTGTCAATAATTCACATTAAATAATACTTCTACTGGTCCCAAGAAAGGTTTCTAATGTTCGAAATCTGAAGAGCACATCTGTGAAGCTCCGAGAGCTAAACAAATAGTGAAGCACTGCTGGGCCAAGGGAAGGTAGAAGATGGAAATCCAGGGTGAGAAAATCCAGGCTGGGAAGACATAAAAATGCAGGCAAGAGCCGGGCGTTTGGTCTGCGTTTCCCCTGGGAGTGGGGAGCTGAATCGAAGGAAGCTACTGAGAGGTGGCATAGACTTATAATCTGCCGTCTCAAAGACTGGAAACACTCTTTAAGGTCTGTAGGTGGCACCAAAAAAGAGAGAATTAAATTGAGACTGAATTGAAGTGGTTCCAGCAGGAAAAACAGCAAAAATCCTCCCAGGAAAATATGTCATTGCTTCCCTTTAGGACCATGTGTTGAAGGCTGGGTCCCTAGGGTGGCGCTGTTATGGTGGAACTATTAGAGGGTGGGGCCTCTTGGGAAGTCCATAGGTCACTGGGGATGCCCATTTAGTAGAGACTGGGGGGTCCAGTCTCCTCCACTCTTTTTGATCATAGGTTCATGATATAAGCAGTTCTGCTCTGCCATGAGCTCCTGCTCATCAGGCTCATCAGAGGCCCAGAGCAACGGGCTGTTTGCTCATGGATGGGAACCTTAGAACTGAGAGCCCAAATAAACCTTCTCCTGTCTAAGTTAATTATCTCACGTATTTCATTTTAGTGATGGAAAGCCAGATAATACACTCATTTAATATGTTCAGCTTACTTACCTCCTTGAACTTATTTCTACAGGCAAGTTTTCAAACAGAATTCCTGATACACCAAGATAACCAGACACTTGAGTAGAAAATATACTTAAGAACCAGCAAAATCAGCGATGATGTAAATAGACCCAGTAGGACTATTAAAATTGGAACTTTTACTTACAGACTTAAAATAACTAAAATAAATAAATGTTTTTGTAAAAACAAAAATAATAATTGTTGGTGGAATATAAAGGTAGCAGTAGGGAAATGACAGGGGGACATAAATGGAGTTAAACTATTTGGGTTCTGTTTGCATTGTTTGAGAATTGGTAAAAACACAATTTAAGTTAGACTGTAATCAATCAAGGATGTACAGTGTTTCTAGGTCACTCATTAAAAATAGAAGAATAACAAAATAAATGTAGCAGCAGTGCTAGTAGGAGAACATTTGGACTAATAAAAATATTTTATTAACTTTAAAAATGTGAGAAATGAGGAATAAAGGAATAAAATATGAAACAAATAGAAAATAAACAGTTGTTAGACTTATACCTAACTATATCAGTAACCATATTAAATGTTCTAAACACTTCACCTGAAAACAAATTATCCAGCAAATGTAAAGAATATGCATATAAATTATTGAACTTTAATTAAGTTTAGCAAGATTGTTGGATCCAAGGTCAAACAGGTAGAATGAACTTTAAAAAATAATATCTAGGAGTAAGTCTAATGGAAGATGTAAAATACTTCTATAATGTAAATTAGCAAATACTACTGAAAGAAATTAAATATTTCAAAAATGGGGGTATCGTGCTAATGAAGGTAGAACTAAAAAATGTAAACTTGTTAATTGTTTATAAATTGGTTTACTAAATTAATAGAAACAATAAAATTCAAGTAGGATTCTTTCTGTGGAAATTGACATGCTGATTTTAGATTTTTATGGAAATGCAAAAGTCAAAGAAAGCAAATCTAGAAGAAGCTCATAGTTAGAATATATTTGCCAAGCCAGGCATGGTGGCACACACCTGTAATCCCAGCACTCGGGAGGCTGAGGCAGGAGGATCGTTGCAAGTTTGAGAACAGTCTGTGCTACAAAGTGAGCTCAAAGCCAGCCTGAAGTGCATAGCGAGACCCTGTCTCAAAAAGACCAAAAAAAAAAAAAGAATATATCTGCCACCAGATAACAAGTCTTTATATAATGCTATAGTAACTTAGTGGTTAAATAACAGCAACTCACTGGAATAAGACCAACATATAATGTCATCTGACTTATTGCTATGATTTTGTTGTATTGCAGTGTACAAGCAATGATCTTTTTAATAAACAGCATTAGATCAATAGCCTGGCTACTATGAAAATCAGACAGAACTCCCTAAAACTTAACCACATGCCATGTAAGTCATAGACTTAAACATGAACAATAAAGTTTAAAGAGTGTAATATGGGAAAATGTTCTTTATAGCAGGCCAGGATTTCTTGTGTAGAGCAGAAAAAGCAGTAACTAGAAAGGAAATATTTATAAATTGACCACTATTAAAACATAGAACTCCAAGACTGAGAGTGTGGCTTCATGGTAGATTCTGTGTTTAACAGATTGTGTGTTTAACACATTGGGCCCAGCACTCTCTCCCACCCCAAAAGTAGAACTTCCATGATCAAAAGTTATCACTAAGAAAGTAAAAAGTCAAGGTATAGCCTAAAAGAAAATATCACAACACAAATATTTAATATTAAACAACTTAAACACAAATATTTAATACATTTATTGGGAGAGATATAAGAATAAAGAACTTTTATAAAACAAAAAGGTAAACAGACTAGTAAATAATGTGCACAAGGTTTGAACAGGTACTTTGCAAGCTTATAACCATGTTGACACACATATACTTGTCAGCATAGAAAAAGCATCGTAAGTCATCAGAAAATGTAAATTATTTTAAGCCACTTGGACATATGTGTCCCGGCGTATTCCCACTGGAACAGCAATATACCAATTTGGCTGCTGAGATCTTTGTCACTGGCTAAGTGATTACAGAGTCACTTAATTTGTATAAACAGAAGAGATATACGTCTAGTGAATAGAAGCTTGATTTGAATTGGTACAAAAGAGTCACAGTTCATCAACAAATTCTCACACTTAAAGCCTTAAACACTGAGAGTTGGTTATAAGGAAGTTTATAGAACTAAAGACAGATTAAAAACAGAGATGCAGCATAGATGTATTATCTTTTAATAAAATGAGATCTTATTTATCTGTTATCTGTCTTGATTCTTTTTTAAAATAAAATGTACATGTCTATGTTGTTAAGTACTTCATACTATTTTTATGATTTCATAACACTCCAGTGTATAGATATATTTTTCATAATTTTATGTGGATATTTTGTTTCTTAGGAAATTCTTTAGAATCAGTTTAACTTATCCCTTTCTTTTCAATAGATTATTTCCAAATCATAGTTTAAAACATAAAGGGAGTTATAGCTACTTTAACATTTCTACTTTTATGAAGGATGCTGCAATGGAAAGTATGTGGTGAAGTCCTTGAAAAGAATCCATATTATTTCCTAAGTGCCTATCCCAAGATATGGGTCAAAATAAATTCTTACTTTTTGTTTTACAGTACCCTGTGCTTTTTAAATTTTGCTGAATCACCAGGATGTGAGTGTTGGTTTGTCCAGTTTCAGAAACCTTTACCTATATGACTAGTGTAGTTGAAATTGCAGAACCAATTTAAGTCCAAGTTAACTGAATTAAAAATAAGACTTGAAGGCTTATATACATTTAAGGCCCCACATTCAGAAAAGGCATGTTGCAGCATAAGGGAAAACTTAAGGAAACAAGTTGCCAAGGACACCAGGGGAATATTTGAGACATTATAGCCCTCTTCTGCTATCTGAAGGGCCAATTGCACAAAAGGAATTGGATAAATATGTTTATAATTCCTTGTAGGGCTGGAGGAGATTAGTAGTAGAGCACTTGCTTAGTATGTACGTTCTTGGGTTTGGTTCCCAGCACCACACACAAATTTGCAATTCCAGAGGAAAGTTAGACTCTATTAGCAGATGTGGTGAGGAGAAATGTTTCAACTTACTCTCACAAACAGGTGGTCCCTTGTCCCAAGCAACAGTATTGTCTGAGAGTATGCACGCAGCTGAGGAGGAGCCAATAAGCCGGAACCTAGAGGACAGAAAAGGGGTGTTATGCATCTAACACACAGGTGATGTGCCCACTTCTGTACTACTTTGAAGGAATTGTAGAGCCATCTGGACTTTTTCTGTTTGTCAAAGCACTATTGCATTCCCAAATTTCACATCTTTCTTTGGGCTTTTTTGATTTCTCCTTTATGCCTTCTCAACTGGATGATATTTCTCTTTATCATCATGTGGAACATTTTTATAATCTAAGGTAAATTATAGTTATTTCCTCCAGCTCAAGTTTTTCAAAGATACTACAAACTTCTTGAGTGCCAGGAAGATGTTACATATACACATATGTATAAATGCTGCGGCCAAAATACAGGGTGACTATTTTACAATTTATTATACTTACAGCCTGTGCCTTTGGGATTACATTGAAAAAAACTATTGCTCAGACTAATGTTAAGAAACTTTTCCCTTAGCTTTGTTTTAGTAATTTTAAGTTTCAATTCTTAACATTTAAATCTTTTATCTGTTTTAGTAAATTTTTTATAAATAGTTCAAGCTAAGTTTACAATTTTATTCTTCTGCATGTGGATATCTAGTTTTTTCAAAACCATTTAGTGAAGAGTCTACCTTTTCTCCATTGTTTCGACTGGGGGAAAGTATTTATTTCTGGCCACTCTATTTTGTACCATTTGCCTATATATCTGTTTCTATGCCACTACCATGCTCTTTTTATTACTATAGTTCGCTCTCTAGCATATTTTCAATCAGGGAGTGTATGCTTCCAGCTTTGTCCCTTTTCTGTAATACTGTTCTGGCTACTTAGCATTTGTGTGGTTCCATGTGAATTTTAGGATTATTTTGTATACTGTTTGGTAAATGTAATTAGCATTTTGATAGGGACTGTACTGAACCTGTAAGTTGTTTAAGGGTAGTATGGAAATTTTAACAGTATCCATTTTTCCAATCCATGAACACAAGATATCTTTCCATATATTTTGCGTCTTCTTCAATTTTTTCCATAATGTTTTATAGAGTGTAGCTACATCCCTTCTGTAGCTACTTTATTGAGTTTTTATTATGAGAAGATGTGGAGTTCTGGAAAATAATTTTTCTGCATCTATTGAAATGGCCATACTATTTTTATCCATCCTATTAACGGTGGCATATCACATTTATTGACTTGCATATATTGAACTATGCTTGCATTTCAGGGATGTCATTTGACCACAAGGTATGGTCTACTTTATGTGCTACTGAATTTTGTTTGCTAGTATTCTGTATAGAATTTTTGCATCTATGTCCATTTGGGATATTGTCCTATAATTTTCTTTTGATGTAATGTCCTCATCTTGTTTTGGTGTCAGAGTAATGTAGAACTCACAAAAAAGTTTGAAAATGCACCCTACTCTTCAATTCTTGGGAAAACTTTGTAAAGTATTGGTGTTAATTCTTCCTTATATATTTGATAGAATTTACCAAGGAAGTCACCATGTGCTGAGCTTCTCTTTGTTGGGAGTTTTTGTTTACTGATTTAATTACCTAACTTACTGGTATGTTCAGATTTTGTCTCTTTTCATGATTCATTCTTGGTCAGTAAATGGAATTTGTCCATTTTCTAAATTACTGAATTTGCTGGAGTGTAATTATTCATAGCAGTTTCTTATAATCTATCATATTTAGTGAAATTAGTTGTACTATCCCATCTTCCTTTTATAATTTTGAACCTTCCTTTTTTTCATAGTTTAGCTATCATTTTTTATTTATTTTAAAAAACAAGACTTAGAGCTAGGCATGGTGGCTTATGCCTGTAATCCCAGCACTTGGGAGCCTGAGGCAGGCAGACTGCCATGAGTTAGAGGATAACCTGGACTACATAGTGAGACCCTGTCTCAAACAAAACAAAACAAACCTAAAAACAAGTCTTAGTTTCATACTTCTTTTCTATTTTTGTAGTCTCCATTTATGCTGTTATTTATTTCCTTCTTTGAGCATAGTTTGTTTTTCTTTAGGTCCTTGATGTATATGGATTATTTATTTGCATGTTTCTTATTTCTTAAGATAGACATTTATCACTATAAACTTCCCTCTTCACGTCTTTTTCCACATTTCATAAGTTTTGGTATGTTGTACTTTGAATTTCATTTGTGTCAAAATATCTTTATTTGTATTTTGATTTTTTGACCCATTGTTTAAGATTATGCTGTTTAATTTCCACAGTGTTATGAATTTTATATTTCTCCTGTTATTGTTATCTACTTTCATACCATGTGTCTGGAGAAGATACTTGATATCATAATTAAATCGTCTTGAGTTTTTAAAGATTTGTTTGTTTAATTCATCATATAGTCTAGAGACTGTCCCATGTGCACTTGAAAAGACTGTATATTCTGCTGTTGTTGGATAAGATATTCTATATAAATGTATGTATATTTGCTGTTGTCTAAATCTATTCTTTCTTTACTGATTTTATGTATGAGTAATCTACGCATTGCTGAAAGCAGAATACTAAAATCCTCTACTACTATTCGATTGCTGATTAATTCTTTCAGTTCTTTTAATATTTGCCTTTCATATTTAGATGCTCTGATGTTGGATACATATGTATTTAAATTGTCATATCTTCATGATGAATTGCCCACTATCACTTTATAGTGACTTACTTTGTCTCTTGTGACAGTTTTTGGCTTAATATTTTTTCGGGTAATGTAAATACTACCATTGCTCTGCTTCAGTTGCCATTTTTATGAAATATATTTTTCCATCCTTTTAGATTGTGTATGCTTTCAGATTATGTATATCCTTAAGGCTACATTAAGTTTCTTGTGGCTAGCAGAATTTTGTTGGATATTTTAAAAAAATCTATTGAGTCACCACATATTATGATTGAAGAATTTAATATTTATATTTAATTATTAAATGTAAGGATGTATCACTGACATCATGTTATTTGTGATCATTTTGCAGGTTTTAAAAACATTTTTTTTCTTCCTATCTTCCTTTGTGATTTCATTTTTTATAGTGGTATGTTTGATGACTTTATCCTTTGAGTATTTATTACAGGTTTTGTGTTTGTGGTTACCATGAGGCTTACATAAAACACCTTAGAATTATAATAGTCTATTTTAAGCTGATAACTTAAATTTGACTATACATACAACTCTATATTTTAATTTTCTTCTCCTGTATTTTGTTAACAATGTCACAATTTGCATCTTTTATGTGCTGTGTATTCACTGCAAATTATTGTAGCTGTAGTTATTTTAAATGTACTTGTCTTTTAATATAGAGTTAAAATAATTTATCAGCCACCATTTAGTAAATGAATATTCTGAATTTAATTATATTTTCCTTTTACAATGACTTTTATACTTTCCTTTTTTCATGTATCTGTTAGCATCTATTTTGGCTTATGTCTAGATGTTCCTCCAAAACCTCATGCAGCCATAGGTAGGGCTTTTTAGGAGGTGGCTGGATCTAGAGTGTATCACACTGGGATTGATTCATGGTGCAATGCTAGGATCAAGGGTGCTAACAGTAAGGGTGTGAATACCCACTGCCCTAAGTAGCCAGGATAAGATATAAGGAATAGAAAGAGCTGTGGTCACCCCTTGTTGCTCTGCTACCTTCTGCCCACCATGAACTGTTTCTCCTCTATGATGCCTGTCTGCCATGGCACCCTGCCTTGGAGCCAGTCAATTAGGGACTGAAACCTCTACAAATTGGGAGCTAAATAAACCTTTCCTTCTTTAACTTTGGGTGTCAGGCATTTTGACTCAGCAAAGAGAGAAAAGTAACTAAGAGAGCATCTTTTTATTTCAACTTGAAGATGATTAGCATTTCTTATAAACCAGGTCTTGTGAATAGCAGCTCCTACAGTTTTTGTTTGTCTTTCCTTATCTGTCCTTCTTTTCTGAAGAGCAGCCCTGCTGGTTGGTATAGTATCATATTCTTGGTTGGTAGATATTTTTTTTCTTTTAGAAATTTGAGTATTTTATTCTCTTTCTCTCCTAGTTGGAAGTCCTCTGTTGAGAAATCCACTTATACCCTTATGGAAGTTGCTTACTATGTAATAGGTTTTTTTGCTTGTTTTGGTACTTTCAAAATATACACTTTTTTTTTTTGTCTTTTTGAGACAGGGTCTCACTATGCAGTTCAGGCTGGCCTTGAGCTCACTTATGTAGCCTAGGCTGGTCTTGAACTCACAATGATCCTCCTGCCTCTGCCTCCTCAGTGCTGGGATTGCAGGCGTGCACCACCACACCCAGCTTAAAATATACTTTTTGATTTTGAGCAAACTAGAAGTAAACATTTCTGTTGTTTTAAGCCATGTACTTTATGGTCATTGTGAAGATCTGTTCTCTCACTCAGTTGTTCCATGTCTTTCTTTGCTTGCAGTAGCATCTAGTCCAAATTAAGATTGTTTCTGTACACTGACTCCATCTTCCCACCCTTGGGAGTGAATGAATGTTTCTCTTTTATGCTGCAATAATTTGTATCTGGAATGTGCCTAGGTGTTAAAGCATTTGTTGCCAGCCTGTGGTGCTACTGTAAGATGGTGAGACCTTTAAGAGGAGGAGAACAGTGGAAGGAAGTTAGATCATGGTCTTCAGTGAAATACTGGGATTCCAGTCCGTTCTTGCCCCTTTGCTTCTTGGCTGCCATAAGGTGAATGGGATCCCTCCACTATGCATTCCCACTGTGATGTACAGTGCCCCTATAGGCACAAAGTGATGTGGCCAGGGAGCATGGACTGAGACCTGAAAAGCCATGAACCAAAATAAACCTCTCTTCTCCTTAGGTTATTTCACTTGTTTTTTTTTTTTTCCACAGTAATGGAAAGTTGCTGTGGTTCCCAGCAAGCACAAAAATTTGCCCTGTAATTTTGTCATATTTTTGTTCACTGCAGTCAGGTGTTAAAAACCAGGCAGTAAGAAGTTAGTTGTCATTTCTGAGATGTGACTAGAAGGTAATATTCCTGTCCCAGAGCTCTTGCACTATGAGATGTTGCTCTCAACTCACCCTGTATTACAACTATATTTGATCTGGGATCCAAACTCAGTGTTGGAGATGACCGTCACCATGCCATTCACAGGATCTGAAGGAGTTTGACATGATTTACCTATGGGAAGGAAATAGAATTTTAGAGCTGGGTAGAAATTACAGTGCATGGAGTGCCAATCTGACTGTAGACTACGGATTTTTGTATTTATAGATTTTTCTTATATTTACAGATTTTTCCACTTCAAGGAAACTCACTAGATTGCTTTAGGATCAGCCACAATGAAGGCACCATTTTCAAAAGGAGCCCCCTCAAATTCTTCCTCATGGTTACCTTGTGGCTTCCAGAAACATATATACTTCATTTACTGCCACAATGCTATACTTTAATTTAAAACAAGTGTAATTCACCAGCCTCAGAGCCTGGAATTTTCTCTTCTGGTTACTTACTATCCTTCCCTTCTGAATCATTTATCACTTAGTTTTAGTGAAAATTGGACATCACCCCCAAGTGAGTGGGGTTTTTCTCTCAATCATGCATTGTGATGGTAATGTCTTATAAAACGAAGTCATAATTGAGGCACCAGGAACTCAAAGTAGACATGAAGATATGATCTACAAGAATACTTTACACATAATGTAACACAGGCAAAGTTATAAAGTCATATGTGTCCCAGTTCTAAAATTTGAACAAACAGAGTCCCCTTACAAATGTCTGACTGACAAGGGATTTCCAGTTCGGAGGTACTCACGTTTACACATATCTTCAGCCCCTGTCCAGAGTGAGTTACTCTGGCATGTGATAGAGAACAGCTTCTTTCTATAACCTGGGCGACACTCATACTTCAAAGATGTTCCAATAGGAAACTCAGTCTTATCAATTGGAGTTGTAGGCCTGGCAAATTCAAACAATTCTGGAGCTTTACACTGACCTGGAGATTGAGACCACAGCAATATGCAAGTTAAAAGAGAAACCTCCAACCCCTCAGCAGCCTCAGAGGCTCAGTCACTTTTTCAAGGTGTTTCTGGTCCAAAGAAGCACACGACAGTCCCACTTATTAAATAAACTGAACAAAATGAGTCTCATGCCCATCAGAATTATCTAATAATGGGATAAGGGGCATTGCAGCATTTCTCAAACCTTGTAATCATATTGGAAACTGCTGGCTCATTTCCTATTCCATATTAATTTTTATACAGTTTTCTTTCTTTTTGTTGTTATAGCAATTGCTAAAAACCCAAGTTTACAAATATCTGCCACAGGAGGAACCTGCAGTGATCTGTTGTTGAAACCAGAAGCTACTCTGAGCTAGTAGTTTGCAATTTACATAGGATTTGAGATGTCAGAATTGGTGTTTTTGGTTTTTTTTTTGTTGTTTTTTGTTTGTTTGTTTGTTTTGTCTTTTTGAGACAGAGTCTCGCTATGCAGTTCAGGCTGGCTTTGAGCTCACTTTGTGGCCCAGGCTAGTCTTGAACTCACAACAATCCTCCTGCCTCAGCCTCCCAAGTGCTGGGATTGTAGGTATGTGCTACTACACCTGGCCCCAAAGAGGTCAAAAATTGCTGTTTCCACTGAAAATTTAAAATATTCTCATGTGCCAATGAGTGTGACAAGGCCCCCAGAGTTCCTTGGCCTAAAGTTTGGGAAATGTGGCCATATGATAAGTTTTGTTCTTAAAATGAAGTTGTCTGTTAATATTTGATAAAATTATTGGTATATTTTGGGTTAAATCTATCATCATCTTATTTGTTTTTTATTCACTTTACCTTTTGGTACTCTGCTGTCTTCTATTTTGCTTTGATTATTGATTACATTTTTATTGTATTATTCCTTTTTATGAGATTACTAGTTACACATTTTATTTTTCTTTCAAAGATAACACTACCCTAACATACTAACATGTAACTGACACGTGTAGTTTCCCCATAGCACCCAAACTATTGAAAATTGTAAGGAGCAGCAAAAGCTGGAGATCCATCCCACAGCCACAAAAACAAGATGCGTGCGCAGGTGAGCCAGGCACAGTTGCTAGGCAGAGGGGTTGAAACTGACACCAGCCTCCTGAGAGTATACATAAATGCTCTTCAGTGGTTGAGCAGTTCCTTTCCTCCCAGCCAGAGAGAAAGTTCCACCTGACCTCAGCTTTCTGTCCCTTATCTTTATTTCTCCATCCTCTGGCCATCCTTCCCTCTGGGAACTTTGAGAGCTGTGTGGGATGCAGCAGAAAATGCTACCTCTTCTTCCTTCCTTTCTGTCTTTTGTGCTACCATTATCATGCATTTCAATTTCACATGTATTTTAAACTGCCACTAGTGGTATTCAATGTAGAACTTCAAGCTATTTGCTAGACTCTAGTTATTTGCTACTAGCCTGGACCCTAATGGCAATGGACCCCTGGCCCCCCAACCAGGCTCAGGTAAAATTTTTAAAAATCTACCTAGAAAGGTGTGACCTCCCACATCCATGGGCTCATCCCTGGAGCGTGTGAACATGACCTTTTATGGTAAAAGGGCTTTGTAGATATGATTGAGAATTATGAGATGGGCATATAATTATGGATTACCTTGGTTGGCCATGAATACAATTACAAGAGTCCTTGTAAGATGGCAGTAGAGACAAGAGAAGGACATTTGAAGATATGAGGCTGCAAGCTCTGAAGTGCAGAAGGGAGCCATGAGCCAAAGAATGTGGGCAACCTCTAAGGGCCAGAAAGAACAAGGAAACCCACACCTCCCTGCATCCTCCAGAGGGAACACAGTCTTTTATATCCACTCTAGATGTCTGGGCATCCAGAATAAATTCCCTTGTCTTAAGCCACTACATGTGTGGTAATTTGTTTCACTAGCAGTAAGAAAGTACTGCAAAAGATCTACTATCAGCAGCTTTGCATTCCCAGAGAGCTGGTTCTGAACCCAAACCCTTTCACTTTCTAGCTGCCAGTTGCAGACAAGCTGTTTAATCACTCAGAACCTTAGCTTCATCTTCCCAAAGGAGTTGGGAATACTTAGCTTGTGGGTTTGCTGGGAGGGTCAAAATGGAAGGCATTCAGTAGCATCACATGCGCAGAAGGTCCCCTGAGAAGGTGTACTTACAATTGTTATTCACAGAAAGAGAAAATGAAAACAGATTCAAAGACTCATATTCTGCTAAAGTGGGCAAACTAGGAGCCTCTTTTGTCAGGAAAGTCCAAGAGGACTTCAGTGGCTGGTGACCCTAGAGCTCTTCTGAGTGTGTCCCAAATTCAGCCTCAGACTTACTTCCTGCACCTCACCCGCTCTCATGATTTCCATTGGACCACAAACAGAAGAATCCTTACTGCGGCTTTTGTCCTGGTGAGGACGGCTTTAGTCAGTATTGGGGGCCAGCTCTGCTCTCCTTACTCAAGCAAAGGGTGATGTCCAAGAAAGCTCGTATTCCTTATTTATTTTCCTCCAGAATTAGACAGCCCGTAGCTGTCCCACACACTCTATTAAACCTGCAGCTGCTGAGCAAGGCTGCCCTCGCCTATGCTTCTTGCTCCACGCACTCTTCTGTCCTCTCAGTGAGCTGTAGCCTCTCAGTTTTCCTAAAGTAAACTGTAGCCCCTTCTCAGTTTCCACATTCCTTCCCTGACCTGTTCAGAGTTGAAATCTAAATTATTTCCTTCTACACCATCCCTGAGCTCTACTCACACCCTTTAGTTGTCTTAATATATCAGTAATATTTTATTAGTATGTTTTAAGAGTATATATTTCGGTAGATTTCATTCATCCTCATAGATGGATAATGTGAGGGCAAGGTCTGAACATCTATTGTTCCTCAAAATTAATACCTACTCCAAGCACGCAGGACCCAGTTCTAAGCATCAGACACATATTTGTTAAAAAGGCCAAACGGATGGTGAAACGCCATCAAGAGTCCAGACCTTATCCCAGAAGCTCTGACTCACTGGGTCCAGGTTAGAGCCCAAGAATCAATATTTTTTAAAACATCGAGCATCCCAGGTGATTTGATAGCAGCACTTTGAGAACCATTACTGTGCTTATTATAATAAACAGTTCTGTAAAAGCCACTGAATGAAAACAGTTCCCGTGAAAGCCACGTGTTAAATGGCACACAACCACAGAACGAAAAGCAGTTGCTGTGTTCATGCTCTTGCCTTTTCTCCAGTGGACACATGGAGTGAATAGAATGCTTACATCTATCTTAGGTCAGCAACAAATGACACTTGTCCATTGATGCTGGCCAAGGGGAGGGATTCCACATGCAGCTGAGGAGGCCAAAAATGTTGGCGGGGGAGGCTAAAGGTTATAGCAAAGTTCCTGGCGGAGGCTGGAAGGAGTCTAAAGCAACACAGCACACACACAAACTATTCCCAGAATGGCATTTATTTCCTTTAATCATCTAAACTCCTTACCTACATTGAGGTGTACGAACAGCATATGAGATGATAACAAGTGCAAGTTGGTGCAGTAGCCAAACGAGAAGGTACATATGAGTCTTCAACAGAGAAACCTTGATCTAGTTTCCCTTTCCTCCTTTATTACCAATCCCTCAAGTTAGGCTATTTCTTATGGTAAGAACTTAACATACACTCCATAAACTTCAGGCCTGATATAATTTTAAAAATCTTTTTAAGGCCAGGGATATAGCTCAGTGGCACAAGCGCCTGCCTGGCAAGTGCAAGGTCCTGAGTTCAATTGCCGGTACCAAAAAAAAAAAAAAAAATCATTTGATACCTTTATTAAGATATGCTACAGGGGCTGGGGATTTAGCTCAGCAGCAAAGCGCATGCCTGGCAAGCGCAAGGTCGTGAGTTCGGTTCCCGGTACCGGAGAAAAACCAAAAAAAAAAAAGATATGCTACATATGATAATAAATATTTAAAGTGAAAATTGGTTCACTTGAAGCACATATGTACCATGAAGCTATCACCAAAATCAAGACAACAAACCACTCCATCGCAGGCCCCACCCTCTCAAGTTCCCTCCTGCTCCTTGGTAATTTTTCCATCTTCTTCTCTACGCCTTCTGACCTCTTCTCTAACGATTGATTGAATTAAATGTCTAGAATTTCTTATAAAGGGTATTACTCAGTTCTTTTAAAAAATTTTTCATATAGTACAATTATTTGAGATTGATTAAGGTTGCTGCATATATAAAAATCATTTCTTTTGCTGCCAAGAAACATTCAGTTACACAGATAAATATACCTTCATTTAGTTTGTCCACTCACCTATTGAAGGACATTTCAATTGTTTCCAGTTGCTGCATATTAGCAAAAAAGCCCCAACAAACAAACAAACAAAAACCCGAAATAGAAACTGCTATGGAAATTGATGTAAAAATCTTTGTGTTGACAGAGGTTTTCATTTCTTTTAGGTAAAAACTTAGGAATAAAATACTGGATCACTCCTGCAGAAATCCAGAAGATCAACAGTACCAATTTCTAAAACCTCTATCCTATTTCTAATAAGATGGAAAACAGAGCAAATGGACAGATTCCTACATACATATGAATTACCAAAGCTGAATCAAGAAGATATGAAAATTCTAAGTAAACCAATATCAGTCAATGAAATTAAGAAGTAATTAGAAACCTTCCAACAAAGAAAAGCCCAGGGAATGACAGATTCACTGCTGAATTCTACAAGAAATTTGGTGAAGAACTAATGCTGCTACTTCTCAAACTCGTTAATGAAATTGAAAGGGAAGCAGTATCTCCAAATTCATTCCTGGAAGCAAGCATTATTTTGATACTAAAACCGGAGAAGGATTCAACCAAAAGAGAGAACTATAAACCAATAAACATAGATGCAAAAATCCTCAATAAGATACTGGCAAACAGAACACAACAAATCATTGAGAAGATTATTTTTTTTTGGTCTTTTTTGAGACAAGATCTTGCTCTGCAGTTCAGGGTGAACTTGAGCTCACTTTGTAGCCCAGGCTGGTCTCTAACTTGCAATGATTCTCCTGCCGCAGCCTCCTGAGTGCTGGGATTACAGGTGCGTGCCACCAAGCCCGCATGAGAAGATTACACACCATGACCAAATAGGATTCATCCTAGGGATGCAGGGTTGGTTTAACATATGCAAATCAATAAATGTAACACACCATATTAACAGAACCAAGGACAAAATTACATGAACATCTCAATGGATGCAGAAAAAACATTTGACAAAGTACAATACCCATTCATGATAAAAACCCTACAGAAAATTGGAATAATCTTTATCTCAATCTGATAAAAGCAATCCATAACAAACTAACAGCCAACATCACACTAAGTGGACAAAAACTGAAAGCTTTCTCTCCAAAATCAGGAGCAACCTTATTCAATATGGTTCTAGAAACATTAGCCAGAACATTAGACAAGAAAAAGAAACAAAAGGAGCAATGTTAGGAAAAGGAGAACTTAAATTGCCATTATTTATCGATGACATGATACTCTACATAGAAGACCTCAAAGATTCCACCAAAAGACTTCTAGATTTAATAACCAAATTCAGTAGCATAGCTGGATACAAAGTCAACACTCAAAAATCAATAGCCTTCCTTTACACGAATAACAAACTCACTGTGAGAGAAATTAGGCAAACAATGCCTCTCACAAAAGCATCCAAAAACATGACATACCTAGAAATCAATCTAACAAAGAAAGTAAAAGACCTCTACATTGAAAACTACAGTACTCTGGAAAAGGAGATTGAAGAGAATATCAGAAAATGGGAAGATATCCCTTGCTCTTGGGTAAGAAGAACCAACATAGTAAAAATGGCCATTCTTCCAAAATTGTTATACAGATTTAATGCAGCCCAAATCAAAACTCCAATGGCATATTACACAGAATTAGAGAAAACAATCCTAAAATTCATTTGGAAAAAAAAAGAGACCTAGAATAGCAAATCAATTCTGGGCAACAAAGGCAAGATAGGGGACACCATGATCCCTGACTTGAAATTATATTGTAAAATTACTGTGATAAAAATAGCATGGTACCAGGAAACAAACGAACAACAATCAGCAAACAGACCTGAGGATCAATAGAACAGATTAGAAGACAGAAACAACTCCATATATACTCAGTCACCTTATCTTTGACAAGGAGCCAAACATCTTCACTGGAAGAAAGATAGTCTCTTTAATAAATGGTGCTGGAAAAACTAGCTTTCCCACATGCTGAACATTAAAAATAGACCCATATCTTTCACCATACACTAAACTAAAATTGAAGTAGATCAAAGATCTAAATATTAGAACAGAAACACTAAATCTGCTGGAAGATAGAATAGGTACAACTCTTGAAGACATTGGTGTAGGTAAAGACAAAACCCCAATTGCATAGGAACTATCACAAAGAATCAACAACTGGGATCTCACCTTATTAAAGAGCTTTTGCTCTTTAATAAACAACCAGTGGAGCGAAAAGAAAACCCTCAGTGTGCGGAAAAATGTTTGCCAGCTGTTCTTCAGACAAAGGATTACTATTTGGAATATATAAGGAACTCAAAAAAAAATCAGACCCCCCCCCCAAATTTAAAGACTCAATCCAAAAATGGGCATCTGAGATGAATACACACTTCTCAGATGATAAAGTAGAAACAGCAAATAAATATGTGAAAAAAATGTTCAACATCCATGGTCATTTGAGGGATTCATATTAAAACAACACTGAGATCCCATCTCATTCCAGAAAGAATGGCTATTATCAAGAAGCCAGCCAACAACAAATGCTTGTGGGGTTGTCGGGGGAGAAGGAGCCCTTCTCCACTGTTATTGGGAGTGTAGACTGGTGAAAATCAGTATGAAGAGTCTTCAAAAAACTAGGACTAGAGGTTCCATTCAACCTGGCTATTCCCCTGCTTGATATCTTCCCAAAAGAACTGAAAGCATCATACTACAGCAATATATGTCCACCTGCTTGGGGATATAGCTCAGCAGCACAGTGCCTGCCTGGCAAGTGCAAGGTCATGAGTTTGATTCCCAGTATCCCTCCCCACAAAAAGATCATGATACAATATATGCACACCTATGTTTATAGTGGCACTGTAATAGCTAAATCTTGGAAACAGGCCAAATGACCATTAACTGATGAATGGATAAAGAAAATGTGGTTGTTGTAAGCAATGGAATACTACTCCACCATAAAGAGGGATAATCCTGAGACATTTATAGGGAAATGGTTGCACTTTGAGACCATACTCTGAAATGAAATAAATCACACATATGTAAATACCACATTGTTTCTTTAAGGACACAAATGTATAATAGATATGATTAAATAAGAAGAAAATGTTCAAATAGGAAGGGGAACGGGATAGGGCAGGGGGCAAGGAAGGAAGGGGAAAGGGAAAAACAAGGAAAGGAGGAAAAAATGGAAACAAAGCTTTTGTAAATAAGGACAGGAAGGGGGCTGAAAAGAGGGTAAGGGAATGGGAAAAAAAATCAAGTGACATCATGTACAAGTACAAATCCCCTATGATGAATGTTATCATTATGTATACCTAAAATGTACCAACAAACTTAATTAATTAAAAATACTAAATCACATATAGGTATGTGTCTAACTATTAAAGGAAATGCCAAACTTTTCTCCAAGGTGGTGGTTTGATTTGCTGATGAACAACATGTAATCAATCCAGTGACTTCACTTTTTACTAACAACCAACAGGGCCCGTCTTCACAGTCTCGGCCACGCCCATGAGTGTATGTTGCTGGGCTCATTTTGGTTTTTGTCTTATGTGACAAAGCCCCTTTCAAGTGTGCTCATTCATGTCTTCCATGTAAGGCAGCTTTATTTGTCCTGCAGTATCACCAAAATGACCTCATTTGTCACTTCTGTGCGTGCTCAGACAGGAGCACGACCTGGGGTAGACGCTGCTCCCATTCTGCCTATCCTCCCCTTTACTGAAGGGGTTTTGCTTAAGCAATGACGAGTTTAAAAAGCGGCGTGCGCTTTCAAAAAATAAGTTTGCAAATGGCATGCCACTTGCACAAATAAAACTGTAAAGGTGTGATGCAGATGGGACAAGCATTTGCTGTGCTAATCGTGGTGATCACATTAACTGGGCACTCATACCAAAAGGGACAAAATCCAGTGACCATCACTGCTGTGCTGTTAATGACAGTGCACATAAACCTGCTGTTCAGCCACTCTTCATGATGCCATCCAGATTTGTTTCTGAGGATTTTTGTCAGCTGTGATTCATCTGACTTCTTTTCTATACTTCTTTTCCTAGGTGCCTGTCACAGAAAGCTGTGTGTGTGGAGTGGAAGGGGGACTGTCAGTTTAGCCACATTCTTGTTTGGTACAGTTGGCTTTCATACGTATGATTACTTTCACTGTGTATTGCCATGTGGAATACTTTCAAAGTTACTAGTCTGATGTGAAGACTATTTTATAAAAAAAACTAAGTAATCTAAACTCTAATTCCACTCACCTCTGCATGTGTGAACTGAAAGTCATCAGAAAGCCTGTTGGAATCCCCCTTTTATCTGGTACCTTTGCAAAACAGGGCCATAAAGGAGAGCCTGACCAGGAGGGGGCATCAGAGCCCGCCCCATGTTGAACACTGTCCCAGGAAACCACTGTCTTTAATGATCAAATGTGGTTCACCTCAGCAAAAGGCTCTTGGGAGCCGAGGGCGTGTGCATTCTCTGTTGTTGGATCCACTTATTTTGGACAGAGGCGTGTGGACACCTCCAACTATAACAGCAGGTTCACGTCTCTCTGCTTCCAGGTCTGCCCATTTTTGCCTCACATGCTTGGGCGGTCAGTAGGCACATAAACATTAAGTACTGTTTTTATCATTATGGAATGTCCCTCTTTATCCACAGTCATTCTCCTTGGTCTGAAGTCTGTTTTGCCTGAAATCAATACAGTGAGTACCCTACAGAAGCAAAATAGACCTACCTCCTTATTTTTTTATATAGAAATAATATTCCCATGGATCATCTTGTAAAACCTGTTTTTGGGCTCCTTAAGTACTTTATAGCTATGCACTTCTATTTGGTTGGTTCTGCTTATCGGAGAGGAGCTCAGGTTGCTCCCGTGTTAGGGGTCCTGTTGCTTCCTGGCCTGTTCTGACTTCTTCCTCATGGTTCTGGGATCTGCATGCGGGTTGACAGATTCCAACACGGTCACAGGCACAACCGCATCATTTTCACAATGACTCAGACAGCAGGATGTCAATTTTGGTCACTTTATACACAAGCACATTGAAACTCCAATAATTCACTTATTGGAGTTGAGGCCTCCAGCTAGCATGTAGCAGAGGCTAGAGAAACAGAACCATACGCTTTAAAGGTGTAGTTCGGTCTTACATTTCTGATATTCTTTTGAAATTTCAAAGAGCTGTACACAGAGGCATTAACTTACTTTAGTAACTAAATTACTAGGTAGTTTAGACTGTATTACTTTGGGAGCTTATGCAATTAATAGTGCCTGGGATTTTTTATAAGAGTAATTTAATAAATATGGGCCAACTACAACAACTTTGCAGTAAGAAGACAGGGTGGTATTATAGGGACCACAACACTTCCCGGGCATTGACAACAGATCCCTAACTGACCTGGCATACTTCCCTTGTACAATTAAAATGTTAAGTTTTACCTCATCTCTTTGCCTGAGAGGCTACCTTCTGATGCACAGATAGGTAAAAACTTAATATCAACTTTTGTGGAAACCCGATTTACTTTTTTCCTGGCTCTTTTAGAAGCGAAGGAATAATCAGGCAATCAATGCAAAATGTAGAGAGCTGGGAAAGGGCAAATCCCGAATTGTCAGGAAAAGACTGGACAAAAGTACTCAAAACTTACTTCCACTAACATGTCCCCAGTGAGTCTGAGCAAGGACACTTCTGGGACAGCTAAAAATAGTAACAGAAGCTGTAATCCAAGTTGTTTACCTAATTAAAATTAAGAAGAAGGAAGGAAAGATGCAACCTCAGAATGTCCACAGCAGTTGAAACAGGCTTTTGTTTCCTGCTAACAGGCCTTTAAAACTGCTTTTGTGCTAAGTCAGCGCTCTACTGTCCTCTCCACCTGTGGCCAGGTCCACAGTTGGGCTCTGGAGCTCACTCGGTTTCCAACCACCAAGTCCAGGCCAGGAGGATCTTAAAGTATATGCTGCATTAAATGTGTGTGGATGATGGTGGTGATTTGGGGTGTGTGTGTGTGTGTGTGTGTGTGTGTGTGTGTGTATGGGGGGTACAGACCAACGGAGGCAGTTTTCAGGTGCACCCCTAAGATTGTTTTATCTAAAAACCCCTGGAAGCCTAGTGCGATGAGGGTCAGAAATTAAGTGCCAGGCACCATGTTAGACCCTTGACACGCTTTATGCCGTTTATGGAGTGAGATCAGCAGACTTGTTTTACAAATGAGTAAAAAAGAGAGGTGTGTGGCACAAGCCTATAATCCCCGCACTCTGATAGACTGAGTCTGGAGGATCATAAACTGGAGCCCAGGCTGAGCAATTTTAGTAGCCAGACCTTGTCTCAAAACAAAAATATGATTTTTTAAAAGGGCTAGGAAGGTAGCTCAATGCGAAGGGCCCGGAGGCAACCCCAAGGACCATACTGGGATATGGGGACTCAGACAGGTGTACTAACTTCCCTTACAGTCAAGCCTCTAGGATTAGAAGCCAGGCCCCGCTTTCCTGCACTAGGATCTAGGATCTGAGGACGCTCTCCCACACGCAGGCTGTGAACACACAGAGAACGGCGCGGAATTCCGTGTCCGCCCCGGCTGGGTGTGCTGAGCTCTAACCTGCGCGGGTGGCGACGATGAGCCGCGCGGCTTGGAACTCGCGGCGGTTACCCCGAGATCAGGAGGACCGCGCCCCGCGCCCCGCGCCCGCCTCTTACCTCGGGCCGCCGGCGGC
>NW_004955406.1:42872054-42935096 GCF_000276665.1 Chinchilla lanigera | reverse complement strand
CAGCAGCAGCGCGGCCAGCAGCGCTCCTCCGCGGCCCGGCGGCCCCATGCTGCGGCGACCCGACGGCCGCGCGACCTCCGAGGAAATCGAGGAAAGCGGGGAGCCCTCGAGGAGGGCGGAGGTTGACCGCGGGGGGCGGGTTCCGCCCGCGGTCGGGGCGGGCAGCCGGGTTCCGGGGAACGGGCTTTGACCACAGCTTCCCTGGGCTGGCCCCGCCCCCGCGCCGTCCGTGCGGGGATCGGCTCCCGCGCTGCCTAGGACCCAGCTCCCCCGGGGAATTTCCTGCGCGAGGACCTGCTGCTTCGGACAGAGGCAGGGGACCGTCGCAGCTGGGTTTGCATGGGCCCCTGCGACCTTTCTCCTTTGCAGGAACGCGTGTGGGAGGGTCAGCTGCGGGCACACCCTGCTGCCTGCCCTTTAAGGACAGGCCAGGTGAGGGAAGGTTATGGAAATGCAAAGATCTCATTTCCTTATGGCGAGCTCGGGTACACCAGGCCGGTGAGAGATTGGTTTTCTCCCCAGATTTATTCCAAGTTTATTTTGTGAGTGGAAATTGGGACTTTCCATAAAAGTATATATGAAGTTACCGTTTGAGAGGTGAAAATAACAGGTAAAATACTTAATTCCTTGAGCTTTAAATGGGTGCTTATGAAATATGATACCGTAAAAACTCACTTGTAAGACCATCCACAGAAGCTCCTCATCTTAGAATGGATTTATATTTACAGTGAGTTTGTGTTTAATAAACCCATTGTAAGTTGGAAATGTTGCTAGTAGAATATGCGTTTAATACCTCTCACCTACCAAAGGTCGTCACTTCGCGGCAGAAGCAGGTACTGTCCCGTATCGGCTATTTCTCCTTGTCATCTTGGCTCCTGGGAAATGTGGCTTGCTGCTTGGGAGGAGGTCAAAATGCACAATGTGAAGTGTGATTTCTATGATCATAAACTGAGAAAATTGGAAGTCAATGTAGTGTAGGTTACGGAAAATCTGTGTTTTGAATTGCATTTTCAGATCTCAGAGTAAAGTTGAATGTGTCATTTCTGCTATTATTCCTGTGTAGTTATGCTGCTTGCACGTTTCTACATCACCGTCACCCCGCATGACAGTGCCTTGTGTGCCCATCTACACTAAAGGCTGTCCATAGAGGTGGGTTTCCTCTCGTGTCAATCTACTGTTTATTTAGCACATCCTAGTTGCTGGCTATGTGATGTGCTTATTTGTTTAAATTTCACCGACTACTCATGTAAAAGTACCAGTTAAATTACCAGTACCCAGTTAAATTAAATTACCCAGTAAATTACCCATGTAAAAGTAACACCCAAGATCTTACAGAAAGGCAGTTATGGTGAAACAGTTAATTTTGTAGCCATCTGAGTTCTGTGTCTCATGAAATTGAAGAATAAAATCATGGACAAAGGGAAGAGTTTAGTAAGATTTTTTAATGAATATTGTATTAGTCCATGTTTGTAATTCACACAGTTTGCAATCACCTTGGGGAGCGGTTACACATGCACACTACACCTTACTATTATTTTGTTTAAATCCAGCTCACCTTCCCTCCTCCTCTGGTTCCCCATCACCTTTTCCATACTTGTTGATATTTGTCTTAGCTCAGGTTGTGGCGTATAGTGTTTACACTGACTGGAGTTATTAGAGCCCTGCACATGGCATATTTTCATTCCCCTCATTTCTCCTTCCCCTCCCCTAACCCGCTCCTTGTTCCCTTGGACCACTTCTTTACTGAACGAGATCTGTCCCCTTGTCCCCTTCTATCCATCCCTTATCATTTTCTTTGTACTTTGCCTTACTCACATGAGAGATACCCTAAGGTATTTAAACCTGTGTGTCTGGTTTATTTCACTCAACATTATATTTTCCATTATATTTTCCAAGCCCATGAAAGTCTCAAATTTGTCATTTTCTACAGCTGAGTAGTATTCCATTATATATAGATACCACATTTTCTTTATCTAATCATCTGCTGATGAGTATACAGGCTGTTTCCAGGATTTGGCTATTAAGAATTGTGCTGCTATAAACATTGGTGTGCATGTATCGCTGTAATATGTTGATCTAAGCTCTTTGGAGAAGATACCTAGCAGGGGATCCCTGTGTCTTATGGAATTTCTGGTTTCAGTTCTTTGAGAAACCTCCATACTGATTTCCATAATGGCTGTACTAGTTTACATTCCCACTAACAGTGCAGGGGGCTCTTTTTTCACTAAGCCAGACCAGCCCTTGTTACTGTTTGATTTCTTAATAATCGCCAGTCTTTCCTGAGTAAGGTGGAATCTTAGTATTGCTTTAATTTGCATTTTTCTAATGGGCAGGAATATTGAACATATCTTCATATATTCGTTGACCATTTGTGTTTCTTCCTCTGTGAAGTGTCTGTTCATTTCTCTAGCCCATTTCTTAACTGGGTCTTTAATTTTAGGTGGGTTTTTTTTTTTAATTCTTTATATATTCTAGATATTAGTCCTTTGTCTGAAGAGTAGATTTTTTCCCATTCTGTAAGTTGTCTCTTCACTCTTCTGTTGTATTTTTTTGCTACAGAAGCTTTTTAGTCTGATGTAATCCCACTTGTTGATTCTTGCTGCTATGTCTTGTGTGATTGAGGTTCTGTTTAGAAATCCTTTTCTACACTTATGTCTTCAAGTGTTTTACCTATTTTATCTCCCAGAAGCTTTAAATGTTTCTGTTTTGGTGTTGGGATCTTTGATCCATTTTGATTTTAATTTAGTATATGGTGCAAGATAAGGGTCCAGTTTCATTCTGCACACAGATAACCAGTTTTAGGAGGTTTTTTTTTTTTTTTTAACAGAAGGAAAAAGCTTTTGGTAGCTATCCACCAAGGGAGGGTAGAAGTTCAACTAATTTGCTTTATTTTGCCCTATATAGACAAGTGGAGCCTGGGGACTTGTTTAAAAAAGGCAGCTTTATGGGTTTAGGGCCTAAAGGAAGTTAGTTATTTAACTGGTTTACAGGAAACAGTTCAAAGGAAACTGGTTACTCTGCATTTCCAAGTTTTTCCAAGTCCAGCCAAGTATTAGGGAGAACTGTCAACTCGCTTAGTTATACCTTCTTCCTGGGAGGAGAAAGATCCTCATCTCCCCTCTTATTTAAACTTTTATTCTTTGTTCTTTTTTTACATTTTTATTAGTACCTGTTTGTCGTATGTGCAGTTTGTACTCAGCCTGGGGAGCGGGTACGTGAACATAATACAACTTGGTTCTTTTCAATGCCCTCCTCCTCCCTCTCTCTTCACCCCTCCTCCTCCAAATGCCCTGTCCCCATTTTCATGATCTCATGTTTATGACATGTAATGTTTACATTCATTTAAGCGTTGGGTTCCTGTGCATGGCGTACGTGTATAGAGAGCCCGTCCCAGTCCTCCTTGCAGCCGGCCCAGGAAGTCATATTTGTAATCTCATGGAAAAGTTATTGGAATTCTAGTGAGTTAATTCCAGTCTACCACTTCCAGTGCAGCCCATGGCGAGAATAAAGATACTAAGGCATATTTGCAGTTATGGGGAGCCAAGGGGTCCTAGGTCCAGCCATGATGATGGCTATCTGGAACAAAAGCCTCAGCCTAAGGCTGAACCCAGATTTTATTCATTCATGAAGAAGGGAGTGGCTTGAGGATGAGTGACTATGAGAATCTCTTGGGAAGTAGGTGAGTGCCGTGAGCTGGGCTAGGTAGGAGGCCTGAAATCATCTCAGCAATATGCAGAGAAGGATATGCAGAAAGAGTAATCTGCATAACAGAACTGAGATAGTATCTAATATTTTGGGGTCAGTGCTTCTGCTCTGATGTATAATCTTTCAAGCCCCAGGAAGTCATAGCCTCTATCTCAAGGCTGGATCCCAGCTGACAGCATGGAGCACTGGCTCAACATCCTGCCTCATCCTGGCTCACTCATGGAAATAACGGGTCCAAGGAAACACACCTGCCGTCTTCGAAGACAACTATCAGCACCTCAGCTAAACTGATCCACATTGCTTAAAGCCAATTGAAGGGATAAGGAAAGAGTCCTAGCCAGGTCCGTACATATCAATATAGGTTGAAGCTCAGCCAAAACGGAGACAATTGCTCCTCCTTCAAGGAGAGTCATGTGGTCCTCCACATGTGTGTATTCTACTTATTTCCCCTTCCGTTCTCCCTTTCCCCCTGCCCTCATCCTCTTGGACTCCTTCCCATTTGCAAGAGATCCGTCTCCTTCTATCCGTTCTTTATTGTGCTCTTTGTACTTTGCCTTACTCAAATGAGATACACCATATGTATTTAAGTTAGTGTGTCTGGTTTATTTCATTCAACATTATACTTCCCAGGTGCATCCAGTTTCCTAAAAATGTCTCAAATTTGTCCTTCTTCATAGCCAAACAATATTCTACTGTACACAGATACCACATTTTCTTTATCCAATCATTTGATGATGGATACACAGGCTCCTTCCAGGGTTTGGCTATTACAAATTGTAGTGCTATAAATACGATTATGCATGTATCACTGCAATACGATGTTTTTAGCTCTTTGGAGAAGATACCTAGAAAGGGCTTGGCTGGGTCATATAGAATTTCTAGTCTTAGTTCTTTGATAAATCTCCATACTGATTTCCATAATGGTCATACTAGTTTACTTTCCCACCAACAATGTAGAAGGTTCTTTTTTCACTGCAGCCTTGCTAGCATTTGTTGTTCTTTGACTTCTGGATGGTCACCATTCCTTGTGCTATAAGATGGAATCTTAGCATTGTTTTGATTTGCATTCCTCCGAGGACCAGAGATGTTGAACATTTTTTTGTATGTTTGTTGGCCATTTGTACTCCCTCTAAGAAGTGTCTGTTCATTTCACTTGCTTATTTCTTGTTTGGGTCTTTTATTTTAGTTGGTCTAAGTTTTTCAAGTTCATTGTGTTTTCTTTTATACATTTCTGTGCTTGCTTATCTGTTTAAATTAGCTCTTAACCTAGTGGGCTAGTTTCCTGTTACCCTAGGCTTGTCCCTGTAATACTGCAGGGGAGAGGGGACAGTGAGGAGGCTTTGCCATTGTCCAAGCGAGAGTTAATGTTTATGGCCAGGTTCCTAGGTTGACAGTTAATGAAGGTCTTAAAGATGGAATGGACAGGATTTTCTCTTGCATTGGATTTTGGTTGCTTCCTTTGTTAAAGTTGTTCATAGTAAGAAAAAAGAGAAGAATCAAGAGTGAGTCCCAGGATTAAAAATAAAAGGTGCTGCTATTTACTGAAGTAAGAAATATAGAGGAGGGACAAATTTACAACAGAGTGTTAAGAATTCAAGGATTACTGGGCATGGTGGTGCACACCTGCAATCCCAGCACTCAGGAGGCTGAGGTAGGAGGATCACTGTGAGTTTGAGGGCAGCCTAGGCTGCAAAGTCAGTTCAAGTCCAGTCTGAACTGCATAGTGAGGCCCTGTCTCAAAGAAAAAAAAAGAATTCAAAGATGAAGGTGGGTGTAATGTGCATTCCTGTAATCCCAGCACTTGGGAGGCTGAGACCGGAGGATTGCCATAGTTTAAGGCCATCCTCATCCTGAAATACATAGCAAGACCTCATCTGAAAAAAAGAAATGAGAGAAAGAGGGTGTGTGATGAGCTAAATAATATTCTCCCAAAGATGTCCACATTCCATCCACAGAACCTGTGTTACCTTTTACAGCAAAAAAGACTGAACAGGTGAGATTAAGTGAAAGATGGAGAGATTATCTTGGATTATCCAGGTGGGCTTGATGTAATCACAGGGATCCTTATAGGAGGAAGGCAGTTGTCTTACTTTCTCATCCCTGACACACAGTACCCGACACCCACAACTCTAAGGAGGAAAGGTTTATTTTGGCTTAGTTTGTAGAGGTTTAAGTCCATAGTTGGCTGGCTCCAAGGCAGGGTGGCGTGGCAGAGAAGGGCAGAGGAGAAACAGTCCATGGCAGGAGGCAGTGAGCAACAAGTCTTCCTTTCTCGTTTATCACCTTCAGGCTACAAACCTGTTGGATGGTGCAACCCATACCCAGGTGGGTCTTCTGATTATCCACACCCAGAAATATGTAAACCAATCAGTGGACTGATTTAGCTATCACATACCATTAATCCATATGTACACACCCTAGATCCAGCCACCTTTGAAAAGGCCCACCTATGAGCATATGAGGGTTTCAGGGACACCTAGACTTAAACCCTAACATCATTAGAGATCTGAGCGTTATCACCTTGAACCAAGAAACATCAGCTTCCTCTAGATGCTGGAAGACACAAGAAAGAGCTTCTTCCCCAGGGCTCTCAAAAGGAATTGGTATACCTGGCAGTTAATTTTGGCCCTGTAAAACTTATTTGGACTTCTGACTTCTAGAATTGTAGAAGAATAAATTTATGCTTTTTAAACCACAGGTAGTAATTTGTTACAGAAGAAATAGGAAACTAATGGGAGGGGAGGGGAGGGGAGGGGCAGCTTCACTAAGGAAGAACATCAGAGGTTTTTCTTTGTTCCCTTATAAACTGAGCAGGACCTGGGTACGAGGTTAGTGAAGGCTAGCAGCTGTGGGAATATTTAGGAAAGGGTAGGCATGTAGGTAACTCGTTGATTATGAGGCTGGATTTCCAGACACATACACCAACAGGACTTTTGAACAAAAGCATGGATGAGAAATTATCAAAATCACAGAAACTGAGGAGACAGCCAAGGAAGAATATGTTGGAGCCAGGGATACAGTTCAGTGGCTCAATCCCTGCCTGGCAAGTGCAAGGTCCTGAGTTCAATTCCCAGTACCAAAAAAAAAAAAAAAAAAAGAACCTGTTGTTTAAACAAAAGGGTAATTGGAATGGAAACAAAGGGGCCATGTTCATGTAGGTGTGCTGAACCTCTTTGCCTTGCTGCTCAAGCTCATACATCCCTCCTTGGAACTGTTATTTTAATGCACAGAGCGAAGTGCCTAGAAGTTGAGAGAAACCCTATTATATTAAAGTACAGTTCTAATCATGGACCTCTGGGGGAATCTGTGGTGCCTAAGACAAGAGCCCTGAATATGCACTTTAGGTGAAAGCAGTCTGTTGTTTTGATCACTGGAACTGGAAGGAGTGGAGACTGGGGTAATTCCAAGTATCAAAAGCTATATACAGAGAGTAGCTGAGAGCTGCAAAGATTGCAGACATTTCAGTAAATGCGTTAGCAGTTTTCTTCTGCGTGCACAAGTGTGACTCGGGGAATAAAGTGCTCAAGGTAGAACTACTCTCATCTCAGTGCAGCTGCACTCACTGGTGGAGACTCGGACGTGTGCACAAGCAGACCTGTATCACTAGGGTGCAAAGCCTTAGCGCACCCAAACATGTCCGAATACTGCCTGATGCCACCCGATCTTCTCACCAGTCTCAGGTCCTCCTCTCCCCTCACTAGCTGACAAGGGCACTATTCTAAAAGCTTAATGTATTTACTTTTATTTTTTAAGCATTGACATATCATCTTTCATTGCATGTTTGTGACACATAATGAACACATTTATTATGGGGAATTGGTACGTACACTCATCGCATCTTAATTTTTTCTACTTCCCTTCTCCTCCCTCCTGCCTTCCCTGTATTTCTTATTTTTCATTAGGTTCTCTTCCAAGACTCTCTGGTAAGAAATAACTACTGTGATCCTATCACTCATTGCACTTCCTTTTTAACACATTGCCATTCTTTCAAGGAAATGCTACCGTTTCAGATATTCCCAACACAGCGGTAGAAGCAGCAGCAGGCAACCTGTGGTAGGCGGTGGGTTGAAAAGGAAACAGAAGGTTCAATTCCCTAAGTTTTCATCAGCTACCATCAGAAAAGGCCACTCCTTCCCACTTCATTTTGCGCTCCTCTCCTACCATGTGTTTTCTGCCCCCGTCCCTTGAAGATGGTAGCTCCTGCCTCATGTTCACCTCCACTACTGCTCTGCGGTGATTCCAACATTCACAGCAGTGGAGGTAACTTGCCTTTCACTGTCTCTGTCTCTTCTCTGCTAACAATCATGTCCTACACCCTACTTTTTTTTTTGTTTGTTTGTTTGTTTTTTGTTTTTTTTCTCCAGTACCGGGAACAGAACTCATGACCTTGCGCTTGCCAGGCAGGTGCTTTTGCTGCTGAGCTAAATCCCCAGCCCCCCTACACCCTACTTTGACCTTTGTGCTAGTGTTCACACCCTGACACTTAGCACCATCTCTGTAACCTCTCCAATTTTACTGTTCTACTCTCCATTACCAACCCGTCCTTCCACCCCACCCTGACCTCCTGACTCCCACATCTGTGTGTCTCTCAGTACCTCCAACCCACGGATCCTGCCACTTCTTCCAGTCTCTCACCTCCAAACTTACAAGGTTCAATTCTATGCTCCCCCATAAGAGTCACTACCTTGCATTTATCCTCAGCACCCTGGCCATTCTTCCACTTTCTAAAGTTCTTTGGACAAAGTAACAATCCTGGTTAGATTCAGTTCTCTGTGAAGCTAAACATGGTTGGGAAAAAGACACACTGACCATGACTAGTCTTATTTTCATGACCACTCATTTCAAATGGACCATTGTAAGTTTTCCTGGTATTCCCCTTGCTATTTAGTCCATTTATTCTTCCATTTTCCTAGACAGTGACCCCACATTTTGATTGAACTTTGAACTCCTACATCATTCTGAATCCCTATAGTTTTGTTTCTTTTTATCACTAAGGAAATACAAGCAATCAAAGAGGACTTTCAGAATCTTCCACCCCATCCCAAATACCCATTTTCAGCTTATAAAGCCTCCTTATCGCCTTAATATGTCCATACTGTTCACATCCCTTTGAGGGTAACGTCTTCACTGCTCTGCTTGACTCAGTCTGCTCTCACTTACCCCAAGGACATCCATTCAAGATCTCTCTCTCTCCAGCATCCTCCTTTGAACCCTTGCACTGGATTTTACCATCAGAATTACAAGTTATTTTGCAAACACAGCAAGTGGTGCACCATCTTCCCCACTAAATTTTGCTTTTGCTCTGAACACTCTTTGCCCAGGTTTCTATTTGCATGGCTGTCTTCTCACCTCTTTGAGTCCTTTTGCTTAAATATGACTTTCTTAAAGAATCTGCCTCTGCCACTATTTAGAACTGCACATTTAGTACAGTTAGAAACAATGCAGCAAAGGGAGTTGCTTCCCTGCATTTAATTCTAAACAATGCTCTATGATTAGTCCTGCTGCCACTGTCCTAAGAGAGGTAGAAAATAAAATAACAAAACCCCGGGAGATCTCTGGTGCTCCAGCTGGGAGCACCTTCCCCCATCTCACCTCATTAAGTGTTCATAAATATGCACTACACGTCATAAATATAATTGAGATCAGAGTGAATTCTTGGGCTAGCAGGGGTGCTGAGAGCCCCTGATGTAACAGAGTACCTGTCAGTCACGCATAGAGATCCAGTGGAGGCAGCTGGGCTGAGATGCAAATCCTTTAAATTGTGAAAGCCTGATTTATCCACACACCATTGCTGTTTCTTTGTGCTGTCACCTGGGTACTGTGTTTTTTACTTCTCTGTCATCCTGGCAGCTTTTTTTTTAGTCTGTGCCTCATCTTTTGTCTGCCCGGGGCACATCTTCCAGTGATCCTCACTAAAGGCAGCCGTTTGGCACTTGCTACCTGTGACACTTGACAATTCTTTCCTTCCTGTACACAAGAGCCTGGACTCTGCCTGCCCCTTCCATTGTTAGGTTTCTTGGTGACCGCCAGCCAGGAGAGGACAGAGATGGATGGACATTGGCAGACATCACCAGCCAGCAGCCAGCAGCCGAAAGAAGCTAGTCCCGGGAAAAAGGTAACTCCCAGCTTGCCCAGGGAAACCTTCTCTCTTCCCTTTTCTAGGCATATGGGACAGATCCCTGACAAGCACCTGACCATGTCACTGTTTGGAGAGGCCTAGATCGTGGAGTGAAAGGCTTCTGCCTCTGAGGGAGGAAGGAGGACCCCTGTGGATGGGTTGAGCTTGTATATTATTGTTGGTCCCCAAAACGTGGGTCAGCAGCTATGACTCCAGCAGATTGGAGGAGGCCACTAGCAGGTGAGTGCCACTGCTTTGGCAGAGCCACCAAAAGGCTGCGCCATGCAACCAGGAACGCTGCCTGCCAGAAATGTTGCTTTTCTTTGTGCAGTTGCTTGGCAACCTACCCCAGGCTTGGGCAGCCACCTGCTTAGCGCCCAGGTGTCACAGCGTGCTCCTCACAATGACTTTCCTTCCCCCTCTCGGGGAGTTCTGAGTCCCCCACCAGGCTTTCGTCTATCAGAGTATTCAAATTACTTGGTTTTTAGTGCTGACCAACTGTGGGAAACAGAGCTGAGAAATACTTGCTTTCCCACACTGGGACAGTAAAAGTTGTTCCTTTTAAAACACTGGCTTCTGCCCAAGATGCTGCTGGCAGAGCCGGTTCCGGCTGAGTCAGTTCTTCTGGGTCCTAAACCCTGCCTATAGTTGTCTCTTCTTGGGTTACTCCTCTGATACTAGTTTTCTCTCTCCCTTTTCCTCAGTTTTGCTTTTGTGGTGATAATGGTGGCTTTAAGTTTATGCCCCAAGCCAAAAGGATTTGCAACCTGCATATGCTGACTGAATTTACTAAATTTCATGCCTAAATTTTATTTTGAGATTTTTGTCACTAGACAAGTATGCTTGATCCAGTGAGATGAGGTTTTTCTGGAGTGATGTCCTGTTCCCCATTCTTAGACTTCCAGTACTGGGATATCGTCGTGGAAGAGCCTATTTCTCAGTCAGAAGGCCCTGACAGCCACAGCTGCGGGGAATTGTCTGGGTTTGGGGGTTCGGTTAAGCAAGGTGTTAGGGGTAGTTTTAGAATTGGCTAAGAGGTCCAGCCAATAAGGTACCCTATTTCTGGACTCTGTGGACATCGGGGAGACTCTAAAGTTCGAAAGGAAAAGTGGTGCACAAGCCCACACAGGGCTGGGACGCCCAGCCCCCCAGGGGTTTCAGGGTTATCGTTAATCTAGGGTATGCTTTGTGGCTTCCCATGTGGGAACTAATTCAGAGCAAGTCTCTATAAGGTTTCTATGACCTAAGCTTGAGAAACTCAGCCTCACCAGGTCATGGCTCTGGGGCTGAAAGGCTCAGGAACTACCAGGAGATGCCCTGTCAGGTGCCCTCATTTGACAACTGAGATATGCTCCTGCAAACAGGCCATTAAATGAATTGCTTGCCACTGAGGAATTGTATGGCACATGTACATTACAGTATTCAGAACAAAGAAATGGGCAAAGGAAACCCCAACTTGATGACTTTGCTTTTATTTGCATAACTCTTACATGCAGTACCATAATGTATAACAACAGAAAACTGCAGTACTGTACAGTGCAATCAGCAAAAATTCAAGTACTGTACTGTGAAGAAGCCACAGTAAGGTTGCACTATCACTCAGGTTTCTGCCTCATAAACGTGAGCTGTGGGTCTGAACAGTGTTTAAAGAGGTAGATCACTAGACGAGGAATATCTACACTGGGTTAAGCATAGGCCTGTTAGTCCTGTTAGGAAATGACCTATGAAGTCCCCACTAATGGGTCTTAGTTACTTTTCTCTTATTGCTGAGACAAACTAGCCAACACCCACAAGTTAAGGGAGGAAAGATTTATTTAGCACACAATTTGTAGAGGTTTTAATTCATAATTGGCTGCCTCCAAGGCAGGGTGGCATGTGGCAGAGGGGCAGCTATTCATGGTGGCAGAAGACAGCAAAGCAGTGAAGAGAAAGAGAGAGAGAGACAGAGAGACAGAGACAGAGACAGAGACAGGGACAAGGAGAGAGAGAGAAGGAAGGGGAGGGGAGGGAAGGGGAAAAGAGAGGAGAGGAGAAGAGAAGAGAGCCTTTTTCTCTTTCTGTCCCTTACATTGTATGCAGGATACCCACCCAGGGGTGGGCATAGCACTCACACCCTCAATCGCAGCATTGGATCATGAGTCGATCATGAACTCTAGATTCAATTACCTCTGAAAAGCCTGTCAAAAATGAGGCTTTGCGTGAGGCTTTGGGGGGACATCCAGACACAAACCATAATAGTCAGCAACTGGCTCAGGGATAGGCCTCTTTGGTTTCCCGCAACTCCTGTCCACAGAACCCATTTTGGGATATGCATCATCCATCCCACCGACTCCCTGTTTAAATGCCTTCTCACAGTCCTTTTCAGTTACAGATATTCAGCAGTGTAAACAAAAAATTGGGTGGATTCTCTGAACATCCTGAAAAATTTGCTGATGGTGTCCATGCCTTCACAATGGCTTTTGATCTGACCTGGAGAGATGTCCAGTTCATCTTGGTTTCTTGTTGCACAGAAGGAGAAAGAAAAAGGATTATAAAGGCTGTAAATCAGGCTAATAATGAAGCCTTCACAGCTTCACCCACTGATAATCAGCCAACTGCTACGTTATTGGGGTCCCAAGAGGGACCTAAATGGGATTGTGAGACAGGGGGCAGAGAAGCCACACAAGTTATACATCAAAACCACCTTAGTGGGTATGCAGCCAAGATTGTCCAAACCTGTGAACTATGATAAACTTAGGTCTATTAATCGAAGCCTATTGAGAACTGAGTTGCTTTTCAGCTCCACTTGAAGAAGCACTCCATAAATATGCTGATTTAAACTGAGTCTAGAGAAGGTCAAATTATCTTAAGGCGGTATTTTATTAGTCAGCTCCAGATATTAGGAAAAAGCTCCAGAAACTCCAACTGGGCCCGCAAGTCAAAATTAGTCAGCTGGTTGATGGAGCTTATTCTGTCTTTAATAAGCATGGTAAAGTAGTGGACAAATGAGCATAGAATAAGGAAAAGAGGCAGGCTAAAGCCATGCTTGTCCTATTTGATAAGGCTCAGGATAAAACCTGCAGTGCTAACAGAAGCCAAGGTAAACCAAAGAGTGACGGAAGCAAGCACAGTGCTTCAGGTGCAAGTAATTGGGGCACTGGCAAAGGAATGCACTCAGAAACTGCCTACTACTTTTCGGGGCTGTCAGAACACAGAAGAAGACCTATGGTGTTGGAAGAGGGACTGCCCTCAATCCCAGAGGGGGATGAAGTCACCATGGTGGCCAGGGAGGAAGGCCCAGACAGCAAATTACAGTGCCTGAGGCAGCCTGCATGGCACCCACACGAGAATATTTCAGGCAGTTTGTAGAAGCCTCAGGTGGCTTTAGATGTAGCAGGAAAACAAATTATATTTCTCTGTGATACTGGCATCACCTATTCAATTCTAGTTTCTAATTTTGGGGGCGAACTTTCATCCAGTTCCAAAGTTGTGGAAGGAGTGAGGCAGTCAGCTTTCTTTACCCCATACTCTGAACTGCCATTTGGAAGATTTCCTTCTCCAAGCTGCCTTTATGGTGACACCATTGTGCCCCATACCAGGAATTGGAGGAGATATACTCTTCCTACTCAGGGCTACTCTGTCCTTCAAACCTCTGGCAACCCATCCCCAAGTTGCTAGGGACCCAGCCAGCCTGACCCCATGGGGCCTCATGTCTCTGCCCAGAGTTGATCTCCAAGCATGGTATGACAGCACCCTGGGGAAGGCGGTCAAGGCCACTCCAGTCGTCATTCAGCTGAAGGACCCTAACCTATACCCTTATAGAAGACAGTATTACCTTAAGAAAGAAGCTGGGCAGGGGCTAAAACCCATTATTGATACGTTTGGCTACAGGGTGCTGGTTATAAGGCAGTCCCTGTGCAGCGCACCCATTTTACCAATAGTCAAGCCACCAGGAGAACATTGCTTAGTACATCTCAGAGCCATCAGTGAGCAATGGGTAAGATGGGCTATTCCCCCATTCGTAACAGACCCATGCACCCTTTTGGCACAGACCCCAGGACACACTAATTAGTTCTCTGTCCTTGACCTCAGAGATGCCTTCTTTTTTATCCTTGTGGATCCTAACTCCTAATACTTGCTTGGCTTTGAATGGAAATATTCCCAAACAAGATTTTGCCAACAGTATGCTTGGGCTGTGTTGGCTCTCTAAAAGATAGCCCCCCTGTTTACATGAACTTTAGCTCAAGACCTGAGAGATCTACAGTTTGAAAAGGGAGGCCTAGTACAGTACATAGATGACTTCCTCATTTGTAGCCCTACTCAGGTGTTATCTAACAAAAACACCATTAGAACCCTCATTTTTTTTTTTTAACAAAAAAGGGGCTACAAAGTGCCCCAACATAAGGCCCAGATTTCTCAACAAAAGGTGATATATTGGCACATTGTAACTCCAAGATTACAACTGTCCTCAAAGAGAAGAGAGGCAGTTTTCTATCCAAGTCCTCCAGAATCTAAACAACAGCTGAAGACTTTCTTGGGAATAGCAGGCTTTTGCTGCATATGAATATCCCACTTTGGAGTAATAGCCAAACCCCTATATGAGGTGAAAATTTGATATTTCACTGCAGTGAAAATATCAATAGCACTTTACAAAAAAATCTTTTGTTGAGTTATCACACCTAAGGTAGTCTGCACACATGATACCATGTTCTATGCACACATATTGCTTACATTGACAGCACGTGTGTGTTGCTTTCCTGCCTTTTTTGTAGGACATACTTGACATCTCAGTGGTCTCGCTGTTTTGTCAGGAGGTTCTTATTATATTATACAGTGTGTAGTTAATAAGAACATAAAATATCAGTAAAGTATCAAATTCTTCATATGTGTTGTGTATTTAGAATAAACACCAAATTTTCACATCAACTGTGTACTTGCTTACAAAACCTAGAAGATAACATCAGAAATAAGGTCCTATGTGAACTACAGTGAAAATGCCAATGTAACTCTACCACAAAAATAAGCTTTGCTTTAATTGTCACACCCAAGACAGTCTTCACACATGACAACTGCACGTTCCATGCACACATCTCACTTACACTGATAGCACATGTACTTAGCTTTCCTTTCCTGTGAGGCAGTCTTGTCAGCTCTCTTGTCTTCCTGTTTTGTCAGGAGCTTCCTACTATATTGTACAACATGCACTTAACAGGGAAATAAGATATCAATAAAATAAAATATCAATTATATAATGAATGCTTAGAATAGACATCAATATTTTCATATTAGCTATTTACTTACTTACAAAACCTAAAAGATAACATCAAAAATAAAAACCTATGTGAACTAAAATGTAGACACAAACAAGTCTAACACAGAAATAACTGTCACACCCAAAGCAGTCTTCACACAGACAACTGCATATTCTATGCACAAGTATTGCTTACACTGGTTGTGGAGGACCACCTGGATGACTCTGCTTGAAAGAAGAGCAGCTATCTCCATTTTGGTTAAACCTGGCCCTATTTCCATGTATTGATGTGTGCAGAGCTGTCTAGGGCTTTTCCTTATCCCTTTAATTGTCTTTAAGCAATGTAAATCTGTCCAGCTGAGATGCTGACATGTAGTCTTTGAAGCAAGGTGACAGGGCAGTGTTACCCCACCCGAGTAGCTCCCCCAAAACATTTGTGAGCAGGGTGGGATGGAGAGTCACACTCCACATTCTTGGCTGAGATTGAACCTTGAGATAAGAGGCTATGCTTCCCAGAGCATAAAAGATTACACATCAGAACTGAAGCACTGACCCCAAAACATTAGATACTACTTTAAATTGTGTTATGCAGATTACTCCTTCTGCATACCCTTCTCTCTACATATCACAGAGGTGACCTCAGACTATCTATGTAGCCCAGCTCACAGCACTCATGTATTTCATGTGTTGCCACTCTCACAGTCACTCCTGTCTGAGCCACTCCCCTTGTCAAGAAATAATTTTTTTTTTATTTTAGAAATAAAAGGAGGAAAATACTAACAGACCGACAACATTTTACACAATAGCAAAGGATCAGTACAGACATTACAGAGTTACAAACAGAGTGGTAGGGAATTAACAATGCTTATTGTATTACATATTGATATCTTCAATGTAGTTTCTCATGAAAACACATATAGACATACAAAGCTAATCAACCAATACCTCACAAGAAATAATTATTGAAAGGAACTGTTAATGTGTAATTGTTTGATGAATCTTGCATGCCTATATCTGTTTATATGTGCAACCATTTTGAAGAAGACATTGTGTAGTATAGCAACCACTGTTAATATCTTATCACCATGTTTTGAAATTCTGTATCATTTGTTTTGCTCTGTATGCTGTTTTGTTTATGTATTTGTTTTTGTTATGTTGTTTTTTAAAAATGAAAAACAAATTTATATGTATATATGAGAATAGCTGGAATAGGTGTATTGCTGATGTCTGTAGTTTATTGAGAGGAACAGTCAATGCTTGTTTTTCTTGACCAATTTTATACACTTGAATATGGTAATTAGAATGACTGATTTGAAAACAATATGCAGTATAAGAACCATTGTTGAACTCCAACCATTTTGTATGGTGAAGCTCTGCATCTTTTCCAATTTTTTTATTACTTGTTACTGTCTTTGATTGTTTGATCAATCTTACATTCTTATGTCTAATGGACTGAGCAACTTCACTGAAGATAACAGTATGTAATTTAGCAACCATTGTAAATTTCTATCATTTTGTCTTGAGGTCATGTATCATTTTTGTTGTTTTGTGTTGTTTTGATTTTGTCTTCATTGTTGTTTTGTCAGTTTTTAAAATTTTAAAATAAAAAAAGAATTAATAAAACCTTGGGTTCAGACTTGGGTTGAGGCCTTTGTTCCTGTTAGCCATCATCCTAGCTGGACTTAGAACCCCCTTGGCTCACCACTATCTTGGATATGTAATTGTGTTTTTATTCTAGCCATGGGTTGCACTGGAAGTGGTAGAATGGAATTAACTTTCTAGAATTCCAATAACTTTTCCATGGGATTACAAATATAAGCTTCTTGGACCACGATGAGGATCAAGAAGGACTCGCTATAACTGGTAGCACATATGTTTTGTTCTTTGGTACTTTCTTGAAGGGCACAGTTGACATCTTTATTGTTTTCCTGTTGTAGCAGATCTTTGTGATGCTGTGCCTGTCTGTTCACCTATCAACTCAAGGGTGCACCACAATTTTTTTAGCATAGTTCCCTGGGCAGAAACATTTTGTTTTTCCTCTGCTGTAAATGCTCTCTTATGAGCTCCAGTCTCAATCCTCTAAGAAAATTTCTCTGTGATATTTTGCACTTGTTATTTTCTTTGTAAACTATCAAACTTTGTAAACTATCAAACTATTCTATACATGTTCAGGATTGAGTAAAACACTATTGGCCAATGCTTTGTGTTTCAAGAGACATCATAATTGCTGTATAAAACATCAATGTCTATTCCACCTTTTATTGTAGAAAGTTACCGTCTCAGGGTTCCATTTTGTCAAGGTTTCCCTATCAATATTTCCATCATGGCGAAATGTTGACATCAGTAGTACCATTTTGTTTTTCTTTGCCATACACAAGGCCAATGTTATACCTTTCTGAAATCCAAAGATTGCACTATACAATTCTCTGTTTTGAAATTGCAACATTTCCTTTGTAATTTCTGCTTTATTCTTGCATACAGTTCCTGTGCCTGTCAACTTAACGCTCTGTTAGCAAATGTAACATCAGTTGTAAACTGGTTAATCAATTGTCGAATGTCACACTCCAATTAGTTTGGGATCTGGGAGCAACAAGTCTGTTCACAACATCATTTGGTTCATTACTATACAAATAAATATCTGATGGCTGAGTTACAGGATGAATGTCTAAATTGAAAGAATAATAAGTCCTTGCATCTACAAGGACTTATGGCATAAATTCTTATGCCATATTTTAATCCATCACTTTTAAATAAGTCTTTTACATTCCTGTGATCAGCATGACCTATGAATGCTTTCAGTTCAGCTAGTGAGATGTCATAATAAATACATTTTGAATATGGCTATTGGTGCATACAGAACATTTTACTTTCCTTTCAGTCTTTGTGTATTTCACAACATCTTAAGATTTCTTCTGTCACAATTTCCAATGTTGAATGGCAGTGCTGGCATTTTGCCTATTATCTTTCACTCCTGCCAAGATGCTCAATATATTTTTGGACCTAGTTCTAACACTGGATCATTCCTTTTGGTTACAGGGCCATTCACAACATTTTGACTAGTCAAATATGTACTTACATTGCTCTTTTTTAATCATCTGAAACAAGGAGGTCTGCATTCCCTTAGTCTGTATCAGTCAATTCTTATGTAACTGATTTATCTCTTCCTGATGCTCATCCTTCTCTGCAACTTTTTTATGTAATGGATTTGTGTATCAGTCAATTCTTCCTCCATTTCACTGTCATAGGAACTTTGCCTCACATGGGCAACATCAAAATCATCATCATCATTACCATCATCACCACCACCATCATCATCATGAACACCCACATCATTCTTCTGTTATGGAAGCATGTATTTTACCATAATGGATCATCTTCATCATAGATTCATGCATAATCTAATGCTTCACGTTTTAAGGAGAGGTCTTTTATGACAGGATCTCTCTATGTAGTACAGGCTGGCCTTGAACTTGCTTATGTAGCCAAGGCTGGCCTCAAACTCATGGCAATTCTCTTGCTACAGGCTCCTAAGTGCTGGGATTACAGGCATGTGCCACTACTCTTGGCTTGATGATTCATTTTTGACCTCCAAAACTTGCAAATCTGGTTTTTATGTGCCGTTGTACTGAATCGGGCTACTTTTACTAGAAAAATCAAAAGAAAACTTCAGTTGTTTTTTTTAACAAATCCTAGAGTGTTGAAGGTCTATTGGACCCTCTGTGATGCTTGAGTAAATATACTCAAAACAAAGTTACACTAAGCATAAAGTGGGTTAAAAAAATCCCATGTTGCCACTTTTGCACATGTGCACACACCTTGTTATTCATCAGACCAAGTGAGTAAACACATAGATTGCCTCCTGTATCTCACAGGGAAAGATACTGAGACACACAGCTGGCTACTATTACACTAAAGTACAAATTTACCGTAGAAAAGTAAGGGATGGGCCCACTGGACTGAGACTTTGGGCAGCCCCCAAATCCAAACTGAGGCTGAACCAATTTGAGATGCTTTGTGGGGGAACTTTCTGACATCTGACTTACTGATATAGAAATTTTCCAGGTCCTTCAAACTGTGACCTATCTAGAAACTTCCCATGGGCCCTCCAGGAATATAGAAATAAGATTCTTTCACTCCTAGGAAGTAACAGGAATTTAGTCCAATTTGTGCCCTGATGACAAGGTCCTAATCAAGACCCAGAAGAAGGATGAACCTTAGGACCAAATTATACCCAAATAGAAAGACTTGTTACACAACCCTTCTAACTACTCCTGCCATTAGAGTACAGGGACTAGACAATTGGATTCACTTCTTCTGGGTAAAATCCAAGTTGTCTGAGACACCAGAAAATGGAAAAGAGGGACTGCAAACCTTGTACACCTGTGAATCACTGGATGACCTCAAGCTTTTTTTTCAAAAAAGAAAACACCAACCACCCTGTTGAGGCAGATAAGTAAAACTTTTGCTCCCTCTATGTAAATTGTGTGTCTAGTGTTGCTACTCTCTTTTTTTGTTTGTTTTTTTTTTGGTTTTTCTCCGGTACCAGGAATCAAACTCATGACCTTGCACTTACCAGGCAGGCACTGTGCCACTGAGCTAAATCCCCAGCCCCATTGCTACTCTTTTGTTTACACTTCAGGTTTCTGTCCCAAGCTATGATATGACTTCTTTTGGGGCTTTTTTGTTTCTTTTGGGATCCTCTGATATGATTCAAAAACTGCCTCTAATACAAATAATAAATAGTGATTACTTACATAAGACCTTAAAACTCATCATGTCTTTCTCTTATCATCAACAGCTACCTAAGAACTTGATAGACAGCCTAGCTAAACTTGCCCAGAGTACCACCAGCATTCAAGAGCAAACAGACTTGTTAGCAGAAAACTCACAACATCATGGGGGCTCGATCTCACAACTGCTGAAACACAGGGATTATGTTTGTTTCTAAAGAAAAAATGTTGTTCCTATGTCAGTCTGTCTGAAATAGTGGGAGATACAGGACAGAAAATGGCAACTGTGCTTCTAAGATCTGCAAAGAACTATCTGAATAATGGATATCCTGGTCAGACATTTGGAACTGGGGATCTTGTTTACCGTCATGGACCTAGCCTTTGATAATGCTTCTTGTAACCTTACAATTCAGATCTTACATACTTAATCTTTTAGTCAGATTTGGTTCTTCTTGTTGGACAGACATTAAACTTCTGGCTATGGCCCTAGCTCAAGATCAGAACCTGCCTCTATGTCCACAAATCCTGGGAGGAAGAACTCAGTTCCCTTGAACTCACAGATCAATCTGGTAAGGGTTTCTTGGTCCACACATAGGTAGGGCCAACACCCCTATTTAGCCAGAAGTAGCCATAGAAGACAGGACTTCCTCTAATACTCCTTAAAGATTTCTGGGGACTAGGACTCCCAGGGACGAATGGTACAGTTAGAAATAATGGACCTAAGAGAGGCATTCTTTCCTTCTGTTTAATTCTAAACAGACCCTACAATCATTCCTCTTTCCATAGTCCTAAGAGGGGCACAGAAATAAAATAAAAACCCAAGAGATCACTGATGCTGTGGGCCAGAGCGCATGTATGTTGGATCTCCTAGCCTGACCTGCTCCCACCTCCTTAAGTGTTCATAAACATGTACTACATGCCATAAATGTAAGATCAGAGTGAATTCTGGGGCTAGCTGTCAATCACACATAGAGATCCAGGGGGAGGCAGCTGGGCTGAGGTACAAATCCTTTAAATTCTGAAAGTCTGACTTATCTGTGTGCCATTGCTGTTTCTGTGTGCTGTTACCTGGGTGCCACTTTTTTACTTCTCTGTCACCCCCAAACCCTTTTCTGTTTGTGCCTCATCTTTTGTCAGTACAGACTTGCCCCTAGGCACAACTTCAGGTGATCTCCACTAAATATAGCTGCTTAGCACTTGCTATCGGGTGGACACTTGGCAATTCTTTCCTCATTAGATACAAGAACCTGGACTCTATCTGCCCCTTCCATGGTAAAACATTCATTCTGAATATCCTACCATCTTTTCTTGCTTATATAATTTAAAAAATTACAGTTATTTTTTCATTTTATAACCTATGACAACATTTTTATTGTCTTCTCCTGTAAATTAAAGTTATATGAGAACATCCCAGTTTATCATTGCTCTATCCCATATCTTACAACAGGGATTACCACACAGAAAGATTCCATATTTATTTATTGAATGAGTGACTCAAATGGTTGAGGTTGTTAAGGTCAACTAATCAATCAGAAAATACCATGGTAAAGAGAAGAGAGTTTAAAAGAAAAACACGGATAGTTTGGGAAAGATTTATTTTCAGATGGTGGGTATATATTAGTCAGCTTTCCTGGGATAGGATAGTCAGCTGGAGTGAAATACCTGACACCCACCATTAAAGGAAAGATTTATTGTGGCTCACATGTCAGAGGTGCAGTCCATAGCCCATGCAGGAACATCATAGAGGAAAGGCATGGTACAGCAAAACTGCTCACTTCATGGTGGCCAGGAAGTAGAATACAGGGAAAGATATCTACCAAGAGATACACCCTTCAAAGGAACACCCCCAGCAACCCACCTTCAGCTGGGTCCCATCCCCTACAGCACGTGTGGCTATGCACATCAGTGGATTAAGGTGATGATAAGGATAGTGCCCTTGTAATCCAATCACATACCCACAAGTCTCTTGGTCAAGTCAAGTTGACAACTGAGCTTACTGTCACTGGGGTATGATGGATTTCTATCACTCTAATTAAGCCCCTTCTGGAATCTACCTGCAGATTTTTCCACTGGGAAATCTGCTTGCTCCCTTGGTTCCATGTGGTTTCAGTAGACTGTAGGTTCGCAACCTCGGTCCTACTGACTATGTGTACCAGATTTTTATGGGGGGCCATGCTAGCAGTGACAGGCCATATTTCTGGCCTCTAACTGCTAGATGCCATTAGCATCACTTCGTGAGTTGTAACCACCAAAAAATGACTTCAGATGTTGCCAGATGTCCTCTGGGGGGTAAAACTGCTCTACTGAGAACCACTGAGATAGATCGAGTCTACCCAAAGCTCCAGAGCTGAGCAGGCAACTCAGGATTTGCCATCTTTATTTCACTGATCTGGACTCAAGAACTGACTCTTTTGGTGGCATGTAACTCTATTTGAGAAAATCACAATTATTGAATGGACTTTTGAAGAAGTAGACAAGTTTGTACTAGAATGCTAAGCTAGTTGAATATAGACTTAGCATTGTCAGGAGATGTTTTGCTAGTTTTGGGTGAGTGTCTGCTAAGGAATGAAATGAGCAAAGGAAAGCAGCATGGGAGATAGGACAGATTCCTGAGGACATGACTTGAATATTTAACACCTGTTTTGACAAAAGCCAGCTATAGCCTTGGTCTTTTCTGTTATGTGATACAGCAAGCTGTGTTTGACCTAAGCCAGTGTGGGATGGATTGCTGTCACTTGCAGTGGAATGCGTCTGGGTTTGAGGATGTTTGTCAGTGGGAAGGAAGAGCTAGTGATCGCAGAGGCTGTAATTGATGGAACAGTGTACTAGAAGGGACTGAATGGGATGAGCACGATGTAGTCTGTGACAGGTGGTAGATGGAAGCAAGGGTAAAGGGGAGTGGATCTAGACAAGTGTGAAAAGAGAATTACCCTCTGCTGTTAACAGTTCCAGATAAGAGAGGAAAGCAGGATGAAGGCGAACTATGGTAGATGACTTGAGGCAAGTGAACAGATAAAACAGGGAAATGAAAATGGTACCCAGTGTGGATGAATAGAGGGTGATAAACAGAATCCCGCTTCTGGATATCTATCCAGAGGAACTGAAAGCAATATCTGAAGGATATTTGTATAACTATGTTCACAGCAGCACATCTGAATAGCCAAGAGTTGGAAGCAACCCAGTGTTCTTCAGTGGAAGAATGGAAAACAAAAGATGATCTATGCTTGTGCTGTGGTTTGCAAATATCCCTCACAGGCCCATATGTTAAAGGACTGGTCTCCAGGCTGTGTGCTGTTGGGAGATGGTAGAACCTATAAGAATCAGGGCCTAGTGGAAGAAATTAGGTCATTGGGGATGTCCTGTTGAAGGAAATATCATGCCTGTGGCCCCTTGGCCCCTTAGTCCTCATCTTCTGGTCACCATGAGGGGGCCAGAACTCCTCCACCACGTACTCCTACCGTGATATACTATGTCATCACAGGTCCAAGGCAAGAAAGTCAAATGATCATGGAATGAGACCCCTGAAATAGTGCATTCAATAAGTCCTTTTCTCCTTTTAATTGATTATTTAGTATTTTGTCACAGTGATAGAAACCTAACACAACACACGATGGAATTTTACTCTGCCTTTAAAAAGGGAGGAAATCCTATCATGTGTTAAAATATGATAAACCTTGAGGATACTATGCTAAATGAGTCTCAAAAAAACAAATGCTGTATGATTCTCTTTATATGGGGTACCTAAAGTAGTCAAATCTAGGGAAACAGAAAGTAGAATTGTGTTTGCCAGGAGCTGGGGAGTGGGGAGAATGGTGATCTGTTTAGTGGATATAGTTTCAGCTTTACAAGATGAAAAAGTTGAAATCTGTTGTACAGTAATGTGAATATATTTAACCCTATGGAGAATACACTTAAATTATTATGATGGTAAATTTCATGTAACGCATATGAGAGTTTTTTTTTTTTGGTTAACCACAAGTAAAAAAAATAAAATAAAAGATGCTGATCAGCATAGGAGAAAGTAGAGGGAGGAAATTTGTGGTCACCCAAGAGCAAGGTTTTGCTTTTTCAACAGTTTAGATGCTTGCACAGAGAATATTGGCAGCTAAGCCTAGAGTGTGTAGGAGAGGGTGCATAGACTGAGGAAGATGTTGGCTGAGAAATATGAGACAAAGTCTTGGGGTGAGGGAGTTCGATTTGTGGGCTGAGAGTTTGGCTAAAATGACCAAGCTATAAATCTAGAAAGAACAGCTGATAAATCATAAACTCTAAAGATCCTGGGACAATGTCTATTTTTCAAGAATTCATGGACTCCAGAACAGCAAAATCACATAAGGCAAGTGTTTTTTTAAAAACACAGTTTATTTGAATGGTAATGTATACATTACTAACAGAAGCTTATGTAAAGACTGTTAATGAAATATCCAAAGCTTGACTTGTACATCAGATTTTTAGAATTAAAACCTGACTCTTAAAACATCAAAACTTTGTGCAAATTGGAATTATTGGTTATGGGAAGGCAAAGAACACACAGTATTGTGAGGGAAAATCCCAGCCCACTGGGGATAAAAATGAAATATTTAACCATATCAAAGGTGGGATGCTACCACTAAGGCAAAGCCAGCCTTCCCAATAAAGGTGCCCATCACAACCAGAGGATGTATTTCAAATTTGGTTTGAATAATTAAAGCTACATTGCAACCCAAAGCATATGGCAGTGATCAGTATGCTGTTTGCAAATGAAGATGGATCCAGCTCCAAGGACAGCACTTCTAGTGCCTTCCTAGAGAAGGTGACACTTTTCAAGCCAAGCATTTGTTTATAGCCACAGCCTGACTTCAGGCTGATGACAAGTGAGGCTTCAGAGCGTCCTTGATGAGCACAGGTGTGAAATTGGGCTCCCGCCTTTACCGTCAGGCAAACCTGCTTTGTTCTGCATGAGAATAAGTGCGCACAGGAAATTCTAGCTTGTAAAAATCACACTGATCTTGAGACCGCACAAAGAGACTTGCTGGTTTTAAAGCGGCTTCTTGCCAGGCAATGTTCAATTGGTTTCCAAGCCAGATGGCCCACTGAAATAGATCTTCTGTTTAGGCGGCAGCATGAGTAGTGGCAGAGAAATTCAAAAGTTGAAATAACAAAGTGTTAACATTCTGTCTGCATGCCAAATACAACCATTATAAAGCCCACTAGAAGACATCATTCTGTTATAGGTGCTTCTTCAAATAACATACTCTGGAACAAGTAATGCTATAATTTGTATCAATAAACATGCATAAGACTGAAAGGAAGAAATGGAAAAATATTCTCATTCTCACTTCATATATTCACTCAACAGCTATTTATGGATGGCTTTACACTGGGCCCTTAATGGTCTGGCTGTGGAGAGCACGGTGTCCCTGTCCTCCTCCCCGCCTCTGTGACTCCTCAGCAGCAAGTAATCAACAGCAGCTTTTCTGTACCTTGCTTGTGGGACTTTTTTCTTGTAGCTTTATACATGTAAGTCTTATTTAGCTCACCAAAATAAGTTCCAAGTGGGAAGAGGTGGTATCTTTATTTTATATCTTATAAGTTAGATGGGAGAAAGCAGTCTGAAGCCACATTGGAACTCGAGTTCCTGACCTTGGCAAGGAGACCCTTTCAGGCCTGGTTTTCTCATTTGTTTCTTGTTTTAGCTTGGTGTGACCTACGAATAATATCCCTCTTTCCATGTGACAGCGAGGGGCAATCAGATTAAACACAAACACCCCTCACCATAATGCCTGGGCAGAGAAAACCTTCCACTGTTCACCCCATTTTATCCTGGGAACCTCAAATGGGCCCTTCATGGTGCATGTCAACATTTCTGCACTCCTTGTCATTCATTTTTCAATCTACTGTGTAAGGCCTCCCTCTTTCTCCTTAAACCCTGCCACATTTCCCAGCTGATTAATTTGCTTTCTGCACCAAGAAAACAGCATTACTAGAAGAGAACAGGACATGTTCATCCACCATCACACCTCCCTCCCACCTTCTCTTCCTCCCAGCTGTTCTGCCTTACCTTCTGCTCCCCTCTCTCCGACCAGCTCCTCTGCTCCAGCAGCACGATCCTGTTCCCTTAGTGCACCCAGAGGTTGCTCGAGCAATTCTGCTCCCTTTCCTGCCTCACTTTTCTGTTCCTGCTAGATCATTCGCATTTGCATGCAGGGAGCTTCTATTTATCCATTCCTAAAAATATTTCCCCAGACTTCATCCTACCCTTACTTCTAACTCTTGCTATCATTCTTTCTTATCTCATGATCTCTATAGGAAAATGCCTAGAGAGAGCTATCTGCTTTTGGTATGTGAGACTTCTTTCCTTTCATTCTCTGTTAAGCTCATTCTAGCCAGGCTTCCACCTCCTTACTTTCCACCAAAGCTCAAGTTCACCAGCAAATCTTGTGCTAAGTTCCAATGGTCAGTCCTCACTATTCGCCTTTTTAACCTAAAACAGCACTGCATAGAGTTGGTCACTCTCTTCTCACTGACCTTTCTGTACCTGACTTCTCGAGCACCGTACGGTAGGGCTTTTGTCTTGCATAAAACCAGTTTCTTTGGTCTTCTGTTGGCCCCTTCTTTCACCACCTTATTCAGTCTCACTGATATATAAATGCAGATAGTGACAAGGTCCAAATTGGGATCTCCAGCCTGGACATACTGCTTCAAGTACAGACTTGTCCTTCTTGACACTTCTTGCCTTCTTGACACTTCTATTTGGATGTGTACTAGAAACCTTACGCTCAACAGCTTCAAGTGGAACTCCTGAATTCTCTTCCCATACTTGTTCCTCACCTCTTAATTAATACCAATTCCATCCTTTTATCTTCTTAGGTCAAAAAATATCATTGCCACCTCTTTGTCCCTTTCATACTGTGAAACTGTCAGCAGTTTCTAATGTCACTATCTTAAAAATGCATGTAGACTTTGACTTATTCTCTCAAGCTTGGTGGTATCCACTCACAATTTCTTGCCTGAGTTACTGTAAAGCCTCTTCACTGTTTAAAGTCTTCCCACTTGGCCTCCTATAACCTCCCTCCCTTCCTCTGTCTCTGTCTCTGTCTGTCTGTCTGTCTGTCTCTCTCTCTCTCTCTCTATCTATCTATCTATCTATCTATCTCTGGTCCGGGGAATCATCAAACTCAGGACCTTGCACTTGCCAAACTGGCGCTATGCCACTGAGCTATATCCCCAGTCCTTCTCTCCTTTTTTTTTTTTTTTTTTTTAAACACAGCAGTTAAGGTGATTATGTAGTTCATTTACTTAAAACTCCAGTGCTTCCCATCTCAGACTAACAGCTCACTACAATGACCTGATTCTCCTCTCCCCTGCTTCTTATCTCTCATGACCTCCACCACTCTTACCCTTGGTCCACTGGCTCTAGACCAACCTGGACACTTGCTGTGCTTCCAGCATAGCAGGAATGCACCTCCTTACAGCCTTTCTACTACTGGTTTTTGCCTGTGTTCTTTTTCTGTGAGGCCACACAACTGGCTGATTTCTTCCCTCTAGCGTTTGTCAAATGCCCTTTTCTAGGTGAGGACTTCCCTTGCAACCACCCTGTTCTTGCCATCCCTGTTGCCTGCTTCAATTCTCTTTATCTTTTTATTTTTTCTTAACCATTTTGCTATTTAGTATATTTATTGGATGGATTAATGTAGTTTAAAGAAAACTAGGAACATAATTTGTTATAATACAGTAGGTAAATTAACAATGCTAACACATGTGGGATAGTCAAAACCATAAATACTTAGTACTATACTTAAAATGAAAGGCAACCTTGATATATAAATTAATAAAAATTTTTAATTTCATACCAGTTTGTTTTCAGATCAGCTCGCTGGGTTGTATGGATCAACAGAGTATACTTCTCGTGTTTCTAAATGAAGATCTTCTTTAGGCTTTGAATTTGTGTAATAATGACTACATCAAAGAAATAAGAAAAATAAATTATTTTTTACAACATAAAGTTGTGTAGTTGTTTGCTCCCCATAATTCCCAAAACATGGTAAATGTTTTTCACAGACAATTTCATTTTATTGTCTTGACTATCATGATGACACAATTTTTGGGGGGAAGTTAAAAAAACACCCAAATCAGTCATCTGTGTTTCTATGTAGAAACAGCTATGTAAAAACAAAACACTTGATGCTTTTATAAATGTTCAAGTCAGAAGCTGACCCTGCACAGCTTTACCCCATATCTAGGACTCTTAATGACTAACACTCATGACTCTAAAATTGAAGAGATAAATTGAAAAACCTTTATTTTATCATATGATCAGAACTTTAGCACTGTGGGACACATAATTTTCCATTCCAACTTAAAAGAAAGCTTGACTCAAAATCTTTATATATTCACACAACAGTACAAATTTTAAACAGTTTTGTAGATTTCAAGAGAATATTTTTAATTTTATTTTTTGAAAGTACATATACTTTATATGTGTGTGTGTGTGTGTGCGCGCGCGCGTGTGTGTATGTTTATTTCTGGGGATGGAACCAAAGGCTTCACTCATGCTAGGCAAGTGCTGGATCACTGAGCTATCTCTGCAGCACTAATGTGCTTTGAAAGTCCCTTTATTGGAATTAGTGAATGACAATAAAATGTGATTACACTGTCATTGTCAGCTTTGAAACAAATTACTGGAGAAGATTATTATTAAGGTTAGTTACAACTTGTCACTCACTCCCATATTTAAGAGGGCAGCTCATAGGCGATACATGGAAAGTATTATTTAATTGCAATTTTTAGGCCAATGAGAGATTTAGATAGTTAAAATATCTTAGATGATAGAGAAGTATAGGATAGTCTTTTTGAAATATATGGATGACTGTTCATATATTCAATTGTTCGATTTTGCCAATAGATGTTGCTTTTTTGATGAGTTATTTCTTATCTCATTTACCAAAAACTATTCAGAGAAACTCATATGTCTGTATCAATTATTAGAAAATAAATTTAAGTAGGTTAAAAATGGAAATAAAGCCAGTGAGTGACACTTAAGAATTTAGTTTGACATATCTATTGGGGTCATACCAATTAAGACATTTAAATATAGTATATGATATAACATGCTAATAAGGAGATTAGAACATTGAATTATTTTAACTTCTAGTTATTCCCCAAGTTTGCAAATTTTCCTACACATGCAGGGCTCTGATGATACTTTTAGTAGTGTGAAGGAAAGAGATAGAGACCACATTTCCTATTTATTTAAATTTTTCACTACTCTTAGCTAAAATTATCTTTTAACTTCCTATGAGGAAAGCTATGCAAATGACAGGTCTATATATCTATATGTACTTATTTTTTGAGAGCATTTTCTCTCTTGAATATATAGGAGGCATTCAGCACTTACTGTATAAGAACAAAATGAAGGGACATGGTCATTATCTCTCCTCATATCCTTTCTAGTTCTGTAACATTCTTGGTCAAATTTTAAAAAGCCACGTATGCATATGCTAGATAACAACAACATACAGAAGTGTCTATAGCAAATAGTTGACATTCATTAACACTGTAGGCAATGAAATGAGACAACAATAAATAAGTAAATAAAAATGTACAGGAAAGTATGAGAAAATAATAATTTGTAGAAAGTATATATATTTTGTAGGTGTTGTACTGGGAATTGAACCAGTCCTCATGCTTGCTAGGCAAGTGCTCTACCACTGAGCTACATCCTCAGCTCTCTTTTTATTTTATTTTTGTTTGCTAAGTTGCCTAAGCTGGCCTTGAATTTGTGGTTCTCCTAGCTCAGCCTCTGAGTAGCTGGGATTATATGCATGTGCTTCTGTGGCTGGCTGAAAATACAGTTTTTTACTGAGACAACTAGATAACTCAAAAAAATTATTAGAATAAGACAGTGTATAATAAACTTTCCTAGATGTCATTTAAAGTTAATTATAAGATGTAGCCCAAAATATTACAAACCAATGAGACAGGCATGTTTTTCTTAAAACAGGCTTTGCAACAGTTGACTAGATAGAAAAAAGTGCCAGTGAATTATATTGACCATTATCACAAAATAAATTCCAGATTCAAATGATAAAAAACTTAATAGTAAAATGTAAAAGTCTGTCTAATTTCAGGACAAAAAATTATAACAAAAATAGAAACTTAATAATATATTTATTTAGACAATCATGAAAATAGCTGAGTGAAAGAATCACAAGTTCAAGGCCAGTCTAGGCAACTTAGCAAATAAAAATAAAATGAGAGCTGAGGATGTAGCTCAGTGGTAGAGCACGTGCCTAGCAGGCATGAGGATGGGTTCAATTCCCAGCACAAAACCTACAAAATATGTATACTTTCTACAAATTTATTTACTTGAATAAATGAAAAGGCCTAGGATATTTCTGAAAGGAACACATCACAGAAAAGATGCCATTCTCAGAAACCAACCTACAGACCTAAATGCAATCACAACATGTTTGCTCTCAGAAAGATGACAAATGATTCAAAAAGCACCTGTAAGAAAAACCAGGAAATAGAAAGTCCTGAAAAATTATATGGAGGGGTTTGCCTCATTAGATATTATAGTTGTATAAATCCATCTTAATGAAACACACAGTGGTTTGTGATGAAATAACAGATCAGTGAAGGAGCAAAAGGGATCAAGAAACACAAGATATTCAGTTAAATTAATTACTTTGATATACGATCAAGTTAGAACAAATTTTCTGAAATGCCAATAGGCAATATTTATTAAGTACATTAAATGTTCGCGGGCTTTTCCCTAGTAATTCTGAAATATATCTTAAGGATATAAGTAGATATGGAACTAGGTCTATCAAAAAACATTCTTTGTATCTTTATTTACTATCAAGACAATTGTGGAAGCAACCTAAATTTTCTGCAACACAGAAAGAGTTATTAAATATAAATCATTTGTAGATACAAAAACATGTACATTAGTCTAAATGAAAAGTAACTCACGATGAAAAATTATACCTCCAAAATTTCACCTCATAAAGAAAAAAGAATACAGAATATAAGAGAAGTGTTATATAGGAATATATGTGGAGTTGTCTGGAGTTGTCACCATGAGGCTTTTTAGTGTGGTTTTTCTTTTTATTTCCTATATTGTTTCATTTTGTTTTATAATGTACTACCTGAATAAACAATCATTAGACAAAATAAGGTACACATTTATATCTTTTAAGTCCTTACAAGAGGTTTCCCTCCCAATTGTCTTGATATAAAGCATATCACAAGATGCTTTATACCAATTAGCACATCGCAGTATTCATTTAATACAACTTCTGCTTATGTGTTTAGAAGAAGCCAACGCTTACTGAATCTTTTGGCTAAGTGTTTGGACTTACCGTGCTCTGAGTTTTGATATCATGCATAAGGTGGCAATAACCAACAAGAGAAGAAGTCCTGGGCCTAGAAAAATACCTGCAGGAGGGGGAGAGTGAATATCAAATGCTAAAAAGAAATGTATTATGAACTGATAATGGGGCCTACTGGTACCAAATGTTTACATGACTATTACACTTAACTCTTCTCAATTATAAATTCTAAATTCTTGAATGGCCATAATTGGGCTTAAGGTTTTCCTGATTGGAGTCAGTCTGCATTTTAGTACAGCACCACTCACATGAGCACGGGGTTCTAGTCCTTTTTCTGTGACTTTTCCTGTTCCTTTCAATTTTGTTAGTGACATTCTTGTCACTGTGTTGAAATTAGGAGCAGAGGATACCAGGATCTCATGTTTCTGCCTAACAACATTGGATTCTCGGTTGGAAAATACATTTCATTACAGCAGAATTTTAAAAAACCTATTGCAATAGTACCAAATCATGCAAAACACCAAGAGTTAATAAACTGAAGCTCTATTAAAAATTAAGAGTAGTTGGCTGTTTAAATATTTATCTAATTCTATCCCAAAGGATAGATAATTCTATCCCAAATTTTGTAATGTGGTATGTATGTTAAAATATCTTTAAAACATAAAGGAAGATGATAGCTATTGAGTTAAAATGAAAAAATATTAATAGGTAGGGTATAGAATATAGACATATGTATGTATAAAACATCATAAGAGGTTTTCCTCAAGAATGTAAAGAAACTTACCATAAAGAAAGGGATCAGATGAACCTAAGTAAAATACAAAGCAATGAAAATGTCAGTCTAGTAGCACAAGTCAGTGTGCCCCAAGTCCCATCATCCTCTGGTGTTGCCCCAGAAGTCAACACTCAGCCCCCTTTCAGGTCTATTTATGATGTAATTGGTCCCTGAGTTGTAGCTATTCTTTTATATATAAAGCCTCACTGTATTTTCTTTTCACTTGAATTAGGTAGGCTGGGGGAGGTTGCCAATAAAGAGAAAGAAGGATGTACTTGGCTTTATAATCCATGATTCCCCAGGATACAGTGCAAATTTTAATTGTTATCACAAGTGAGTTAACATGTTTGGAGCTCCTACTGAATTAATAAGCACTTTGAAATCAAGATTCAGCAAGCAGGGAGTCTCAGGTGCGAGTCCTCTCTAAATGAAAGGCTGTTAGTTTTGCATTTTTGCTCCTATTAAGTTAACGTTCTCCTCTTTTTATTATCTTTTATTTAGTTCCCCCATCCTCAGGAAGGTGTGCTTTTTCTAGAGGGGACCAGCAGTTTCAAATTCATCTGTTAGTGCGCCTGGTCACAGATCTATGTCACCTGGAAGCCTGCTGAGGGAGATCTCCTGCTGGCCAATCTCCATGCTAAATGCAAGCAGCAGTGACGCCTCGGCACTTACGGGATCTGCAGATGGCCAGAGGAGGGTCCCACTGCTGGTCGCCCTGGCACTGGCTCTGTGGACTGCCCTCCAGCATGTACCCATCTTCACACTCCATGGTTACAATGGAGCCGTACTGGTACATCTTCTCAGCCTCCAGCCCCCTCTGGATCCCATTTGTGTTCTCAGGGAAGCTGCAGTTTACCTCTGCAGGGAGAGGAATCCAAAGGAAGCAGAGTCATACTTTGTCCTTGTAGCAAGAAAATAGAAACTGCCCTTAAGGAAACATTCACAAAACCAATTTAATTCATTCTCAGTAAGCAGAGCATCAGCGAAATAATGTCCTAAGCACAGCCTTTGTGGTGTCAGCATTCTCTCTTAATAACTCCTGGGTGATTTCAGCCGAATTGCTTTCTTTCCGCTTCTATGCTTTACTAATAGCAGTAGATGATCCTAATCACCTCTGGGAGAAATGGAGAGAGTTGAAGGAGTCATACTGAATATTCCAAGTTACTATCTTTTTCTGGGTCTTGTCTACTCTCTAATTCTTTACCATGCGAGTGCTTCCTCATTCCTTCCTTCATCTTTTCAGTGTAGGCATCCAGAGTGTGAGATCTTGGATTTGATCCCCACTCTTTTTCTTCCTAGCTCTGTGACTGTGGGTTAGTTACAAGTCACTAGAACCTCATCTAGACCACAGGGATGGCAACAGCAGCACCCTGCTATGGATCCTGCCAAGACTAAAGGAGACGATATGTGTACAGGGCTATACACAGGATCTGGCATATGTTAAGAAGTGCTCAGTAATATTAGGTATGAAGTTATTACTCATTTCATACATTGTTTATGATCATGACTTTTTGAAACTTTTATAAAAATGTATGCATAATCCCATCACCATACACAGGAAATAGACTCAAAAGACCATTCTGCTCTTTTTGGTATTTTATCAAATGCACGCTTATCATTAACTGCAACCACAAGAAAAACACAAACTGTGCTTTAATTTATGAAAGCACTTCAACTTTCTATATCCAGTCAACTGTATAAGTGGTCATTTGCTAGTCAGACTACAGCCTAGGCCATTTTTCTTATTTTGAGAACCTTATATTAAGTAATACATTAATCGAATCAAATGCATTTAACTAAATATTCCTGTTAATGCCTTTCTTTGGCTATTTTAAGTTGAACGTACATAACTGTGAACACATCTATTTGGAACAGACTGATTTACTAAGAAGAACAATAAGAGATAATGCAGACCACGCACCTTTACAGTAGGGGGCCTCTGGGCTCCAGACCCCCTCATGTGTGCACAGCAGGAGGGGCTCCCCCACCAGCACATAGCCTGGGTCACAGGTGTACAGCACTGACATTCCAGGGGAAAACTGAGCTACGTTTCCACCAGTATGGTTCCCATTGAAGATGGCATGTGGAGGCGGACACTCTACAAAAGCTTAGAGACCGGTAAGAAAGGAACTTTAATGCAGTGCAGAAGAACATCTAGATGACAGCATTTCTGTGTGATAGCGACACAGACAGGCAATGGGTGATACATTAGCCAATTAACTGGTAACCAGAAACCTTCATCCCAACTGGACCAAGCGATGCTGGGAAGACATGCATTTTATACCTACATCATACCTGATCTGAGGAAATGCACCAAGTGGAAGGTACTGAAACATCAGTGGCTGTGGTCCACAACTATAATCTGTCAGCCAAAAGTATTCTTATTTTCCCTTTAAATAGTAAACAGACTGTAGCCTAAGCAGCACACATTCAAGTGGAACCAGGAAGTGAAGCCTCCAGATGTGACAAACTAGAAAGTCGCTGTTCTCCTCAAAGTGGCAACCACTGCAGACCTCGCATTTGCAGTTTCATTGTTTATCTTGGGCTATGGGGATGGATTTGCCCTAAAATAAGAACACTTTGCTGGCCAAAGAGAACTATTCTGGGGAGATGAGTTCCACTGGGTCACAGGTTGGAAGATGGTGGTGGAGGTAATTACTGAAAGGAATGAAACTGCCAACTGGCAACTAAGACAGAAAAGGAAGCTCAGTGGATTTGAAGGCTTGCTCCATTCCCCTCAACACCAAAATTACCCTCTGCCTGGTGCTGTAGCCTTCTGTACTGAATTCTCAGTAATATTACTGCCAAACATTGGCACAAACATTCTGTGCATTTTTCCTTTTCTAAATTCATAGGAAAAATATATTTGGAGACTCAATCATTTTGGAAGTTCAACATTGTTCTTTTGTGTACTATGGCTCAGTGTACACACCGAGAAATGAAAAGAGAACTGGGTGAGAAGATATGGCAAAGAGCTTACAAGACAATGACTATGGAAGCTTTCAAATGCTTTTCTTCAGGTGGAATGGCAAGTGCACGTTCAAAAACCTTTATTTTCTACAACATGCCATATTTTATCCCATAAAGTATCTTACCCTTTCGGATACAGGTCGGTATGCTTGGTACCCATGTGTTATCTGTATGGCACCTTATCAAGTGGTTGCCTTTCATGATGAAGCCAGGATTGCAAGCAACATACACTATGTCATTGTGAGAATATGCAGAATGAGTTTTGTTGAGTGGGTATCCATGTTTGATTTCTGGATCAGGGCAGTGAGTCACAGGAGGTGATTGCAGGCACTGTGGGGGAGGCCCGCTCCAAGATCCACGTCCTTCAGAATTACTTCTGCACTTTAAACTTTTCTCTCCCGAAAGATAGAATCCTGGGTCACATTTATAAGAGACTTCATTTCCATATAGAAACTGTTTTGCCATCGTGCCTGTGGGTCTCCCATTGGCAATCAGTGGTGGAGGCTGACAGTGAATAGCTGCAGAGAAATTTAGGGAATTCAGCTTCAGTGAGTACATCACAGTGGACGGTCGTCCCTCAAGATATAGATGACACTAAGCAACTGCATTGCACTTCACATAACTAGTTACTTAAACTTTGGAACCTGCATTATGCTTTTTGTTAAACAACTTCATGTATGAGTAATATAAGCACAAAAAATTCAGAAAACACAATAAAATATAAGAAGAAATACATCTATGTTTCCATGATCTAAAATTATAGGTTATTTTTAGGTTTAGCAAAATTAGCAGGCATCTGGCAACTACTCGATTACCACCTCACAATTGTTTCTAGTATTGGTCAAACACTGACACATTTTCCATCATCTTACGTTCACTAAGGAGAAGCATAAACTACTGAGTCAGTTACGCTCTTTAGTGGCCTTCCCTCTCTGACCACATATGTCCACAGCTAGCTCTTTTATTCTCAGTTTACCTTCACAGTGTGGACTCTTTTGAAACCAGATCCCATTCTTGGCATCTTGACACTTCTTATAAGTATATCCACTCAGCTGGTACCTAGACAGGGACAGACAATAATGCAGTAGCTTTTCTTTGCCCAGGATCGCATTTCTGCAGCCTGACCTCTTCAAACTGTAAATACAGTGGCACTTCTAAATGAGAACTTCAGCAGAGAGAAGCAACAACCCTCAAACCTGCAAAACTACTTTAGAGTTACAGACAGTCAGAGCACAGCTCTTCCCATGTCAAAAAAGCATGGGAAAGCCAGAACTGCTGGTTAGGCCATTGGAGCCTCATGTTCTCTGTGGCTGTGACGATGGGGATCTCTGTAGGGATTCAGAGTGGCAGGTTGTGGGTAGAGTTAATGCCTAATACAAGGTGCACCCCTTTCTCAGAATGGACCATCTTGAACTCACCCCTCTCCACAGGATGTGCCCACATGTTCCACGTGGGAGCCAGCTGGAGGCTCTGCGGCAGGCTCACATCCTTCTGGAAGAGCAAAGTTGGGATGAGTTATAGATGCCTCATAGCAAAGAGAATGATAGCTCTGGAACTGAAAGGACTTTTGAACCCTGGAGCAGGACTCCAGTGAAGGCAGAGAGTCAATGTTGCTTCCCACAGCATGTAGCCAGGGTCACAGGTGCTGTCTACAGACTTCCCTGAGACCATGAAGACCACGTTTTTTCCCAGTGCTGACCACAGTGGAACCCACCAAGTGGCAGCCTGAGGAGCAGACATTCCTCATAAACACCAACACAGGGTCATTTCTCAGCCAGAGACAATCTGAAATTTTGTAAGATCAAGGATCAGGAAGCTCTCATTCATTGCAAAATGCTTCTGCTTTTCTGAAAGAACACGGCCCATTTCAAAGGGCTCTCATTTTATGCCCTGAATACATCCCAGTCTAAGGAAGTGTTCACCCAAGAACATGCAGAACTCCCACAGAACATTCTACTACAGCGTGGAAGAACTGCAAAGTAACACACACCCCTTCTTGCCTTTCCCCATGACTCCGGTTCTGAGTGGGAGATGATAAACAAGAATAAGTAAGTAAACACCCTCCCCATTGGGTTTTTACCTTTTGCACAAACTGGAACTTCAGGATCCCAGGTGTTATCAGCTTTGCAACGAATTTGACCACTGCCCTTCAAGATAAATCCACGCTTACACTTAAATGTCACACTGTCATTGTAGGAATATGGGGCTTCTTTCCTGGATATCTTGTACCCATTTTCAATATGGGGATCTGAGCACTGGACATCAGGGAGGGAGAGTTTACAGAGAGGAGCAGGGCCACTCCAGGTGCCTTTCTCTTGATCATTGCTTGTACAATGGATGGTGCGCTCCCCAATGAGGTTGAACTGCACTCCTTCCTCTGGCCCAGGGTTACACGTGTAAAGGACTGTGGTTCCATATGGGACATTTTCTGAGGAACTTCCTGTGTGTGTCCCATCATAGATAACAGGGGGTGGTGGGCAGGTGATTTCTAGAGAGACAGAAAGATGCTATATAAGTCTGTCCCAAACACCAAAGAATAGAAGCCAAGCACAGTATGATCCTTTTGTTTTCAGGAAGGCATGGATGACTTTTCTTTATGTGAGCTATACCAAAGCTTTGCTTTATATATATATATATATATATATATATATAATTAAACTGATTTCACAGAAGAACATCTCTACTAAGTAAAAATACTGATTACTACCTTATGAAGCATTAAGGCTCAGTAGCCATTTGCTAATTAAAGGGAGAACTCTTTTAACTTAGTAAGGGATAAAAGATACAGAGGAGTAAGATTCAGCTTTTCTGAGTACTAACCTTGGGCTGAGATCATATGATCATTTCTATGATTAGTGAAGCCTATTTACTGTTTTTTATTTTATTTTTGTCTTTTTGAGACAGTGTCTCGCTATGCAGTTCAGGCCGGCCTTGAGCTCACTTTGTAGCCCAGGCTGGTCTCGAACTCACATTGATCCTCCTGCCTCAGCCTCCCAAGTGCTGGGATTACAGGCGTGCACCACCACGCCCAGCTAGCCTATTTACTGTTGATTGAGTGCCTACTTCTGGGAAAGGCAGATTCATTATCCGCAAAGTAGTGATAATACAATCTAATTCCAATAATTTTGAAGGCTGTGGTTATATGCCAAGCTTACAGATGGGAGATTAGAATTTCAGAGAAGTTGTACAAATTGCCCAGGGTTGTACAGCTATGAAGCAATAGGAACAGAATCTGAGTTCAGATGCAACAACTATTTCCTAATCTTGTCACTAACACAGTGTTTCCTAGATCATGGATGGTGCTTCACATCCTCATCGCTGTCATTATTCTTGTAATTCTAAATGACAAAAGAGACTCAGTAAGAAAGTACATTTAATTTAACTGATTGAAGTAGGAAAAGGGAACAACAGAAAGATATGGCAAAACTACACAGGGGAGACTACTGACAAAGTTCACAGAATAGAGTGTCGTGTGTGAATTCCCATCGCACGGCCTCAAACAAATCTCCCCAGAAACGTATAGATCTGGCATCATTTCAGATCCTCTGTCATTTTTGCCACTCACCTTCACAGAGACGGAGCTCCATATACCAAGGAACTGTTCCTTGACACAGCTGATAAGCGTTCTCACCTAATCGGTACCTAGAAACAGAGAATCACTTCGTTTGGCCATCTGGCAACACCTACCCCAAGCAAGAACATCCCACTCTAAAGCAGACTCACCACGTTCAGGACAAGAAGCAGCAAGAACAAGAATGTAGCCAGTTTCAGTACCATCCCCCCACTGCACAGTTTCCATCCATGGAAAAACTGGGGCAATTAGCACCCCATAAACACACGGCAGGAATGGAGCTTTGCGATAAACTTACATAAAGCTTGCAGTGTACACAGATAAGCCAGACCTGATTTGGGCTGAGACAGCCTTCACTCACCCTTCACCACAAGTAGAATAAACAGCTGGTCTAATAAATCTATCCTGAGGTTTTCTAAAGAGTTGAGGTCCTAATGGTTTACATTCTGCCGCTAAGAAAAGAGACTAGGATGAGAAACAGCTCCAGACAATCTTAGAACCAGCAAAGCGGTCTGTCTTTGAAGCCTGGTACCTTTGCACTGAGGGAGAGTGTGTGTCCACTTCCCTTCAGGGGTACAATGGATGGATTCTTCTCCCACTAGCTTGTAGCCAGGGTTACAGCTGTAGTTTATAGATGTGCCAGGGGCAAACCGGACCATGTGTCGATCTTCCTTTTGCCCATTGAGGATCTCAGGAGGGGCCTGACAGTCTAGCGCAAAAAAAAAAAAAAAAAAAAAAAAAAAAAAAAAAACAATCTTAAGTAAACAACAACAGAAAGAAACTGACTCCGAGGAGTTGCCATTAATGGTATAATCCCACTCTGGGTGCAGCTGTGCAGCATAGTGGGATCCTGCAGTCCAATTTTGGGGTCGTTTTACATCATTGCTGGTCAGTGTTTTCTTTTCTGCTCTTGGGGTGCTACGGATCTTGTTCAGATCCTGGTCAGTGTAACTTCTCTCTTATCTCTTCCCTTCTTAAGGAATCACCTTGGGTGCTTTTATGGGAGATTTTGATCTACCTTGGGGTGAGGTCCCTTTTAAGAAATTGCTGTAAAAGAAATTGCTGTTCTAAGGCAATCTTAGAACAAGCAAAACCTCTGTCTTTGAGGCCTGGTACCTTTGCTTTGGGGCAGAGGGGGTCCTGCTTCCCCTAAGGGGTGCAATAGATGACTTCTTCTCCCACAAGCAAGTCTTTTGGTCCCACTTTTTCCCCTAAAGATATGCAAAACTTTCCTAAAGAATGCAAAACTTAACAATGTTTAATGTTTTCTCCCCAAGCATATTTCCATAAAATGAAGCAAAGGTGGAAAGGTAAAGAAAACCCTTGCCAGGATTTATGTCCACTATGCTTAATATGGCTGAGGATACAGGAGCTGGAAAAGGCCCTGTTTAAAGCATGCTACCCCTTCCTGTAACTTCTCAGAATGATGCACCCGTAGCACTGTGGAGCACTGGATACTTACCCTTCTCACAGACTGGTACTGATGGCTCCCATGTGCCCTGGGCACTGCATCTGATTCTCCTGCTGCCCTTCAAGGTGAAGCCAGACTCACAAGTAAATGCCACAGTGTCATTATAGGAATATTCATCTTTCTGTGCAGATAACATTTGACCTCTTAGGATCTGGGGATGAGGACACTGACGTGCAGGAGTAGAAAGTCTGCATTGTGGGGAAGGGCCACTCCAGATCCCCCTGTTCTGACTGTCCATGGTGCAATGGATAGTTTTCTTCCCAATAAGGATGAAGGTCACTCCTTCCTCTGGGTCTGGGTCACAAGTGTAAGTTACGGTGCTTCCATATGAAACATTGGTTGAAGAGCTGACTCTTCCATTGAGAATAGGAGAAGGTGGTGGGCAAAGAATTGCTAGAGAAATTAAGAGACAAGAAAGGTCACAGACATGCTGCAAGTGAGGGTGCCTCAGGGCTGACTGAGACTACTGTCACATCCTAGGTTCAAGACAATCACATTTTATCGTGTCAATCACGGCAGCTAATGAAATATAACTTAACAGTGTGCTTTTAAAACTTGACTAGTGAATGCATCTGCTCTGTTGATCCTTTGATTCCTATTGACAAATAAATAATTTCTTTTTTGTATGTGGCCTGGCTATGTATTTAATAAGTCTGTGTAGTTTTCAGAGAAGGAAAAGCCTGGAACCATATTTGATTTGAGGAAGCAGAAAATAAAGAGGCAATTGAAGATGGCTTCAGTGAAGAACATATCACTTGAGCTCTCCAGGGGCTCTTTGCTTTGGAAGAGTCTGTATGTTAATAATGAACCAACATTATTTAATGAAGCTGAGAATGCAGGGTTCTGGGGAACCTTGGTGGTTCTGTACAAACTACATTTGTCTCACCTACCTTCACATACTGGCTTCTTGGTCCAAGTCGCTCTCTGTTCGGCAATCACACACTGACTAGAGGGGTAGCCTTGTAATCTGTACCTGGAGACAGGGGGTTGTCCTTTGGAATTATTATCCAGTTTGTGCTGGAGAACAACAACTTCTACCTAAAAGCTAAGGCAAGTTCACACAATGTGTGTGCCCCTGATCTCTTTATAAGCAGCCTCCCTCATATCCCCTCACTCAAGCTGCCCCTGGATCCTCACCCAGGTACATCCTGCAGCTTTCACAGTCACACCAGGCACAGATAATCCCAATGCATTAGATCTCACAGACCTTGCTAACACTTACCCTACATTACAAGAAAAGTTAACAGTTACGCCAGCCTGAAGACTTGGGGGTGCAGTAACCTGCCCATTGGGAAATTGTCCTATAGGATCACACCTTGCCTCTAAAAAAACAAACCAAACATAAGCAAGAATGGAAGCTAGCAGAACAACCCAGTTTCTTAAAATTGGTTATAAGTTTAGGATACCTTTGCACACAGGAAAAGCAGCATTCCAGTTGCCTGAAGATAAGCACTTAATCGTCTTTTGTCCTTGGAGCAAGTAACCGGCTTTACAGCCATAAGCCACTGAGAATCCTGGGGCAAAGTGGTCAATATTTTTCCCTGTGTGATATCCATTGGAAATCTGGGGAAGCTGTGGACACTCCAGAGGGAAATCTTTACAAACACAATTAGGAAAACAAAACATCAGACGTTGTATCTTTTACAATCTAGATGTTGACTTAGAACATAGTACTTAGTACAAGTAGTTAGTATAAGTAACTTTCAGTTTAGCCTCTGAAGGATCAAATGGATGTGATTTAACTGTGCCATTTTATGCCATTTTATGCATTACAGTATACTGCTGCGAAGTCATAGTTCAGAGTCATTTGTAGATTTTTCCTTGAACCTAACCAATAACTTTGCAGAAACCCCTGCAGTTTTGTGGAAATCATAAATTTCTCTGCAATTGTTTATTTCAGTGGGAAGTTTGCAAGTAGCCAATCCGAGAGCATTATTCAGTTCTCCTTGTTCTTGATTGGCTGCTGCCCTGTAATCATCCAGGGTAGATGCACCAGCATTCCACATCATAACAGGTTGCTGTACCATGTGTAGCTATCGCGAGTGTTCTCGGTTTTGTTCTTCTCAGAACGCTAAGGTCCCTAAGATGCTGCCAAAATGCCCTGCCCCTTCTAATTATTAATTATCTATTTATTAATACAGCATTTCACTAATTAAATCACATCATTAAGGGAGAACATAGCATATTTAAGGTTTAAAGTATAAAAATCGGCATTTATAGGCATTTTTCTGACCATATCTGAAATTTGTGTTTTTCCCACAATTTGCAGGTGCTCTAGGAACATAACCCCCACCACTGTATTTCTCAAATTGAATTACACTATAAGAGTGACTTTTGCCTTGAGAAAAATTTCAAAAATTAGTTGCCAAAAATAGTCAATTTTTACCCCATCTGTAAGTCTGTTCTCTGTTCCATAGGTAGTACATATCCTTTAGAGGCTTATCCTATTATACATTAATAATATAATTTATTGGCTCCCTATATATGACACACATAAACACTCATACAGTATAGTGTATGTGTCCCATACACATTACTGTGTGTTTTGCTTCCTTTACTTAGTAATATAGTATATCTATATTGTTCATGTCAATGCATGTAGGTCTAAGTCATTAAAAAGGCTCACTTGTGTTCCACAGCAAATCCATTCTGGGACTATTTTAAACTCTCCTTCCTCCAAGACTAACTATTCTTCCCTTGATTGATCAATTTTAAAACAATTTCAAGTTTTCTCATTTTTTAACCCATTGAGAATTTATCAGTATTATTCTTTATTAAGGGAATAAATATCTAATTTTGATAGTATTTTTGTAGAATATTGCTAATCTTTGAAATTTTGGAATTTTACTTGGATTCAGATCTCATTATCAATACAAACTGAACCAGGTGAGAAGAAAGGAAGACTTTACAGTTGTCTTATTTTCAAAGTCATTTCCTATGTGATAGCTCAAGCGATGACTTGGGGAAAGAGTGAGTCATTTCAGAACTCCCCTGCCAAGGCCGCAGAGAACAGAGAATCACCTGAACCAGCCTAAATGAATAGCTATTCCTTGTTGAGTTTTACATGCATTGGGAGTATTTTGCTGTTAAATCCCACATTTCTTCTTATTTTTGCAATAACCCAGATATACACGTTGAAACCATCCAATTCCCAGAGCCCCAATAAATTCTGGCCCTTATCTTTGGGAGACTTTTCCCATTCAATTTTTAGATGTGTTCAACTAAGTTTTCCTATAATACTTTAAACTCCTTTGCTCAGTTGATGTTTTTCAAGAGGATAGTTAAAATTCTCAACTAAGAAAGGAAGGAAACAAATTTTCACCTTTTGTCTTGTTTCCTGCCTCCAGTCCTGCCTTTCACATATCCATACTGTTCTTCCTTCAGGAGGATATAAAGCATCATCTGGGTAGAAATGCAAGGCCCAGCCCCTCAACTAGGTCTTCTTCTCATACTTACCACTCTCACAGACTGGCAATGGTGTTGGCCCCCAGGTTGAATTTGCTTGGCACCAAACAGATTGATTTCCTTTCATGGTGAAGTTGGTTTGACAGGTAAATGTCACAGAATCACCATGTTTGTATGGTGGTCTTCCTCGACTTCTGTATCCCCCTGGTACTTCTGGCTCAGAGCAAAAAGTATTTCTATTGTAATATTCACATCTAGGAGGAGCTTTATCCCAGACTGCACTCTCTTGGTCTTTACTTATACAATGAATAAATTTTTCTCCAATGAGGCGGAAGCCAGTGTTGCAAGTATACGTTATTACAGTTTTAAGATTTATGGGTCCATAATGGTTACTCTTCCGGCCATATTTGATAGAAGGAGGAGGATCACAAAAAATTCCTGAAAAGTAGGGAAAAAAAATCCTATGTGTGCATATTGGTCATGACAATAAGAAGATTAAAATTTAAATAAAAGATCTGAATACAGATCACATCACTTTCTCAGAAGCAGACTTAGAAATATACATGATTTATTTCTTATCATCTCTGTTTATTCCTAAGATTCTAACTTCTTACCTCTTTTGGTCTTCAGCAAACAAATCAATATAAACCATCTTAAACAATAACAGGACACAGAATTTATCCAAAAGTTCTGTCTAATTAATTTTAATACACAAAAGGCAAAGTTAGCACAGGAAGAGAACACATTAATGATATGCTAGTTACACTTGGGCATTCTCAGTTTATGACATTTGGGTGCAGCAGACCTGATTCCAAATCCCCACTGTCACTCATAGCTGTGTGACTTTAGGCAACTTATATCATCTCTAAGCCTAGGTTTCCTGGTCTATACATGAAAGCCACTTTATAAGGTATGATGAGAATCCAATGGGACAAAAGTAAGAACAATACATATGAAAGAAGAACAATTCATGGAAACTATTAATTTTTCAGTCTGTTTCAAACACACAGGGAGCAGGACCAAGCTTTGTCTGGCCACTGAAGATACTACAGCCTCACAGACCATTTGTTACCCTTCATTACTGGGTTCCTGTGAGACAGCCACAGGAAGTGAATATAAGTTTTGAACAATGAACTCCCATCCTTGATTTAAATGTCCTGGGGTGGGCATGAAGGATATTAGTTGTTAATCTCTATTTTGGTACAAGCACACTATTTCTGGAAAAGTCTCAGAAGAGAGGGAAAATAGCCAATATCTTTCTAGTTCATTTCTGCTTGGCTCCAAGAGGAGCCCTTCAGTAGAAGGACCTGACACAAAAGGTCACAGCTCAAACATTTCAGCACATCAGTGGTATGCTTGGTTTCGGTATAGGTAAATTTTTCAAGAGCCTTTGTCTTTACATATATGGAATCCACAGTACAATATGCAATAAATGTAACATTTTAAATCTGAATTCTGAAACATAGAGTGGCAAAATAAATTCTAAGTACACATATAGATAAGATATTAGGGTCAAAATGTACAGAAACACAAAATCAAAAGGTAAGATCTGTTTTTGATTATTTTTGTTTTCTACTCACATCCATAGACAGGAAATTTATTATTCCAGAATACTGTCCTTCCTTCTGGGACACACTGACTAGATAATTTGCCACTTAACCAGAACTTTAAACAATAAAGGGTACTAAATCATGCACAGAAGCAACCAGCTCTCAGTTCCATGGAATTAATCACTTCTCTCAGGTATTAATAGGACCTACATGTTAAAGCATTTCTAGCTTAAGGAAAAGTCTGAGGTTAGGACATTGCTTGACTGTATAATGAATTCAGAGTAGGTAAAAACAGAGAAGCAAATTCTGAGAATAATTTTCCTTTTTAAAAATTCTCACTCTCCTCTTTGCCATCCAAATATTAAAATTCTCTTGACCATCTTGAAGAAAGAAAAACTCAGACCCTAAAGAAGAAAATATATCAAAGTTCTTGCTTCCCAAGTTCATTCCCAAGGAGCCTTTCTTACTACACCGAAATCATCTGTTCATTTTCCATTACAGGTACCTTAACTTCTGAACCCAAAGTTTGCTTTTTCAAAGGATGAAAGAACAATTCCCAGTTCAGCTGGCCATGCACAGTATACATACTTTGAGAAAGTAAAAAAGGATTTGGTTGATTGTTGGAGACAACTACAAAGTGGCTCTGAGCAGGATTTAATATTAACCAATTGGCTTTCTGTGTTTACTTGTGAGTTGTCTGAAGGCCACAGCTGAGGATGTCTGGCTCCAACCCCAATTAACTTAAAGGAGACTGTAGTTGCAGGTATCTCACTCCTGCTGTGAAGAACTTCCTGGAGATAACATAGTTCTCCTAAATTAACATAACACTTGGAAAAGTCCTACCCAGATTCCCATGTTTTCTTGAGTATCCTTCTCCTTTGTTTGTGGGCCGCCCAGAGAAGTCTTTGGCTAAACTCAGGGAATATTAAAGTTGTAAGAGAGTTAGTCCTTCCTGGAGCCCTAAAATCATTGCCATTGTCTCATTTATTCAAGCCTTCTCCGTCCACTCACTTGGGAGATTGCAGGCCTGATCAGCCTGCAATAACTTAGTGTTATTTAACCCGGTTTTTGATAATTAATGTCAGAGTTCTTTGTTGTAAAGGGCAGAGGAAACAATCAGAAAGAGAAACAGGTGAACTATCTTGAGTGTGCATGCTCCGCCATGCTGAGCTGTGGGCAGTGTCCGTGCAGAGCTTCTCATGTCACTCTTACCCTTGATCACAAAGGAAACCTATCCCCTAAACTGGAGATTAGGAAGAGGAACCATGTGGCCAGTGAGAAGTTGCTTTGGAACGGCATCGCATGATTTTACTAGGAAAAATGACAAGGCTGGGATGCAAGAGTCAGGAAGGGGCTGAGTTTCCTTTAGCTGGACTGGAGCTTTAGGCACCTGCACACCCGGGGGCTGCACGCCTCCAGGTTCCCAAGAATGTACAGTCACAAGTTTAGTCCTACCAAGAGTGTAGCCAGGCTCACAGCTGGAGGACAGTCCAGCTGGAAAGAATCCCTTATCTCTTCTGTTGTAGTTACTGTGGCGGATATGTGGAGGTGGTAGACATTCTGAGAAAAGCACAGGACTGGAGGCCTTTTCTGAAATAAGAACTTTCTTGTGTATAACTTACAGCTAGTCTGGGGCTGGTCAGGGTGGGATGAGGTCTTCAAGAGATTGTGGTAACGGCATCACTCTTTTCAGATGTGGTGAAACATTCCACATCATTTTCATTTTATTCAGCTGAAGGGTCTTCCACACCTTACACAAATAGTGTTGTCAAAGAACCTAACTTTTCTTATACATTTTCAATACCAAAATCTAGTTCTTTCTTTCTGCTCCCCAAACAATGTATTTGAACTTTTTGAAATGGGTTTGCATATTGCCAGGATTTTGAGAAAGCCAAATACCTCACAGTAAAGGTATGGGAGAAGAGGAGAATGGAGGGCACAGACTCAATCTGACCACTGTCTGTCTTCCATAAAAGTCACATTTTTCAGTATAAAAATGTATGTTGTCCATAGTAGTCTGAATCAAATTCTGATCTCAGCCAATTCCCCCAATGACATGGCCAACAGGATTGAGAGTTCATTTTAACCTCAATTAAATAAAATCTAATGATACATATACTCATATATAAGTAGAGATATAAAAAAATCTCTTCATTATTGAATTTGGAACTATTTGCTTTCAAAACTTACTTATTTTTAATTGACAAAATTGTACATATTTATGGGATAGCATTAATACATCATGTAATATTGAAATCAGGGTAAATACATCTATCTTCTTAAACACTTCTCATATCTTTAGTAGCTTTTTTGGAAAGACACAGTACATTATCATTGTGTATAGGCAGCCTATTGTGAACAGAACACCAAAACTTACTCCTCCCAGCTATAACTTAGTACCGGTTGACCAACCTCGCCCTAACTCTGTCTTCCTCTTCCTCTCCCAGCTTCTGGTAAACACTATTTTACTCTCAACTTCTTTGAGATAAACTTTCACAGATTCCACATATAAGTGAGATCATGATATTTGTCTTTCTGTGCCTGATTTATTTCACTTAACATAATGCTTGTGAGTTTTATCGAGGTTCTGACAAATAATGAGTTTTCATCCCCTTTTATGGCTGAGTGGTTTTCCATCCTGGATGTAGAGCACATTTTTATTCATGCAGTTGATGGACAGGTTGTTAGCATTTCATGGCTATTGTGAACACAGCTGTACTAAACATGGAATGACAGAAGTCTCTTCAATAGACTGATTTCATTTTCTTGGGATACATAGGGTCCCAGGAGTAGGGCTTCTGGGTCATATGGCAGCTCTTTCTTTGACTGTTTGAAGAATCGCCACCAGCGCATTCCCTTTTCTCCACATCTTCATCAGCACTTTTCATATTTTGTCTTTTCTTTTAATCATTGCCATTTTAACTGGGGTGGTGTAGATTTGCATTATCCTAGTAATTAGTGATAAGAATGTATCTTTTAACATTTCTGTGCCTTTTTTTGAGAAATGTGCCTTTATGTCTATTGTCCACTTTTAAATAGGAGTATTTGCTGTACTTGCTGTTTTGTTATTGCGGTGTTTCAGTTCCTGAAATATTCTGGATATTGACCCCTTGCCAGATGTATGGTTTGCAGATACTTTCCCCGTTCTGTGTGTTGTCTTTTTACTCTGTTGATTGTTTCCTTTTCTGTGCAGAAAGTTTTTAGTTGTATAATCCTGTCTATTTTTATTTGCATTTCCTGTACTTTTGGTGTCTTATAAAAAAAATCTTTTCAATTCCACTGTCCCGAAGCATTTCACATGTTTTCTTCTGGTAGTTTCATGTCTATCTTTTAAAACTTTAATCCTCTTTGAAAAATTTTTAAGCATCTTGTAATTTTTCCCACATTAGTACAGATCTAGTACTATCCCAGAATATAATAAAATTTCCTACCTCTTTCATATTTAGATGTTGTTATAAATTTTTTTTATTTTATGGAAAAAAGGCAAAACAAAATTTCATAAGAAAATAATAGGAGAATAACAATAGTTAATACATTACATGTTGTTATCTTTAAAATAATTGCTCAAGATATGGGCATAAAAATTTCTCCAATTGTTATTAGCACAAACATTCCTTTTTAATGAATTAAGAGATACTAATTGTACAACTGACTTGCATTTTTCCCTTTTTCCCTACTGTCCTTTCCCCTTTCACCCATCCCAGTTCCTTTTCCTTTTGAAAAATTACTTCCCATTGCACAACATCGTTACAAAATTGTATGCCCCCACTCCTGGCATAAGAAAGAAGGCCTTCGGGTGTTACATTTTCTAAGAAGTTTGTCTTTGCTCCTATAAACCAAACTTTAACTCAGCCTACAATTTTCTCATGTTGTTGAAAGTCTACATCCGGATCTCAAAAAAGATCCTAACCAGGATACAGCCAGGTAGGAAGACACACAAAACTGGTTAATGAAAACTCAAAAAGCTATAAGCTGGTCTTTAGTCCCTACCGTATAGTACAGATAAACTGTTCCAGGAGACAACTAGGCTGAGCTACTTTTTGCATGGGATAAAGCCATCGAATGTATAATCTCACAGTAGGGTTTAGATTTAAGAATTTATTCAATCTGAAATAACTTTCAAAGGATAGTTTCAAAGGAAAGTATGATGGGATTAGGGGCTCCAGAGGGAATAAATTACAGATCTGTGCATGGAACTATCCAACCCAAGGATCACCCTCTCCAATTCTCAGTTAATGTATAAATACCCAGTTTCCTTCTAGAAGGGGACAAGAAGAATTAAATAGGATGCCATAAAGGGATGGTTTTACTCCATTTACCAACAGGCATGTCATTATCCTAGATTACAGTATTGTCTGAGGCAATACAAGTAGCATATGTGTCACCAATGAGTCCATATCTGACGACAAAGAGATGAGCAATCATCTCCCAACTACACTTACATTTTAGAAAAGCCCAGTTCTTTCTATACTGAAAGAATAACAAAAACCAGAACATCACATGTGATAGGTTCAGGGTTCACACAGAAGATTCAATAATCTGAAGCCAAGTGAAATTTGATCTCTTAGTCAGTCACACTGGAGATTTAAAATTAAAAAAGAGTCACCCAAACTTTCTTCCCTCTAGAGATCCTCTCTCATGAGTAAGCCTGAAGACCTGTATTTGGGGCAGATCAGGGAAAAGATTCCTGTCTGTTATGTACTTAAAGGTGTGGGTGATAAAAATTCAGGTCTCTTTTGGAAGACTGATATTGTCTGGTTCTAGTACTGAATGCTCTGCATATGTCTCCTGCCAACACACCTTTAGTTACAAGAATACATAACTGTTGACCCAAATTGGAAGCTCAGGAGTACAAGCACAGAGGCATGGAGGAATTCTCCAGGATTTGTACATGACTGACCTACATGGGAACATAACAAAACAGGATGTGGGGGCTGGGATTTAGAAGTCTTTTTATGTATTTTACTGAATTCCAACCAAATAGACTTGCTGTTGAGCCTATTTATTCATTCAAAATGTTTTGACATTTATAAAACTTGTAACTTCAAAGGATCAGCAGTTCTAGAACATTATTTGTTGAAAACACACTTTTGATCATGAAGGCAAACTTCGTTAGTGGTCAATTATAATTTATTATCCCAGTTCTCCTTTTTATAATCTGCCACTTGATGGCATAACCTATTATGGCTCTTGGATTTAAAAACTTCACAGTCAGCATTTCCTTTCTGTATTCCTTGGTCTTCATTCCATTAGTGATCAAATGACATAATTCACCTACCTCTGGTCTCCCCTGGGGTAGTACATCCTCCAAAGCACACTCACATTATCCTTGTAAACACAAGCGTGGTCACCCTCACATTTTAAAACCTTCAATGGCATACCATTGTTTTAGGGAAAAAATACACTGCCTTTTATAGTTAAATGCTAGTCTACCTAACCATCTACTATTCTTGATCACGTACCCAAACCTATACTCTGTGCCTTTTTTGGTATTTTCCAAAGCCATCGTGTGCTTTCATACCTCTGCTTTTGCATATGCAAAAACAATCTTCTCCCAAGGCTTGGGTTATCCTAATTCTTTTAGATAGCATCATTTACTATTTACTTCTCTATGATCTCACAGAACTTTGCTGTTATAAATAAAAGAAACAATATAGTATAGCATATATTTAAGGGTCAGTCTTCAGTTAGTGAGGGAATTCCTTAAAGGCAAAAACCACCAGGTTAACATTTTTGTCTCTCCAGTGTTCATACTTACTAGTTACTCAAAAATATTTCCTAAATGGGATAAGAAAGATGAGACTAATATCCCTTGTATACTAACTTCAGATCTCACTCTGTCACAATAGAGAAATCATAGAACCAAATCATGGAGATGACGGGAGGCTGGACAGTGGTGATGACTTAACCCTAGCATCCAGTACCCTTAGGGGAAACAGAGATGCCAGGAGCACCTATCAATTGCCATGACATACAAATTTGATGGCCTTTTATCTGGGCTGTCATGTACAGATACAGTGATAGACCAGAAGATGCCCCTGTGACAGGGTTACTCACATTTACAGAACTGCTGAGCAGCTGGTAACCTGGAGTTCTCTAGACAGGTGATAAGGAATGACTTTTTGGTAAACCCAGGGAGGAATTTGTAGTCCTAAGAAGTCTCAACAGCAAACTCAGACTGATTACTCTCAACAGTAGACCTAGTGTAGAAAAGAGTTGGCAGGAACTTACACTGGTCTAGAGGCAAAGACTACAGGAATGTAAAACTAAGAGAGCCTAAAACCTCTCTCCTGCTTCTGTTTTGTTGACCAACTTTGATCTCTAGAATGTAAGGAAAAACTGAGGCTTTACTGTCTGGGATAAAAAGCACATGTCACTGTAGTAGGGATGACTTTACAGAGAAATAAGCTCAGAGATTCAAAGAATTTTTAGGATAGACTTCAAAGGAACAGCTGGAGAAATTTTTTCCTACAATTCCAGAAAGAACTTGAGATTGCTCCATCTTCTTATAGCCTTATAAGTCAAACCCAGTGGATTTTATGGTTTCTTTTTGTTCACAGTGAGGCCAGAGCCTGGAGGGAATAGCAAAGGCATATGGAAGAACCTTCAGGGACAAGTGTGCATGTTTTCATTTTGGGAGGAGGGATGTTAATATTTTTTCCCAGCTTCACATATTCAAACTTTCACATAATTAATGCATCTTATTCAGTGGGTTTGGCGTAAAAATTTTTTTAAAAAAACATTGGTTTTATAAGTAACAGCTAGAACCCTAAAAGTAGAAATCTTTTAAATAAAAACTTTGGGGGATAAAACATGAAAATGCATATACAAGCTTAGCACATGTATGAGCCTTTAAAATTACTTTAATGAATTTAAATGATCTTAACTAAATGTATCTTCATCATTATTTAATCATTAAATTATCTAAATTAATTTACCTTAATCATTAAACTTTTAGAATCCAGAAGAAAAGTGTGTAGAATCCAGAAGAAAAGTGTGTTTATTATTTGGCATTATTGTACTCTATCAACCTAGGAGAATAAGATAATCCTGCAGAGAGCTTAATAAATACTTTCTGATGAGTGGTAGAGAAAAGGAACTAGTGAGTTCAAGATAGCTTCTTGTAACCTATAATAATAACAATAAGAATGAAATAATTGCTCTTCTAGGAGACAGGTAAGAAAAACTGTAATAACTGTACAATTGAGGATGTCCCTGGAAAAGTCATTTTTTCTAGATATGAGAGAGAATTCAAGTTTCGCCTCCCTAATTTACATGCAGAGAGCAAGAAGTTCATGCTTCTTTCAGACCAGATGATAATCCAGGTAAAAGTGCCTAGCCATGAAATCCTCCTAGAATAGAAGAATATTTGAATATCAAATTCATAAATCTCATTTTTTTCAAACAAATCAGAGGCAGGAACAGATGAAAGTCAATGAGTAAACATAGGTTGTCCTATCCACATTCAGAGAGCTCCCAGGTTACAGCCAGATGCAGCCTCTCTGTGGTCCCACACCTCTATGGAGGATCTAGGAGAAGCCATCGCTACTGGGACTCAGGTCTCACTATTGGTCCCTCTCCCTTTTGTTTCCTCGCCTCTTTGGTTTCCTCCATGGATGCTTACAAATCTCTGCAAGTGTGCAAAACAGTGAGACACTGAAGGGCAAGTGAGAATGTGACCTCAGTGAAGAAAAACTTCACCACTCCACACTGTTCTCCATGAACATTTAGTCCAGGAAGCAGGAAGCAATATGACATTTCACGATGGTCACTGTGCCCTCTTTCCATCTTTCTACAATCTGGAGGAAAGCCCAGACACTTCTTTTGTTAGTGCTGGATTCTGAACCTGTAATTATCAAATATCCATAGGAACCATATCAAATTACCTTCCACAAGCTGGGAAGATTTCACTGGCAACAATGATATAGACTAGGATAGAAGTAAGATGGGGAAATAGCAAAAGCAAGAGGTGCTTCTTGATGTTCCACAGTGAAAGGAGGTAAGAAATGCACTTTCAGATGAGGAATAATAGAAAAATCTCATCCCTAGTGTGGAGACACATGGGCTCTGACTGGAACCAATGATCCTCATTAGTAATGAAATTGCCAAAATCTCAGGCCACGGGACAAAAATTCCAGAGATCAGGTTTTCCTCCAATCAGAGAAAGGAAGGTTATTCCACAAGCCAATAAGAAACATGAATTTTTCTGATGATCACTGTACCCTCTTCATATCTTTCTACAATTGGCTTAAAGGTCAGACATTTTTTTTTTCAGGGCTGGGGATTGAACCCAGGGTGCACTGAACTACATTCCCAGCCCTTTCAAAATTTTCAGACAGAATCTCAATAAATTGCCTAGGATGGCCTAAACTCTGTGTTCTCCTGCCTGAGCCTCCCAAGTAGCTGTAATGTGCTGCTATACCCAACTAGGCATAAAGATCAGAGTAGATTTTGACAGCATCTACAGTAAGAGATAATGGCAAGACATTCACACACATCCCTCAAACCATGTTAAGAACCAAATAGGTAGAGCATTTTCTTGAGAATAGGGATTTATTTATCTCTATATTGGGCTCTACCAAAAATGGCTTAGAAATCCACTTGAAATAAATAATAGCTCATATATATGTAGGATAATAAAAACAAAACCAAAAGCTTGTTCAGAAAGCAGGTAGGAAGAAAAATTAGGTTTCCTGGCTACTTCATGAATAATTTTTGAATGGTGGTTATGCCTATTAACCAAGGTACAGTGCTAAGCACAGGCGATCCATCAGTGAACATCACAGACAGGTTCTCACCTGCGCAGAATTCACATTTAGGAGAAGGAGACCATATAAATCCCAGGAGATAAGTAAGATGGTGCAGTATAGGAAATAAACAGAGTGATGTGTCAAAACGTGACACCCCTAAGGAGGAAGGGCCAAGAGGACACGTAGCTCCCGCTGCACATTGGTGAAGGGATCCCTGTGAAGAGAATACATGTCCATCGTGACTGATGGTGAGGAGCCAGTCAGGCACAGCCCTGGGTAAGAGCCTTCCAGATAGAGGACTAACAGCCAGCATGGATTCAGGAGACTGAGGGACAGACAGAAGGCAAAAGTGGCAGGGGTGTCACGAGCAGAGCAGGGTGGTCCAAGGTGAGCAAGGAAGGTCACCAGGGATCTTGCAGGGCTTCTTATGCCACAGTAAGTCATCTGGATGTGACCCTGTAGAGAGGCCATGGGACGTTGGTGTAGGACAACCATGGCCTCGGGTACCCTTTTAAAGAATATTCTGGCATTTGGGTGGATGATGGATTGGACTGTTACATTGGAAGCAGGAGGTACAGTTCAGGGCAAAAAAAACGACACCTGGTCCAAAGGGAGATGGTGTGAAGTGGGTGAATTTGAAAGAAGTAGAGTGGGCCAGACTTCCTGTTGGATTAGATGTAGGGCTAAGGAAACTGGGAGATTCACAAATGACTTCCAGGCTCTTGATCCCCTTGACTGAATGGATTACTGTGTACTGTGCTGGGGAAGCCTGGAGAAAGAACAGGTCAAGTGTGCATGTGAGTGTGTGTGCACACATGGGTGTTCACAAGTGTGCATGTGTATGTTTGTGCTGTGTGTGGGGTGATCTGGGCAGAATCAGTTTCACTGCAGACTTGGTGTGTTTAACACAGGAGGCATCCAGATGCAGACACAAATCAGGACTACAGATAACAAATGTGAGTTATCACCATATAAATGTCTAACGCCATGAGACTGGATGAGATCTCGTAGGAAGAGACATGGAAAAAGATGGAAGAGGCCTAGTGCTGAGCTATAAATTCCCTCTAATATTTAGAGACCAGGCAAAAGAGGTTAACAGTAAATGGGCAGGTGTGGAAAAGGTAGGTAAGAGCGTCCTGTTGTGGAAGATGAGAGTGCATGGTTTCTAGCAGGAGGAAGCAGTTGGCTTCTTCTGAAAGACAGGGATAGGATAGAAAATGACAGCTGGATTCATTAGGATGAAGGTCAAAAGTCACCTTGCCAAAAGTTACTGGGGGAGAGTGGTGGGAAAGAAACCTGCATTTGGTTAAGAAGCTTAAGAAACAGCAAATGGCCCATGAGAAGCTTTGTGGATAAGGGTGAGGAGAGGGACAGAGAAATGGAGTTCTGCTGGGCATCAGAAGTCCTAGATATAAAGCATGTCTGGGGTCTCAGTGAAATGCTGGCGGGATGATTCAATTGAGGACACATGGATGACACAAGATGGGATATCTGCAGAATAAAGCCACTGTAAAAGCAAGAAGGGACAGAATGTGACCGTAAATGCAGGGGACAGGATATTTCTTCCATTGTTATAGGAGGAAAAAGCTCTCAATGTGAATTTACCTAATTTCTAGTTACATGCTAATACTAGTATTTAAATCAGGCAATAGGACAAAGTCCTTGCTCTCATTTTATTTCATTGGAGGAACAGATGGAAATAAACAGGAAGGTTTCAGACGGTGATAGGTGCTCTGTGGAAAATAGAACACAGTTATGCCTCAGAGTGTGTCCTGGGGTTGGTCTGCCTTAGTCGGAATCAGAGGCAGGGAGAGTGTGCTGAGATTGGACATACAGTGGCCGACAAGGCATGAGAAGCACGTGAACAGGGTGAAGAGCCAGGCAAAAGTTGGACAAATGCACCATGTTCAAGGGCCAGAGAGAAAGGCAGTGCTGCCGAAGCATGGGGAGTGACAAGGGTATGGACAGTATCAGAAAGGAAGAGATAGAATCTAGGATAATGGACAAGGATTTTATTCTGGAAGCCCTAGGGAAGGTTTCAAGCAGAGAAGGATCTGACTCCAGATGAAGATTTGTAGATCGACTAACAGGGAATAAAGAACAATTCTTATTTTAAGGCTTTGTTTTCTTAGGGTAGGATGAAGTTAAATTGCCAGTGAAATCCAGGAGTGCAAGAAATCTGAATCCATTTTTAACAAATCAAGAAGGAAAAAGTGGGAAAACATCCTATGAATGAAAACTGTTTCCTACTGACTGCTTATAGCAGTGTGCCTTATAGGTACCTGCTCCAGCATCTCCCAGGGTCTTGTTAAACCTCAGCTTCCTGTGACTGTCTTAGGGGGCTGGGGTGGAACTATATGCTAGAAAGGTACTTCAAGAGTTTCTCCAGTAAGCTCAAGTGCAGGAACTGAGGGAGGAAGCAGTCGACTTCCACCAAAAGACCAGGATAGGATAAAATACGACAGCTGGATTCCTTAGCATCAAGGTCAAAAGTCAGCCAGGTAAGCCTTCTGACATTGGGTGAACAAGGCAAGAGCAGAGCACCTGGAGTGACAGGTACACAGGAGGATGAATGAGCCACACATTACAGGGAGCAAGGAGGCGAGATCCAATGTCAGAGGGCTCACCTGGCTGACAATTACATTCTCTCACACAGGAGGCAGGGAGCCCTTTTAGATTTTTGAGCACAAGAGTGAAACAGTGAACACACACACACACACACAAACACACACACACATTTTGGTTTTGATGACTGACAAGGTTAAAGAGACTGAAGATAGTGTGATCTGTAGAGGAGGAGGTTGTTGTTCAGGTGATTACAATGTAAGCACGATAAAAAGATCGCTGGCAAGGGATACTAACTTTAAGAGTGGACAGATAGATAGACGTGGAGTAAGAGACAGAGCCAATGGTCCTGCTCAGGTACTGGGTGCATACTTGAAGGGCACGGTGCTTTATCCAGGCTGGCGAGGAATTTACTTTTGAATGGATAATATCCTCTCTGAAATACAGACTTAGAAAGGGGATGCTGATGGAAGTCAAGTTTGGTGCTGTACCACACAGGTGACAGAGAAAGTCGTGAATGTGCACTTGTTGAAAGGGAGTGACCAGGTAGGGAAACAAGAGATGATGTTGACAATTTTGAGAAACATTCGATTAAGGGTCAGGAGACAGTAAAGTGTCAAGAAAGTGTACCGTAAGTTATAATAGAACCAATATGTGTGATATCTCAGCCACCTTAAGGAGTGTGTGTGTGTGGTGTCATTTAAATTCTGGCTCCACACAAACAGGTCCACTCCAGTTGATTTCTGATATTGAGTAGTACCATCTTTCACTTGCCAAGTTTCCCAGTGCCCTCCCTGGGGGTGCTGGGACTTTAACTCGGAGCCACAAACATGCTAGACAGGTGCTCTGCCACTGAGCCACAGTCTCATCCGGCCAGCATCTACCTAATTCATCTGACACTCGGCACAGCTCCAAGAGCTGGCAGGGCATCTTGTTACTGACTTCATTCTACAGATAAAGAAAGTGAGGATTGAGGCACTACAAGACTTGCCGAAAGTCACCCAGTTATTGAGGTCTGTATACAGTAATCATTTCAAAACTAGTAATTCACTATACCCTGGAGAAAATTAGACCCATACCCAAGAAATGCTCATCAGATCAAATTACAATACTTCTTTTAAAATCAAGCCAATCTGGAAAAAAAAAAGTTTTATGATAAATGTCGAATGAACCTAGAATCTCACATCATTGCAGAAGGTAAATGCCACGAAGAAAACTATAGGCTTAATTCATGTCTCTACTTTCAGAAATAATTCTAGATGTCTACCAATATCATAACAAAGTTCAAGCAAATCTGAGACCCGTTCTTGGCAAGCAGACATCATCCTTATTTAGGCTGAGGAGCTGTGCCCAGTGCCTTCTCTGGCAGGAGCGCGGTTGGGGTGCAGAGACGGGCGCGTGCGAGGTCCTTACACGCAGGTTGGGCAGCTTCGGGTTCCGCGCGCGCAGACAGGGGCAGAGAGGCGGGCACCTGCTGAGTCCCGGGCGCGGATCCCAGGAGGAGAGAGCGAGCGCGCCCCAGCCCACACCAGCTGCATCCCACTGCGCTCCTCTGTGCCTCTGCCTCCAGCTGCCAGGGGCGGAAGCCGAGACACTCAGGACCAGGAGACTGCGAGCGTCCCCGAAGTTAGCGGGGACAGGCAAGAGTGCCACCCACGCTGCAGCCAGAAACCTTCCCTACCGCCCGCACCTCCGCACCTCCCGCCCCTAGCTCACCGAGGACCCCTGGCGAGAGGAGAGTCAAGAAAACCCAGAACTGGCCCGGGACGCCCATGTCACCCGGCAGCCCAGCAGCGCGTGCGCTCCGGCGGCTCCGGGAGGACGGGCAGCGCTGGGGCAGCAGGCAGCGGCAGCCCGGGGCGGCCCTTAAGTACGGGGTGGAACCACGTGGAGGCCCGTGCGCGCACCTGCAGGTGGCGGGGCGGAAGGCACGGGAGAGCGGGGAGGGGCAGGAGGGGTGGGAGGAGTGCCCTGGCCGGGTCGGGGCCCGGGAGACTCACACCCTCCCCCAGAACTATCCAACTTTTTTGGACCATGCAACCCAGTGTATTCATTTTTTTTTTTTTCCCCAATTCTGGAATTGAATTTCACAAAGTAGCACTCAACCTTACTAATCTATAATGCCTGCGTGCTGAGCTAGCCTATACCTTTTACAAATTCTGGCCAGGCATAGTGTCAGCTCCCTCACCCTGGGAGACTGAAGCAGGAGGATCACAGGTTGAACTCAGTTTGAGCAACTTTAGCGACCTGGGGAACCCTGCCTCAGAAAAAAAAAAAAAAAAGTAAAAAGGACAGGTTATGTAGATCAGTGCAAAGGCCCTGATTTCAACCCCCAGTACCACCCTCCGCCCGACTTTTACCTTTTTGTTTTGGGTCCACTAAATCCATTTTACCTATGGATGGATTCAACCTTCAGTTTCACAGAACAGTTTACTTAAGACATTTAGGAATAGAGCCGCGTCAGCTATTATGTCCGTTTTTACTTCCATGTAATTTCTGCAGATAACTTTCGGGAATGCTCTAGTGTGAATCTCCCAGTGCCAATCTCTCACATTCTTGCAGTGTTGGCGTTTTGTTATATTTTCCGTATGATTCTCTCCCTAGATAGAGATAAAAGATATATGCAAGTACATATATGTGATTGTATGATTATAATTACACAACTTATTTTAGAGACATTTGAGATAAATTATAGGCATTTAATATCTTTTCCAATTACTTCACTGTGTATTTCCTAAAAAACAGGGACATTCTCTTCCATAACTAGAACACAATGATCCAAAAAAGAAATTAACATCGGGACAATGCTCTGTTATAACCTACTCTATTCAATGTTTGACAATCATCTGAATAGCTTCTCTTACAGCAAAACAGTAGCAGTAACAAAACCTTTTTCCCCCAGTTCAAGGTCACAGATTGCTTTTCGTTGTTATTTTTTGACAGGGTCTCGCTTTGTAGCTCAGGCTGGCCTCAAACTCTCTGTGATACTCCTGCCTCAGCTCCCAAGTGCTGGGATTACAGGCATGCGCCACCATGCCTGGCCACACAGCTCAAATTTGATCGTGTCTTTCTTCTTTAGTTTGGAAAACATCCTCAGGTACTTTTCTGTTTTGGTCTTTCACAACCTGGACATCTCTGAAGAGGGCAGTAATTATTTTTGTAGAATGACTTTTAAATTTGTTGTTTATTGCATAGTAACAGTTTGCCCTAAATTTAGTGGCTGGGAGCAAGAATAAGTACTTACTATCTTGCACAGCTTCTGTGGTCAGGAACTTGAGAGCGGCTCAGCAAGGCCTGGGGTCCTGGCAGATTGCGACCTCAGTGAGCAGCAGCCGGGAGAGGGCTGCCTAGGGCTGCAGCAGCCGCAGGGGGTCGTGTGCCTCCTGCGTAGCTCCCGGTTTCTTCACCATGTGGACCTCACTGTTGGGCTGCACAAGTGCTGAGTGTCCTCAGGCACTGGCTTCTCCCAGATCATGAAAGGCATAAGCTGGAATGTATTCCATGATGGATTTGCAAAGGTCACATTACGTTATGCCAGATGATTGTCGGTTATAGTACTGATCAACCCTTTTCACTAAGGAAGGGCACTGTGAGTGAGGGGAGTGCGAGGAGGAGGGGAACGGTTGGGACCACCCTGGAGGCCAGCTGCTACTTCCCTTCATTTGGGTCTGTCTGTCATTTCTTCGCAACAGGTTCAGGCCATACATGTTCGGCGGGAATACCAAAGAAGGGACGTTATGTCCTTATCGGGGGCCTGTGTTACCTAGTGGCCCTATGACTTGCAGTGGTAACTTTGATTACTTAACTAAAGCGGTGGTAACTTTGAGCATGGAATGAAGCTGGTGTCTGCCAGCTTTGTCGAGTATAAAGTTACTCTTCTTCCCTTTAATTAATAAGGATTTTGTGGGGATAGCCTGCAAAATTATGTAAATAGCCTCATCTTTTCCTTATGCTTCACTCTCTAATATTAGCATACATTAATAGTTCTTATCTCAGACAATTATGACTGTAGTGATTGCCAAATGGTATTCTTTCTAATTCGGTCATGACTTCTATATTCACAAACTGGCCTTCTATTGTAAATAAATTGTGAATAAAAGCTTTCTCTTCTCCCCTGGTTTTCCTTCATTGATGGTTTTATCATGTACTCAGAGTCTATATCAACTTGAATTTTGTTTATTCAATGTGTTGCAATTGTACTGTCATTATTTATTTCATTGCACAAGTTGTTCTTTACTTGGCCCAGTGGAAGCCCTCAGAGTAGTTTGAGTGTCATTTTGATTTCTCCTTAGCATTTTTGAACATTTCTTTACTTTGTGGAAAAACAAGATACCCTGAGTCACCCTGTACTTTCTAAGACCCAGCAATGACATTTGCCATTTTTCCAAGGAAGACTGGTTCTTCTTGGTAGAAACCAATACTTAGAACCAAGACCTGGATGCTCCAAGGCTCGTTGCTATTGGAATACCATTGCTTTTTTGCGCTCTCAGTACACAAAACAAAGTATGTGTGCACATTTGTTTGTCTCTTTACATCCGTTTCTTTCTATATGTCATCAATTTATGCCAGTTTTTCCAGTTCAGTCCTTTACCATAGATTTCATTCTATTCTTCTCTCTTTCCATATTTGTAACTCCCTTCTCCAACAGTGAGATGCCTAGTGCCACAATCTATTTATTCTTTGGCTCAGTCCTGCAATACAGAGAAGAAGTTTTAGAATTGCTAGCTCCATACCATGATAGAAATCAAACCTCCTGGTTTTTGAGGTTTGATTTTGTTTATAGCCTGAAAGTAGAAGAAATCACATGATTGTGATTACTTAAAAGCTACTTAGGTCAAGTGTCCTCCCCTCTGCAGTTGCTTATATTATTCATTGGAATACACCCAGATTAATTTGCTTTTCATCATATCCCATGGTAGTTTTGAACTCACCCTTTTAATATTCTGTTTTACATAGGGGAACATTAACCTAGGCCCAAATGTCCAAACTGTAGAAAAAGACATGATCTGAGAAATATTACTTCTATTACTTCTGTTCCCAGCTACCCCCTATGGGTGCTGTACTTCAATAGTTCCTTGTTTATTTATCTTTATTTTTGCCCAAATGAACAGATATACATCTGTCTTATTTATCATTTTTGTTCCATGAATAAAGCATACTGTAGATATTCTCTGGACTTTGCTTTCTTCACCCAGAAAACATGCCGGAACCTGCTCCATATGTGCTTTGGGACGTTCTTCAGTCTTTGCTACTGTGCGTGGTACTTCATTCAGATTTTCGTATTGGTGAATATATTCGGGATCTAGGAAAGACTAAAATAAATGAAATAATGCAAATGCAAGGAGAAGATAACAGTAGATTGTTCTATAATAATTCATTACATGTCATTGATTTATTTATTTACATTTATTAACGGCTTTGTCCCTGTGGATCCACCAACACCCAGACCCCGCTCCCTGCGGGTGATGTGCCGAGTGCTTGCTGTGCTCGGCGTGCTTCCTCCGAACACCCCGGCCAGACCCTCCTCTCTCTCCAGTCTTCCCTCACAGGCACCTTCCCTGTGAGTCTCTAGATATCCACTTATCTCCTCGTCTTCCTCTGCACTCCTACCCATTTCTTTGGTCTAAATTTTTTCCTTTAGTACTTAGCTCTAGAAACATGGTGTAGTGTATGTTTTACAGTGATACTGTTTGTATTTTTCTCTATACAATGTAATAGAACAAAGGCATACATTTTTGTCCTCGTTTTGTTTCCTGTGTCCCCTAGTTCCAACAACGTTGCTTGGCATGTATTAGATATTCAGTAGAATTCAGTTCAATAGAGATTCAATTCATTTTGTTTTTAAATGAACAGATATACAAATTCCATGGGAGGGATGGGGATTCTGCATTGGGTTTTCATCCTGTGCTATGTGCAAGTCATCAGGTATGCATTAAAAGGAATTTAGAGGTGTTTATACTTTTTAAAACTTACAATACATATGAATCAGTGACAATTTTAAAAATCTCAGTGGTACTAGAGTTGGAGCAGTGATTTCTAGGTGTAAGCAAAATGAAGTTGTCTTGTGAAAAGCATCAGTTCCTATGTAATCAGGAAACTAAGCTGTATATGTGGAGATTTGCTTAATAGAGACCTAAAATTTGACCTAAAGTTCTTAGATTACATGAAGTAACTATGAAGGGGACAGTTATAGTACTTGGACTCCTAGTTGAAGGAAACACATTCCTCTTCAGAAACAATCCTGGGAAATTGAAATATTTTTCACAGATTAAAATCAACCACTGAAAGCTGGCTTTGGCGGTACATGCATATAATTTCAGCACTCAGGAGGCTGAGGCAAGAAGGTCACCTTGAATTTGAGGTCAGTCTGAGCTACATAGTGCGTTCAAGCCCAACCTGAACTATATAGCGAGACCCTGTCTCAATCAATCAATCAATCAGTCTGTCAATCAATCAATCATTAAGATACTCACTAAGTATTTAATATAATTTAATGGATTAAAAAACTTTTAATTAAGTAGAAATTGAAACTCTCTTAGCCTAATAAAGGTAATTGCAAAAGATCTAAAGCAAATATTACTTTATAGGGTAAAATTTAGAGACATTCTATTTTATATGGAGTCCATTTTAAAACTGAAGTTGAGAAGCATAAACACTTTTAGTAATGAAAGGACATCATAAGGATAAATTTAACAAAATGTGTGAAAAACTTTTATGAATAAAATCACAAGCTGTTATTTAGAGAAATGGCGTATGACCTAAATAAATGGATAAATAGGCACATTTAGAGATAGAAGACTTGATAAAGAAAATATATCGGGAATGGGGATTTAGCTCAGTGGCAAAGTGCCTGCCTGGCAAGCGCAAGGTTGTGAGTTTGGTTCCTG
>NW_004955406.1:42786838-42871849 GCF_000276665.1 Chinchilla lanigera | reverse complement strand
AAATGTATAAGGAGAAGCAAAAGGACAGGAACAGTCAAAATGATCCTTAGTGATACTTGTTGTACTAAGCATCAAGACTTTGTACATAAATTCTCAATAATTAGGATTGTATTAATCGGTGGGTAGACAGATTTGATGACAAAAAGAGAAAAAATTACTCCTATAAAGAGGCTAGAAGTGCCAGGCAGGGTGGTGCACACCTGTAATCCCAGCACTTGGGAGGCTGAGGTAGGCGGATCAGTGTGAGTTCGAGACCAGCCTGGGCTACAAAGTGAGCTCAAGGCCAGCCTGAACTGCATAGCGAGACCCTGTCTCAAAAAGACAAAACATAAATTAAAAAAAAAGAAGCCAGACTCATGACGTGAGTCACTGGTGAAAAATGAGACCGTCGATAAGTATTTTAGGGACAATTAGTTACACATGATGAAATGCTGAAATTGGATCCCAACCTCACACACACAATTCTAATCTCAACAGATAAGAGTTTAAAAATGAAGGGAAAGCCATTAAGCTATTTAGAATGAGAATATTTCTATAACCTTGGGATAAGGAAGTGTTTCTGATAATAGACATGAAAAGTCCAAATAATAAAGGAAAAAAATGATGAATTCCACTGTATTAGTTAAGAACTGCATTAAAAACTACACTAAAAGGGTAAAACCACATGAGCTACGTAAAAGGTTTGCAATACATATAACTAAAAGCAGGATGGTTATGAAGCATATAAAAAAACTCTGAGATATCTATCAGAAAAAATACCAATTAAAGTGAACAAAAGGATACAAATCTACATTTAGTAATATTAACTGGATGAGCTATTTCCACTAAAAACAACCCTAAATACTGCGGTGTATGTGTGTGTGTGTGTGTGTGTGTCTGGATCTACTTGCCCACCCCCCACCTACCTCAGGCAGCAGGTTGGATGTCCCTCCACCATTGTAGATGGGCTCCTGACCGCACACCACGCACTTGTCCCGTGTAAAGGGACAACACACCTGCAGGTTGTGGTTCTCCGTGCTGCTGGAGGCTGACTGGAACCTGCCAGGGTGTTGCCAAGAGCTCAAACGGACAGTGAGTACAGCAGCACGGGGGATACCTCACAGAAATCTTCAAAACAAGGAAATCATTTTCCATTACACTTCATTTTTCCCAACTCAAATACCTTGAAAACTGGCTAAGGTTTTCTGTCATGACAGTCATATGGAGTCTGAAAACAGCTAGGATGTTTTACAGTCTAATTAGCATGTTACTCAGAATGTCGGTATCTTACATGCGACATAAAAGTTATATGTTAAAAAGATATCAATTCCTAGAGATTTCCTGCAAAAACATTTTGGTCATTTAACCTGTGGAGCAGAAGAGGAACTGCCTCGTTCAGGGGGTTTCCAGCCTGGCTTCGCGAGCGGGTAATGTTCATTTTCTCGGTAGTGAAAGAAGTTCATTCAGGAGCCACATAAAGAATGTTCTTTCTTTCCCTTTTGGAAAGCAGAATTAATGTGGTATGAGGAGGAGTAGGACCAGTGTCCCGATCCTGGCTGAGGTATATCCTTTCCCCTCCCAAACCATTTCATTTTTCTCCTGAGGGGCTGATGTAAAACAAGTATCCTCTGTAGTAAGTTATCCCAGAACACCTCTATCACATAGTGCTCAGAATGAGCTGCCCACGGCGATCATCAAATATCTATTTGCAGTTCAGACCAACTGGCAGTGCTGGTGGTGACCATGCTGTGGGGCAGCCAGGGGATGGGCAGGAGGAGGGTTACAGGGGCTTCCAGAACGCCATTTGTGTTTTCATTACTTGAAGGTCAAGGCAGAAATTCGTTCCATTGGGGTTGCATTTCCTGTAAAACCTATGGATTTTCACATCATATTTTACTATACCTAACCTATTTCGGGTCCTGTGTTTATGGCACACTGAAACAGATTTGACTACTTAGAGTTTTCAGGGGTGCAGAAACCTGAATACACATTGATCCTAAGGACACAGGGAACAGAGACTGATGGCTGTCATCCTGGCATCCTCTCTCAGCCTCCTGTGGTGCCCAGCAAGTACTGAAAGAGGGTGTCCCTGGGCATCCTTTCCAGACTCTGACACCCCTTCTTAGCTGTTCTTTTGTTCCTCTAACTTAGGGTCTATCCAACTTTTTAAACCAAGATCTTAGGCTTGAAGAAGACATGGGATTATTCTATCTCACCATCTTTATTTCCTTTTTGACAGGAGAAGTCTTTGTCTTACGTGGAATTCACTTTAAAAAGAGCTTTAATAAGATAAATTTGGATGAATCTAAATTAAAATCTAAACAGTTTGAAACATAATTGTGCTGCCAAGAACTCACTTTCTATGATTATCCAGTAAACAAGTATACTTTAAAATTTTTTCACTGAAAATTTGAAGATTGACTAAAAACAGTTTCAAGTTATATAGAGCATTAGTAGTTAAATGAGATATATGTACTTAAGTTCTATGAAGAAGAATAAGGTTGGACTTTTTAAAAGGACTTTTTAAAGCTCAAGAACATTTAATACTTTAATGGGGAGCAAAAATAGTTTTCATTGTCACAGTTCAGGTTGCAGAGTAAGAGAATTAGAATGATTATTTTTCAACCCTGGAAATAAAGTGAAGAGTAATCAAATGAAATAATTTTGAATTTCATCAAAATAAGCTATAAAATTAGAAATAAATATTCAAAATAGCATAATTAGCCTATAAAAAACTTAATTTGTTCATTGCAGGAGTAACAACATACAATTAGGAGTCAAAGCAATTTAAAAGTATCTGTAAACACTCCAAGTCAGTATGTTTATGAGTTCAGAATTTTAAAATCAACATAAAAGCCCTTTGTCCAAACTCAAAAGAAATTTTCATTTCAACCTTCTTTTCTAAAGTGTTTAATTGTGTAATCTTGCTATTTCTTTTATGTAAAAATATGCATCATAATATTTTCCTGTAATAATTCTAAGTAGTTAGTAATAATTCTCAAACCAATGGATATTTAGTTTTTAGTTTTACATTTTCATTGCTAAACATATTTTTAAAATGTTTACCTCTGAAGAATATCATGAATTTCTTCTAAGCTGACTAAACTGCTTGGTGCTAACAAAACACGCACCCACACCCACATACACACACACACACACACACACACTCCTCGTAACTCTTGTTTCCTGGCAAAGGAAAACTGCATAATCAATAAATCTATGAACACACGCTCAATTTCACTAGTAATCAAATAATGGCAACTTAAAACCAGTGTTATTTCACACTCACCTTAGTGGCAAAAATTTAAAGTCTGACAATACCACGCAGGGATGAAAGTGTTATTCAAAAGAAACTTTTGCATTCTGCTGATGGAAACCTAAAGAGAATTACTTTAGGAAATAATTTTGACACATGTAGTAAAGTTAAAGATGTCTATGAAGTGTGATAAAACACCTGTGTGTTTTTAAAAAAGAAATGTATTAAAGTAAAGGACATATAGTTATTAGTCCCCCTCAAAATACGCTCCCCTCTCTTTGAACATATCCCATTGTTCGTGTCACCTTCTGAAGCAGTTCGGAAGTTCTCTTTCATGTTTGCAGTTGCACTGTCCTGGCTCCCTTGATGTCCTGAATCAATTAAAAAAGTTTATCTTCATGCTCATTTTGATATTGGGGAAGGGCCCGAAGATGCATGACGCCAGATCCAGTGAGTAAGCTGGAAGAGAACAGAGCATAATGTTCTTACTTGTCTGCCTTCCCATTGACGGCATACGACAGCAGCATTCACTATATTTTTTATCACACCTCCTATAGACACAAAGAGGGCTTCCAGAGTTGCTTCACAAAGTAGCAAGAATGATGGGATAAAAGTGCTCAAAGCAAGCAGGAGTATTTTAAGGGGACTAATAGCAATGTACCTTTAATAAAGTTTTAAAAATTTAAACACATACCATGCGTTTTAGATCACTCCTTGTATGCATGTGTGCTGACATGCAATCCCACTTCTAGGAGGACACCCAGGAGGAACTCTAGCATGGAAGCTACATTCACACCAATTCATGTCACTTATGCATCAGTGGAAATGGTTGATTAAAGCTACATGTGTCTACGTGGGTAATTCTTAAAACATGTGAGCAAAAATAGAAAATTGCAGGTTACATGGAGGATGCCCTTTAGATAAACATTATGTGTGCTGTAATAGTAAAACAGTACTATTTTTCTATCCAGTTTTGGATAAAATGTGATAGAAAAGATAAATTCCACTTTAGAGATAGTGCTTAATTTTAAGCAGAAAAGGTAGGAAATTGAATGGGACAAGAGATTTCGTGTTTGTTATTTTGCGGGAAAAAAAAAACCTGAAGCAAATACAAACTTACGACATACGAAGACATTTGGTGTTGGGTTCACGGTTATTCATTATTCTCACTATTTTCTTGTATATTTGAAATATAATGGAGATCAAAGTATGTTTCAACAAAACAGAGGTAGTTGGCAGCAGAAACTAGAAAATTTGGGGTCACAGACAAGAAAGTCGGCAGTGTATGTCCATTCTGGGCCAAGAAGGCAGACACTAAATTTGGAGGGACATGAACATCTTCTCCCCCAAAATGTTACCTCATCAGGTGCTAGCAGGGTGGAGATCAGTGGCTGCACATAAAACCACCTGAGAGGTTTACAATATTAAAATGGGGTTCACTCAGAGATTTGGGTACAGTTATTTTGAGAGAAGTTCCCTGGGTGATTTTAATATTCAGTCAAATTTGAGAGCCACAGGCTTAGGTGAAGTTGGGTGAAATATCTTTCAATATAATTTCCTTGTCTCTTTCTCGTAATTCCAATTTAAAAGTGACCTTTTGCTGACTACACTTGACCCAGAGAAAGAAGCAGAGGATCTGTGTAGAGGACATGAATATACTATTTCCTGGAAAATTCACATGCTTTGAAAGAACAATTCCTTGGGAATTCTGCTAGTGTGAGTCTCCACTAGACAGTAATGCATGGTCCTTATGCCAATGGAAGCCAGCTTCTAAAAACTGACATCAAGGCTCACGCCCTGGAATATGGGATGCATATATTCACCTTAAGAAATCTCGTCTGAGTGACCAGCCAGCCTGATTTTCCACTGAATTGCTTACATTACTGCTCAAACATGCCAAGTCTCTGAGCTTTTTTTCCCTGAACAAACTCTTCCTTTCCCTAGAATATTCTTTCACCATTTTTGCCTCACATGACACTCATCACTTCTCTTTTGGGTGTCTAACCCTTACCTAATGTCTCAGATTTTTAACCTTAGATTTCACTTCTCCTATGATCCTTTTCTACTCTCCAAGACTAAATTAGTGCTCTTAACTAATGAACTGTTCGAAATGTCAATGTGAGAGAGAAAACCACCTCCTGGGGTGAAACTTGGCAACTCTGGGTTAACTGTCCAGCTAAGCTCCCCGAGGGAACTGACAGTTATGACCCAGCTACCTGCAGGTGCAGGTATGATGTAAAGTCAGCGGTGAGTAGTGGGCTGGGAAAGCTCCGCAGAGCTCCTCCCTCTGCCTTGATCACTGTTCACCTTCTTGAGCACTGTTCTGCTTCTGTAACCTCACTTTGTGCTGATTTCCAAAGGAAAATTGTCCCGTAGAAAAGAAACAATATAAAAATAGAAACAAAGCTTTGCTCAGGGCTCTCAAGGAGATGCTAGTCCCCTGCAGAGACACTGGCAGAGTAAACGTCTCTCTGCTCCTAAACTCCGTGCTCTGTGCGATCCCAGGCGTCTTCCTGCTTCAGCTGGAGTGCGAGTGAAGTGCATAGTGCATGCTAACAGTGTGCGGTCACTTTTCTATCTATTGGGACGGAGATTGTCCTTCCTATCAGCGTTGTTCATGTGAATTGGAGACTCACTCCGTGTCTAGCCATACAGAACTACTTACATTTGCCTAAATGCAAAGTGCTCCCCCTCAAAACTTTCATCTCCTATTTTATCTCTGTCCAAAGTGTTCTTTTCCTCATCTGTGCGTTAGGCAAAAATAAATGAAGAACTTACTCTACTTTAGGCCCTGTTCTCCAAATTGGAAAAATAGCTTTGATAAAGACCATTAATTTCTGTTTATCTTTTAGGCTTCACTCTAGGCCTCATATTATCCAAGAAGGATCTCCAGCTCCTCAGGTCCTGTCATACGCTCCTCTGTCACCTCCCTTAGACTCTGGATGATCCACTGCCAGGACTTCTCACTCAGATTCACTTATTTATTTGACTATATTCCTGTGTTTGTCTTCAGACATTAAAAACCTGTGAAGGTAGCCCTAGTCTGTTTATTGGCATATCCCCACACCTAGTTAGTGTCCACCATCACTTGGCACCATAGTTAGGACTCAAAAATTACTTGTGGAAAGAATAAAATGCTTGTGTAAAGATGAGCAAGGATTTAGACTTTTGAAGGTTGACTTTGAGATATCCAAGTGGGCTTACGCTAACCCAACCAGGCACGTGCAGTCAGAACTCGTGGGAGATGATAGAGTATGAAACGCAGGCTGAAAATGTCTGGCACTTAGATCAATGAGACCGTAAGCAATGAGACGGCTTCTCTTGGCAAATGCACATGGACAGAGAAAAACAAGCACAGAGCTAGTGGCTGGTGGGGTGGCTGTCTTTTTTCCTACAGAAAAGGGACTTGGCAGAAAGTGCTGTGGCCGTAGGTACCCTGCATATTCCACCTCCTCACACTGATGACTGTTCAAGGCAAACATGATGTGGTGGGGAGGGAGGAAGGAGGCTTTTGTTTTCTTACCACCGAGCATGCTGAGCCCTACAGGGTCAGAACTCCTGGAGAATCAGGATCCTATATCTAGTTCTCACCTAATGACATGTGGGGAGTTGGTGGAAAAGCGCCCCCATCTGTGCCCCTCTTTGGGGGTAAATTTGGACTGGGTTTTCCACTGTGCCCCTCAGAGTTCCCTGGTGTCTTGTGCTCGGAGGTGACCAGGGTGATAAAGCACACTTGACTGGTTCCCTTCGCTTCCCTGTCTCACTTCTTCTCCTCCAGTAGCATTTTCTGGAATCACCTCAGGGTAGAGAGACTATTTACACTCAGGTCTGCCTGGGGGAACCCAACTGAGGCAGAGGCCAATGAAGGAAGCGTGTACCAGCTAATTTTAACATTTGCAACACCAAGATGTCTGTGATGCAGGGAAGCATTTTAAAAAAGAGAATGTCCTTCGTCATGTCCAAACTGCACAGGGCTCTCTGGTGGGATCTGCTTGAGTGCTCACCAGGCAGTGCTTCTGCAGACAGAGAGGTAAAATCGAGAACGCAAACACACTCTTTCCCTGCCATACTGATGCCTCTGTTTCAGGAAGTTTCCATTTATCTCGTGCAACAGCCTGATTCTTGATCGTGCCGTCTTCTTCAGCTTTCGCAAACCAGTTTGGAGTTAATTTTCCTGGCTTGGTCAAGTGCTGTCTGAATCATTTACTAATTCTATAGAGTTTCACTAAGACATTCCAGTCTTCCTGCACTTCTGATAAATCATTACTCAGTTACAGCGTTCATTCTCCTTCTGTGTTTTCTTTTCATGAATTGTCATTCTTCCTAAAGATTGTATGGTGTGGTAAAACTGTATCTTATTCATTCGGTTCCTTCTGCCAAACATCTGAATCCTTTCGACCCAGGATTCTGTCTGAATATTTAAAACAAATATTCATTATTTGAACGAATTTTTTACCATAACCCACAAGCCATTCAACTTAAAAACTTTATCTTCCTTAAACATATTCTAAAATATATTTAATCATTTGCCAGACTATGAGTTCATACTACTACTCAAAGAGATGGAATGACTAGTTATATTTAAGACCTACGTCTCTATGGTCTTATTTTACAATAGCTGGTTGTTTCCCAACTTGATTAGGAGACCAAAAACCTAATTTCATTCTTATGTGTGCTGTAATATTACGTGTGCTGTAATAATGTCTTATTAGACACGACTTTATTTGAAATCTTCCAACACATACTCTTGTTTTAAAATTGCCCTACAGCTTTACATGGTTTTCCTGCCAATGGTGTCACACCCCTGTGGTGAGAGACGGGAAGCAGGTGTCTTCTGTGTAGACGTCCTCTCTACCCCACAGTGTGTTTGCTGCGTTGAAGTCTCTTTCTTTACCTTGCTGTCTTTGTACACTACATTCTTGAATCTATTTTTATGTTTTGCTTATAGTGTTAACCTTGTCTTAATAAATACAAATTCAAAAATAACCAGATTAAATTTTCATTGCAATAATCTGAATCTAGCCTCCAGTTACTGTCTTTTTTGCTCTTGAATCACCACTATCACTGATTCCTACCCCTATGTGTGGAGCAGACTGGGGAGGACCACCTGGGCAATTGTCTCCATTTTGGCTGAACCTGGCCCTATTTCCATGTATTGACGGATACAGAGCTGGCTAGGACCTTTCCTTATCCCTTCAATTGGCTTTAAGCAATGCATACTGTTCCTGCCAAGGTGCTGGTGGTAGTCTTTGAAGATGGTGTTTCCCTGGAACCCCACACCCATTGTTCCCTTGTGTGAGCCAGGAGGAGGCGGGATGAAGAGCCAGTGCTCCATGCTGTTGCTGTTGGTTGACCCAGCCTCAAGACAGAGGCTATGACTTCCTGGGCCTTGAAAGATCACATATCAGAGCTGAAGCACCGACCCCAAAATATTAGATACTATCTCAGCTACGTTATGCAGGTTACTCTTTCTGCACATCCTTCTCTGCATATTACAGAGGTGATTTCAGGCCTCCTACCTAGCCCAGCTCATGGCCCTCATCTATTTCCCAAGAGATTCTCACAGTCACTCATCCTCAAGCCACTTCCTTCTTCACAAATTAATAAAACCTAGGTTTGGGCCTGGGTGGAGGCCTTTGTTCTGAGTAGCCACCACTGTGCACCCCTTAGCTCCCCATAACTACAAAAATGCCTTGGCGTCTTTATTCTCACCGTGGGTGGTACTGAAAACGGTGGATTGGAATTAACTCACTAGAATTCCAATAACTTTCCCATGGGATTACAAATATAACTTCCTGGGCCACAGCGAAGACTAGGAAGGTTTGTCTATAGCAGAGCACTGGCCAGGTTTCACTGTTGGCAGAGGACGAGTAAACTGTTAGCAACATCTCCTACGACTGTCGCCTACTCAGTGTACATGGGGCTGCTTGTCCCAAGAGCGGTGTCTAATGAAGGTGCTCTTCAATTTCTTCTCCAGGCTCTCAGATTCCAGTCTAAATTCTATCCCTGTCTAAGGAAAAGGCTTTGGTCAAGTCACATTTGATGATTTAAAAAGTACCAGTGCTCATAGTTATATTTGTGATATTTCTTTGCACCTCTATTTTCTCATTTGTAAAAGCCAGATTGAACTCTATCACCCTTATAAGCTCTTCTGTAGTTGTAGTTTATGATGTGTAAGCCTCTTATCATTTTCAAGGCTAATCTATTGAAAACAAGCCAATAGCTTCATCTGCAGGAACTCTGCCCATGTCTCTGCTTTCTCAGTTCAGCAACCCGTCTCTAAGGAAACAAATTACCCTCCAAAGCCGTGGAGAGGACAGCCAGGGGAACCAGTATTTAGAAGATGGAAACAGCTAGTACAGAAATGATTCTGAGTGTTACTGGCTTATGTTCATGCTGACTAAAAGGACATTCAGGCTTGTGAAATTTTTAATCATAAGCAATTTTTATCTAATATGTTTTTAAATGAGTGCCCATCAGACAGTACAAGTGGACTTTTGGACAAAAGGTCTTTTCTCCCCTCTGGAAAACCCCTACAATAGACCAAAAAACACTGGTGCTTTCTACAGGATGGTAATGGGTGTTACCTTTTACCCTGCACCTCCATGACAACTGACAAACATCATTACCCTCAGTTAACCTCGTAGAGTAATGAAACAATAAACAAACTAGTGTTTGTTTCTTAGTGCTTCCAAATTCTCTCTCAGATTTTTAGGATGTTCTGATAAATTACCTAATAACAATTAAGAAATATGAATTCTCAACCTCATCGAATACTTCATTAGGTAATTTAGCCAGTAGCATTATCATTTGTAAGAATTTGGAATTGAAGATTTGGAATCACATTTTAGAAATAAAGTGATTTTGTGATTTCTGAATATAAAATATCATCCCAACACCAAAGAGCATGTTAAAGGTACAGATTCCTCTGTCAGAACCTAGTCCAAATACCTTAGAAGTCCTCAGTGAATCTGTATTTTCAGTGTTATTCCAATGCAGTCAGGTTCTCACCAATATTTGAAAAACTTTTGAGGATCTGTGAATATTTCACTCTTCAACCTTCTGTAAGACACTGTGCTTCAGTCTTCCCACAAAGAGCTTTACCAGTTCTCTCTGGACTAGAAATTGGATAATGCATTCTGCCTTGACTTGTTTTGGTATAAACCAACATAATTTGCTCTACCTGCTCTTTCCTCCCTCTCTTCTTGCTGGTGATTGAACCCAGGGCCTCATGCATACCACGCTAAGCATGCACTCTACCACTGAGCTACACTCCCAAGTCCCCATCTGCTCTTTTCAGCCAGTGACCCTACTGAGACCTTCCTTCCGGAACTACACAGAATGAATCTTTACATATTTGACAACTGCTAATGTTCTTCTCTTCTATAGATCAAGTATTTTATCCCTTGAATTAATTGCACAATGGATTCAATTCCTGTATTCTTTTTCCACTCACTGTTGGGTAAAACTCACATTGCTCATGCTTCTTCTGAAATAATCTGGGCAAAGATGACCTTAACATGGTGGAGTGGCATCAGCCAAGGGAAGGATAAGATTATCATCTCCCTTTTGCTGAACATTATGCTATATTAATGTGGCCCAAGAAAGCAGAAGTAAATGAGACAGTTTCTCACATGATCAGCTCACATTGGGTGAATTATGTTATTTTCACACGTGCTGCTCTTATATCACCTTAGCTTCCATAGTGAACGTATGTATTTGAACATTTGAAGGTTTAAAAAGTACCAGTGCTCATAGTTATATTTGTGATATTTCTTTGACTTAGAATTGACCTAGCGTTGTCCTAGGTAATATTGCTTTGGACCCTCCAACTAACTCTGGTTGTTGATCCCTACCTCATATTAACCACAAATTTAATATACATGCCAGAAAAATGCTAAGAGTAATGATTTTCCAAGGGCTCAAGTGAAAACAAAATGAATTTAGCTCAAGCACAAACTCAGAAATCGTGCACATACTTCATGGTAGTGTTTCATAGTTGAACTCTTTCTAAATATATGGACTTTAGAAAGATTTAATTTCTTCTCCCTGGAGCTGGGAAACCTTCTGACTATTATACTTAGCTAGTTTCTGGTATACCTGACTTACATCATTAAATTGACTTCCTCTCTCCCCCCATGGGTTTTGTTTGAAACTTTTGTAATAGTTCCCATAGGAAATAGGAACCAAGGTACACTGCACTTGCTTTTCAATTCTTCTTTTTCAGGTCCTTCCTAGGTGAAAAGTTGTGACAATGGCAAGTTTGAAAATTAGTTTTAAGTCTCTAATTTCTTTTTGGTTAAAAATAAACCAATATTAGAAATTATTATATAATTTGAGATTATATAGTGTGTGTGTGTGTACATATATATATGTATTTTTTTTTTCATTGCCAGGGATTGAACTCAGGGCCTCCCAGTGGCAGGCAAGCATTGTACCACTGAGCTATACTCCAAGCTCTAAATATGCTGTTTTAAAACAAAATTAAGAAGCTCTCTACTTTGTGGCACTCCAATAATTTCTGTGGTAGGAAGTTAGGCTTTGCACTCCTATATATATGACAAGATACTATTTATAATTCCAACTTTTTTTTATCCTATTTTATCCATCAGCTTCAAGTTTTTCTTTTCCTTGGATTCTTTTTGCTGCTTTTGGTTTTCCTCCTCCTCCTCTCTAACTTAAGCTTCTAAAGTAGTTCCTAAAGTTTCTCTTTTCTCCATTTCCCAGATTCAGATATGCAAGAGGATATAATGGGAAAGCTTTGAGATGAGCACTGCAACTAAGTATATCATTTTACAGTAAACTATACCATGCAGTTATAATAATGCTATAAATTATCAATGAATGTTAGTCTTGTTATAGAGAAATCGTGAAATAGGTAGTCCCTCCCTTTAAAAGACAACCAGAAGTAAAATAGAATTGTCTCAAATTCCTAATTTATTCCAAATTCCTAAATTAGCTCCACTAAATGTATGGTTTGGCTCTATTTTCTTATAGCTTGTGTCCCCTTCTTCCACTCTGAACTGGGTGCCTAGCTTCAAGAACTGGGAAGTCAGAGGCAGGTTAAGAGAGGAATATCCCCTCATCTCTCAGGGCAATGGCTGTCATTCTGGACCAATTCTCAGATTCACTTGGGAGGCATTTATTTATTCATACATTTAGTTAGTTAATTAGTCTATGGTGCTGGAGACTGAACCCATGGGCCTGCATATGGTAGGCAACTGCTGTACCATTGAGCTCCATCACCCCTCCTCAACCAGGGGAATTTTTTAAATAAACAAATTGCCATGCCTCACCTGAGAACTACTGAATCAGGTTAGTTGTGGGTAGGCTGAGACATTATGTAAGCTCTCTAGGTGATGCTGATGATTAGCCAAGGTTGTGAACCACAGACTGCCTTAGGAAATTCTGGTAAGTGACGATGAGAAATTTGAATGTTATCAAGAGGAAGTGTGCAACCCTAAATATAAATTTTTACAGTTGCTACCAGCTGAAACACATGTAAATGAAGTCAGTGAGAAAGGATTCAGAGACTGAACATGCAAACTTATCCCTACTGGATTTATTTTTTTAAGTAGTATATACCCCCCTGCCAAGGTTAAAAATTATGATTACATGGAGTAAGGTTCAGATTTAGCATGGTATCAAGAAGAAACGTCCGACAAACTGCTTCCTTGGTAACACCCTAGACCTGGATGTCCTAATACTGTACCACCTCCAAAATCATTATATGCATCCTGCTCTTGGTCCACAACCTCCTCTGCATGCAGATCACTCATTTGACCTCATTAGGACCTTCTGCCCCATTTCCACCCATGTTCCTCATCTACTTACCCACTGTGCCCCTCTTCTCTAATGGGTCACAGAGACACGAGCTCAATAACACTCCTCTCTCAGCAAGGCTCCTTTGCTCTTATTATCACCATTTCAAATGGATGCACCACCTGGTGGGATCTTTACAACTGCTTTCCTCTGTTCATGTGCTTTCTCGGCGCTTACTTTATACTTTATTTTCCTTACCCTTCTAATCCTTTCCTGCCTCCTCACCTCTTTCTTCATGAGAAGCCATCAGAGATATATTTTCCCAATTTCCTGCTACCTGTCCTTCATCCGTGCACTCCCTGTACTCCTACTAAAAGATGATTCTTCAACAGGAGTTCTTGGTCCTACTCTTTCCTGATCTTTTCAGGAACATTTTACTACAGTAATCCCTCTCCCTTGTCTGTTTATGCAACTGCTTCCTAACATCAGATCACTCCCAATGACATTTACAGGTGAAAAAGGTGTTTTTAAAGGCTTTTCTCTCTCACTTCTTCTATTCAAATGCTGGTCTAGCTAACATTCAGTGTCCTCACACTCACAGATGGCCTCTCTCCGCAGTGCCTTTCATGAATGTTCAACCTGCTTCAAGTTGGTCTTTGCCTCTCTCGTAGGTCGCCCATCATCCCCTTAGTGCCAGACTCTGGGGACATGTTTTAGTTCTTGATAGCATTTGACTTTTTATTGAAACAATGTTTCCATTTTGGTTCTGTGATTACGATCATCTACTGGGTTTCTACCTAGCTCTATGACCACTAAATCTTTTTGTAGTTTTTTTTTCCTGGTTTAAGATTTATTCTCCTCTATCTGGTTATTAAATGTTAGGTTTCTTAAGACTTAATCCTGGGTTTGTTTCACATTCTATTTATCTCCACAGGCAAGTACACGTGTGACCCAGAAGAATATGACTTGAAGAAATGTGAATCCAGCTCACATTTCTCTTCTGCATCCAAGACTCTGAGTGTCTTGTTCCCCACCTCCACAGGCACGTGTTCATCTCATGTCAAGCATCAAACTCTTATTCTTCTCTTCAAAGTTCGTTCCTTCCAGTGTTCCCCCTCTCACTGAATGGTACCACAGGCATCCAGTTGCACAACATACACATCCCAGAGTCATCCAGGACAGCTCGCTCTTTTTACATTCTAATATTTAATTAGAGATCCATTTATTTTTATTCTAAGCACCTCTTCTACCTGTTTACTTTCTCCATATTTTCTGCCACCATAACCCAAATTACCCATTAGCCCACTTCATCTTGAAATAATTCTGAGATTTTTGAATTAATTGAAATGACTCAGTAGCTTTTAAATTTATTTTTCTTCATTTTGTGTGGTTTTCATTCTAATTCTTTTTTGATGTCACATCAAGAATGATATTTTCAGGGCTGGGGATGTAGCTCATTGGCACAAGCACCTGCCTGAGAAGCACAAAGTTCTGAGTTTGATTCCTGGTACAAAAAAAAAAAAAAAAAGATATTTTCAAAACGCAGTTCCTATTTTGTTCTTCTTGGCTAGGATCATTTCTCCATTGTTTTTGAAATAATGGAAAAAATATTAGTATCTCCCCACTTTTCCAGTCCATGAGCTTTTCTACCCTGCCTTCTTCCATTGCCTTTAAATAAAAGATCAAAATGTTTAACATTCTTAAAATTTTAGTTCCCAGAAGCAGCAGTGTCTGCCCACTGAGTGTCTCTCTGGCTCACATTTGCCACTATCCCCTTAGTTTTCTTTATGTCCTAAGTCATGACACAGGACTGTAATATTTAGAGCAGAGAGGTGGCCAAGGTCCCTACGTGCAGAATTAAAACTAGATTTGAGAGCTGACTTTACCCCAAGTAAAATAAAAAAGGAGCATTAATGGCTTTGCCAAGTGAAAACAAACTGTGTCTGGTGATCTTACTAACAAGTAAAGAAAAAAGTATTTTTCTGTATCAACTGCTCCAGAGCAGATAGGAAGAGTCATTGCAGTCATATTCTTATTAAGCTAATGAGAAACCAATATCATTTGAATGAACGTTTTTCTTTGCAAAGGAGATATGATTGAAGATGTAGAAATTATAAGCTCTAAATGCTTCAGGTCTTTGAGAGTGAAATTAATCTCTACAATTTCCCCAGAAAAGTGGTATTGCTTTTAGTTTAGCCTTTTGGTAAAGAGAGGGCATTCAAAGGGTTTCCACTTGAATGTCCACTTCTGAGAAAATACACTCATTATTGCAAAAAATCAGTGTATTTAATATCTTTCAATACACTAACTTGGAAGGTATTTGGATTCTACAAATAGTGAAGTATGTATATTGCAACTATGTATTCCAGAATTGGCAAAAGGCCTACTTTGGTATAAACCTGAGTCAGAACTCCACTTGAAATTCATCTATCAGTTACAAATAAAATCTTGTCTAGCCAGCACCAGGGATATCTGTGGCCAGCGACCATTCCAATAACTGCTCTGGATATTAATTACAATAACCACATCCATCTAGTCTCCACAAATAAGTGCCATCACTTGGTCTTTCACCACTTCAAGATTCAACTGTCTCCACTGAATTTGAAGAGCATGTTCAGTGGTGGAATTTTCCGGTATCATCTCTTACCTGCATAGAAAATCTATTACAGAAAATTTAAAGAATCCCAGAATGTATTTCTAAACTATTGGGAAGGTTGTGTCCCCTGGACTACCTGGGACAAAATTAGGTGGCTGATAAATAGCTCAAATGAAATCCATTGCAGAATTAATAAATGTTATTAATGATTATTTGCAGAATTCAAATATCCCTTAGTGTTTCAGTAATCAGGAAAAAAATTATTTTTTTTGCTAGGCAAGTGCTGTATCACTAAGCTACATTCCCAGCCTTGTTTTTGTGTTTTCAATAGTGTAATTCTGCCATTGCTAAACCTTGTAAAAACTTTACTCAGACATGTTGAACAGAAACGTGTGTGTAGTGTGGTGGGGAACTCAGGAGTAGGGGCTGGTGATAAGAGGAAATATGCCAGGCACCGTCCAGGTAATCCAGAGCCCGCTGTCCAATAGAACTTCCTGCCATCTTAGGATCTAGATCTTCCCTATCCCATAGGACAGCTACAGCCACATGTGCTTATGGAATCTAGAAATTGGATTTCACTTCAACATAACTAACATACAACTAAATAGTCCTGTAGCTAGTAACTGTAGTATTGGAGAGCACAAAGTATCTATCAGAAGCCAGACAGTGGGTCAAAAATGCATAATCAGAAAAATGTAAGCATGTTCTCTGTCACTCCAAAAACTCAAAAATAGTACAGAGGGCACTAGACCTCTGGAAAACAAGTGAGATGGAAGCTTAAAAGATCTCACTTAGCTGTTAAAGAATGACTCTAGCTAGAATGCTGAAAAGTAACATATGAGCGTATTTTGTGAACACAAAGTACATGTCCGGGCTCAGAGAAAAGATTTGAAAGATATATATCAAAATGTGAACTTTGCAGGGTGTGATTATGATAACTTCTATGTTTATACTTCCTGTGTTTCTCAGATTTTCCCGCTGAACATGTATCAGCTTTAGTTTTTGTTTGTTTTAAATCTGATTGCTTCTCTGGATAGTATACTGAAATATGAGTGATGCTCTCATCCTTCCCGGGCCATTTCCTAATTCCTGCTCCTAATGCTCCTGATTCTTTTCTCCACCAATTTCCCTATTTCCTTCTCTAGTCAGTGATAGCTGGCTGTGATGAGCTTCATGGTTTCTTGAACAATACGACAAACCATATGGTAAAAAAGTAGAAGTTACCTCCAAGATTTCTGGCCTTTTATTTAGGGTATAAAGTGTGCAAGTGTTTTAAAAAATTGGGAGTCTGTAAAAGACAAGGGGAAAGGGGTGTTCAGTCAGCTTTCTCTAGAGAACAAAACAATTACTGGAGGTATGGAGTTTATGTATTCAGAGTACAAGCATTCTTCAGAATCTACGGGACATTGCTCTGAAACCCCCAAAGATCCCCAAATCCTCAGATGCCCAGTCCCCTATAGAAAATGGTGTGGTACTTATATATGACCTTCATACATTTCCAGTAGATTTAAGTTATCTCTAGATTATTGATAGTAAATGCTATGTACATAGCTATTATACTGCATTGCCTAAGAGATGACAGAAGTCCATACATGTTTGATACGGATGGGTTTTTTCCCAAATAGTTTCGATCCAAGGTTGCTTGAATTCACACTTCAGATGCCTCAGATATAGAGCACTAATTGTACGGGAGATCACAGGTGGGTTTTCTGATACTTCTGGGTCTTGCACAACCTCAGAGGGAAATGGCAGCATTCTACATCTGGGGAGCATAATTTACAGGGGCTGGGGTCTCTGCCTTGCAATATTCCCCCATGTCTCAAGTACAGTGTGGAATCACAGAGGCTGTCAACCCTGAAGGTGTCAAACTGGGGCAAGGAGCATTTCTATGATAACTATGGGGACCCAAGTATGTAAACAGCAACGCTCTGTGTTAGTCTCTTGGACTTTGGTACTGCCTTGGGCGACTGTGGAGACATGAGAAGAAAGGAAGTGCAATGTCCCACCATCTGCACAGGAAGAATTTTAAAATTTAAATTAATGAATCTATTAATATTTTTTTTAAAGGGAGAAACTAGCTAGTGGGAAGGAAAAGCAGTGCAGCTGCCATAGAAAGCAGTATGGTAACTCTTCAAATAGAATTATCCTATGGCCCAGCAATTCCACTTTGATGTATATATTCAAAGGAAGTGAAAGGAGAGTCCAACACTGATGTCCACAGTAACAGCACAGTAGCCAAAATGTGCAAACAAGGGTGCCTTAGCAGGTAATGGACTTAAAATACGTGGCACCTGTGCGCTGTGAGACATCCTGCACTACAAAGGAATGGTATGTGCTGCAGCATAGATGGGCACTGGTAATGTGCTGAGTGGAATAAGCCACTTGCTAAAGGACAAATGCCACATGCTCTGCTGACATGAGGTCTTGACTAGGCAACTGCACAGAGAGAAGTAGAAGCCACCAGGAGCTGGAGGAAGGGAGGGCTGTTGGATGGGTACAGTGCACACTTGGGATGATGAAAAGGGTATGCAGATAGGGAGTGATGAGAGCTGTATGGAGGAATGTAGTTAATGCCATTGAATGCACACTTAAAAATGGATGAAATGTTACTCTTTATGTTATACGTACTTTACAGCAATGAAGGAAAGTCTAAAAGAAGACTTCAATTTCTTTTCTGTTCTGAAGTTTTATTAAGTGAACTCAGAACAGCCTTTAGTCTAGAGCTAACTTAATCTTGGGACTAAGGCAACACCCCTTTGGGTTTCTACCTGCTGCCCTGTGTGTTATGTTATCTCTCCACTCTAGCTAGTGAGAACACAGATTATTTCCAGCCTTGTTGAATGGCAAGAATTTTTTGTCCATGTATTTCTGGTGATTATTTCTCTGGCCTTAGATAATTCACATCACAAGCAGGTAGTACTCAGCAAAGTATCCCTCTGCGGGTCCTTGAGCAGTACTCTCCTCTCTGATACTCTGCTCTGTAAATCAGCCACCTTGGCTATATCAAATTCCAATCTCCCTCAGAGAAAAATGGCTTGCTAGGCTGTTGCCTGGCAACTGTCTCCATTGTTTTGCTGTTGCCATGGTGAAGTTCTCCCATTTCCCTTCTCCCAGGGATCATCAGCCTTTGCTGCCTCTTACAGGATGTGATTCCAGGCAATTTGTAGACAGACTTCTGGAGCTCTTTCTGTCTTGAGCTCTCTCTGTTGAGTTCCCTTCCCAGAAAATCCCTGCAGTCTCACACTCTGACCCTAGATTTCTGTCTCTTTAAGTTTAGGGGTCCACTGTGCTCTGCTGGGGTTTCTCTCTCCTTGCTGGAATCCAAAAATCCACAGAGAAAGCAGGGCAGTTGTAGAAGCCAATAAATGTATTTGTCTACTCTCAGGGATCATAATTCTGGTCTGGTTATTATTTATATCTGAAAACAATTGCTTCATGTATTTTATATATTTTTCTTGTTCACGATAGCAAAGCTAACCTGACATTAGTTATGTCATTTGGCCAGATATTGAAATGTGAACCACCATATTTTTTATTTTTAAAATGTCTGTTCTTCTTTTTAAAACACATCTGATCTTTTTTATCAAGTCTTGGTCTTGCATAATAGTTTCTCCTCTTTGAACCTTGTACATATCCTTCATTTAAGGTGTTTTTTGATTTTTTTATTAGTCATGTTTCGTTGGACCGCATCTCTCTCTCCTCTAATTCTCTGTCTCCTCTTGTGGATTAATTCTAAAGCTTACTAGAAACTTGTCTTCTGTGGGAGTTGTTTCCACAGCAGTCAAGGGTGCCGCTTTGCTGAGGTCTTCCAGGGTGGTGAGAGCAAGTTTGACTCTGCCAGGGCCCCAGGGGTTTCGGTTTATATAAGAATTTATCAGGCCAGGTTTTCCACACAGACAGGTTCATGCAAATTTGTGTAAAACCCTCAGCACGGTTCTGAGGCGAGCTTCCTATTTCTTTTTTCTTGCACAATGTAGATTAGCTGACTGGCTTCTTTGCAGTCTCAGGGACTTAGTGAATAGGATAATTCTAGTTTCCAGTTTACAGGTTGGTCCTCAGATTTATTAAAAGGCCTTTTTCTAGGCGCCAGTATTCCCTCAGATCCAGAACCCAACATGCATTAAAACCATAGCCCTCGAGAAGTTTTCCCCCATTCTGGTTCCTTCATAGGCCACTGGGTTTAGCTCTTGCTCATTACATTGATTTTGAATATTTTACTCATTTCTTCTACTTGGGGATTTCCTTTTCTTAATTTCAATGTCAACCATGTATTTTAAAAATTAGTTGGGTTTATTACATTCAGTTCTATATTATCTTGTGTGGGGAGGGGAAGAGTCAAGCCCTGTGCAGCACACTGCTTTGAAACGCGTGTCCTAGAAGGGTGCCTTTGGCCTTGGAGCCAGAGTCTTCAGCTTCCAATGCATTTGTTATTTACCTCTTGCCTTCTTCCCAAGTCAATTTTAGGTGCTAGAATGTGAGTTATTGCCATCTTATTTGATTGTAGGCTCACACAAGGGTGCAGCATGGAGCACGTCGTTTTAATTTGTACAATCCAGGACTCCTAATGGACCACCAGCCTGACACGGTACTGAACGAGTATCTGTTAAGAGGAACACAGGAAGGTTTCCAAAATTTTATTAGGAGCTTTTATTTATTGAATTCAATTTCTTTAAAATAAAATGTGAGGCAAAATTTCACTCATCTTTTTTGAACTCAGGGTAATTGTTACTGAACTTTATAAACGACCCGTTAACTACTAGCTATTTTTCTCCTTTAATCTTTTAAGAAAATATAGTGCTCAGAAGAATTTAAGAAGAATGAATACCACCTCAGAGCCGGAGCAGAAAGTAATAAAATAAATTCCACTCTTTTCCATATTCCCTATTATAATTAAGCAAGTCAGGCAGATCAAGATGTATAGAGAATGACAGAATCAGCACTTAGCAACCAGCACAGGAAACAAAGCCTTGCAGCTGGGGCTTGGGGTCACGGGGGAATGGGTGGCAGTGCTCTCCGGAGGCTGTGACCTGACCACCAGGACAGCTCAGGGTCAGGAGTCACTGCACAGTGCAATACTGGGGCACGGGGACCCTTCTAGAAGGAGCAGACAGAAGGTGGTAGGCACCTTGAAACCTGTTCATGTCTCACCTCCAGGTGTGAGTGTCTGCTGCAGGGAATGCATAACATGGGGACTGAAAGGGTCTCTCTTGGAGTCCTAGCTGGACACTTCAGGAGCGGTTGGAAGCACTCTGTACTTCCTCACTTTAAGAAAATCCCTAGAGACTCCTAGCTGGAAATTTATGCCACTGGATTGCCCCAAATTTCCCTGAAAAAGACAAGACTTCTTTTGGCCTTCTGCAAAGGAATGAATCATTTGGAAAACTTGGGGCTCTGGAAAATCTTCAGAACATTTTTGTAAGAGGGAAGGCACAAAAGGAGGACTGGGGAGCGATGGGGAGCATGACAGTAATTTTAAGATCTTGAGGAGCACTGCAGGGAAGTTACTGATCTGAGTGATGATTTCTCTATCAGGCTCTTGGGAAGGTCAAAGTCGAAGGATTCAGGATTTCTGAGTGGGAAGACCCAAGGGGTGAGGGCAGCTTCCAGGGCCAAGTCCCCTGAGCACCCAGCGGGCAGCCTTGATGGTCTTGTTGCCTGGCTGAGGACAGAGGACAGTGCTCCACCCCATGACCAACTTCTCTTTCAGAAAGCAAGTCCAGAACAGCGTCTTAAATTTAAAAAAAAAGCCTCACAACGCAAATTGAAGAAAAGCCTAAAGTTCCAAAAGATTTATAATTTCTATGATTTTATAAGTTAGAAGAGAGTTTCTTAAGGTAAAGAAAGAGAAAGACCAGCAGTGACAGTGGGATTCCTTCAGAGGCAGACAAGAGAGCCCTTAAGATAGGTGTCTAAATTTCTGGGACTTATGTAACTAAAGATTACACTGACAAAAACATTACCTTAAAGGAAAGTAGAGAGGGCCCCCCTTCTTGGAAGAGTATGCACCAGAATTTGCGTCAGCTGTCTTCACACAAGACTCTTGAGGCTACAATTGATTGATTTCAGTACCTGCCCTGTGAAGCAAAAGTTAGAATTCATTCCAAGCTCTTGATTAAATCATAGGATCAGGTTGCTAATGCTAGGGGAAAGCTTTGAGAGTCCGTCCTCTAACGGCTCGAGTCTAACACACTTAATGTGAAGGTGAGGAGACTGAGGTCCTAAGAGGGAGGTGACTCACCTGTTGGACTTCGGAATTTGTACAAATATTAGCTCACTTAATCATAAGAATTGGAAACAGAGCAAGTCTTACAAAGAGCACTGATCTTGGAGCCAGGGAATCTTGGATGTGCTAACTCCTCAATGAGGACTGTAATCATTAGGTACCGCAGATGTGAACCAATAAAAAATAAAATAAAGAAATTGTAGGATAAATTTCCAGCTCTCCCATTTATCTCTTTATTGGGTTTGGATAAGTTAGGTCTCTTTGAGCCATATTCTTCTCATCATTAGACAAACCCAGTGACTGTCTTCTGTGCCTCCCCTGCTAGGCTGTGGGCAGTGTGACATGAGCCGACAGGTATACATGTAGGAAGTGTTATGGGTTTGTAAAGTGTTTACGGTGTGATATAGATAAAGTAATGAAGCTTCAGAAAGATCCAGTTAGTGAGGTAAATGGAGTCATCAAGAAGGTGTATGTATATTTCATAGCTGGGGCTTTAAAAATATTTAATAAGTTGGAAGGCTATAGACAAAATGAGAGTAAGGAACCTCAACTTTAAAATACAGGCAGAACCGATAAGAGCCCAGAGAGCTATCCAAATCCATAAATAGGGTCGGCCAGTGTCCTGTCTGGTATTTTGCAATTACAATTTCGGTTTCTAGGAAAAGAGCTTGTGAAGACTTCACAAACTTGATGCTACTAATTTTCATGTAAGAATATAAAATTTAAATGAAAGTTATTAGCAGATAATATTATTTCCCCCTGTATAACAACAAAATTAATCGTGGTGACCCTAATGATATGTACACCATGACATGTACCACAGTAATTCTTTTTTTTTTTTTTTTTTTTTTTTTTTTCTCCGGTACCGGGAACCGAACTCACGACCTTGCGCTTGCCAGGCAGGCGCTTTTGCCGCTGAGCTAAATCCCCAGCCCCTGTACCACAGTAATTCTTATACAGTGTAGTCAGCACTTAAGTTTTGTGACATGTGATAATGGCCTTGCTTATTGTGCAAATATTTAGAATATATTTCTACCACTAGATGGAGACATTTCTTTCAATTTGTAGATCTGATTTTGTTAGGTTGTGTTAGGGCCTTTATATCAGTTGCACATATTTTCTCTCTGGTTTACTTTTACAATGACTTTTGCCACCTACATTTTAATATAGGAAAATCGTGTCCCTAATGGTTTTTTTTGTTTCTGTCACTGTTCAAGTTTATCCAGTTGTCACTCTCAACTCTATCATTTACACACATAACAATAGAGAAGGAAATACATGTGTATTAAGTTTTAGATATTCAGTCCCCTTGGATTTCCCTTACACATATTATATGTACCCCTTATGATTAATTAAACTGTATGGTTTGATAAAGCCTTGCTTTTTAAAATTAATTTTATTGGTACATTTTAGATATACCTAATGATCACATCAATCATAGGGGATTTGTGCCTGTGCATAGTATCTATTGGTTTTTCTTTTTACCCTCAATCCCCTCCTCTCCATTCAACTTCTCCTCCCCTCCTTATTTACAAGAGCTTTGTTTCCATTTTTCCTTCTATTCTCTTTATTTTTCCCTTCCTTCTTATCCCCCTCCCCTCTCCCTGGTTCTCTTTCCCATTTGAATATTTTCTATGTTACAGTATCTATTAAACATTTTGGTCCTTATTTACCCTTTCAGTTTCTCACACCAGAGAAACAAGTGATATTTAAACATGTATGTCCAATTTAATTCACTTAAGAATATGGTCTCCAGGTGCATCCATTTATCTAGAAATGTCTCAAGATTCTTCTCCATGGCAGAGTAGTACTCCATTCTACAAAAACCCCATATCTTTATCCATTCATTCACTACTGGACATTTGGGCTGTTTCTAAGACTTAGTTATTACAAATTGTACTACTATTGGGCTTGCGTATATTGCTGTGGTACGATGCTTTTAAATCTTCCGGGATGATATCAAGAAGGAGAATAGCTGGGTCAAATGGAATCTCTAGTCCTAGTTTTTGAGGAATCTCCACACTGATTTCTGCAGTGGCTGCACCAGCCTACACTCCGACCAACAGTGGAGAAGGGTTCCTTTTCCCCCGCAACCCCTCCAGCATTTGTTGTTGGTTGATTTCTTGATAACAGCCATTCTTTCTGGAGTGAGATGGAATCTCAGTGTTGTTTTAATTTGCATCTCTCAAATGACCAATGATATTGAACATTCACATATTTATTTGCCAGGTAAACCTTGTTTTAAAAAATACATATAGATTAAAATCGTAGCTCGTGTGGAGATTAATGGCAGTGCTCTCAGCTGCGCTGTTATGTCTTGCACTTCTGAGGGTGAGGACAGGCAATTTCACTTGTTCCTCTTTCTGAGACATCAGAAGTTTTCAATCAAGATGACTGCTATTTTCCAGAAATTTAACTATGACATAGTGTCCTTTGTTTTAATAATTTTTCCACAATAAGTAGTTCCATTGTCTTAATTTGATTTTTTTTTCTACAATAAATAATGGTCTTTTCTGGTAGTGGGCTGGCATATTGTCCCACTGCAGTGACCTAAAACTAGCAGAAAGGCCCTTTTCTCGGAGTGGGACTTTCAGGAGGGGAAACCCCGCAGACTGCTGAGCGGTGTGCTTGGCTGGCTGAGTGTGTTTCCTCCGGGCCTCCTGCAGCGATCCGCAGACCCCCTGTAGTCTGAAGGGCAGCTGGGATTCCTAAGAGATCTCCTGAAAGTGCGGGCTTCAGGTCGATCTAAAGATTTTAGTCCTGGATATTGTATTTAAATTCCTATGTCTGCGTTATCAAAGATGTAAATTCTTAGAGCTTATTTTTAAGGAAAAGTTTTTCGATTTTTCTTCTTTCTCATTATTCAAAAGATAAAATCCGTAGCTTTGCTGGATTCCTTGCTCAAGCAGAAAATGACACTTTCTGTTTTCAGGGAATAATTGCTGGGGATTGGATGGGTAAAGGGAGGGCCATCGGAGGTCTGACCTCCACCTCAGGTGAGGGACAAGACTGCTGCTGCTGTGTGTCCCTCCCTGTTCGGGGCAACAGCGACACAAGTCCGTCTACGCTCCAGAGAGTCCACAAGGCCCCTGAAGAAAAAGAACTTCCTATGTGGCTGTTATGGGTTGTTCTGGGGTTGCATCCCTAGGATATAGAATTTGCTTAATAAGAGGAAGTCTGTAAACATTTGAACTTAAGGAAGAACGATTGAATCCCTAAAACCCTAACATTTGGTTTGGCAGGAAACGTGGTCTGAATCCGAATCTCATTAAAGCAGGCAGAGGTTTCTTCATGGGAGCTGAAGGCTCAACAGAGGGAAGGTTTCTACTTCTTTTTTTTTTATTTTTAGGGGAAAAACCCCCAACATTTCATAACAAAAAATAGAAGAAGAATAATAGTTAATATATTATGTATTGTTGTCATCAAAGTAGTTACTCAGAGTACAAGATATGGGCATAAAAATTCTCCAAATGATATTAGCACAAACCTTTCTTTTCAATGAGCTAAGAGAAACTAGTAGTATATAACTATCTTGTATTTTTTTCCTTTTCCCTTCCTTTCCTCTTTCCCTATCCTAGTTCCTCTTTCCTTTTGAACAATTTCTTCCCATTTCACAGCATCTATTGTACATTTCTGTCCTTATTTACTCTTTCAGTTTCTCACACCAGGCAGACAATGGGGGGCGGGTGTTTTTGCACTCTGAAGGATCCACAGTGGAGCCCTCTGCTCTAGGCCAACCATGACCTCCCAGACTGTTCCTCAGCGACAGGGCACTGCCACCCCCTGGTGGACACTTAAGAGTGACATTTGGGTTCCGGGAAGCTCCCAGGGCAGTGACTGGAAATGGGGTGGGGGTGGGAGTCTGCAGCTCAGCCAGACAGGATGGCCATCACCTCCGCTTTATCAAGCTGTCTGCATGCTGTTAGATTTTCCTTTCAAAGATGGAGAATAGGGAGTCCAAGAGAAATCCAGGAGTCTAAGCTGCCTATTGCCTGAAAGTGAGATAGGTACGGCAAAGAAACCCTAATATATTCTGAATGTGATCCAGTTTTCATAGAGGAAGATATGGCCCAGGTGGTAGATCTAATTTGTGTATCTAATTCTTAATTACTAAGGCAGTAATGCTGCTTACACACAACAGAACTTCCATAGTATTAGGATTAAAAAAACCAATAAAGGCAAATATAAGTATAAATAATATAAACCTGGGTGCAGTTTCAACAAAATTAATTAATCAAAAATTATCAAAAAATTAAGAGTCAAATAAGATTCCCAATGTTTAAATGTTCTACATCTCAAACAAAAAGAGAAAAATGAAACAACAAGCTCTCCAGATTAAGAAGTATTGGAATTACACAGCTTGCAGACACTGTTTGCAAAGGCAATTGTTATTTACTTAGGATACAAAATTCTTTTAATTTTATTTCCTTAGAAGATGACGTTTATATTCCTACTAGGGAGTGAGTACATGTGCTTAACCTGTCTTAATTCTTTTTATTGCCCCTTCTATACACCTCCCTCCCTCTAGCTCTAGGTCCACTTTCCCCATTTTCATTATTATTATTATTTTTTTAGTTTACAGTTGCTCCATATAATGATCACCTTCACTGTGCACAGTTCATACTTATACATGACACATTTTATGTTCCCTTCCCCAAGTTTTTTGGTCCCCTTCCCATTTGCAAAAGATCTATCTCCCAGTTCCCTTTTATCAGTCTTTTATTTTGCTCTTTATTTTAATTCATTTGGATTACTCAAATGAAAAAAGTCATACAACATTTAAACTTATGTGTCTGATATAGTTTGCTTAACGTTATGTTTTTAAAGGTATACACTTTCCTACAAATGTCTTGAATTTATCTTCTTTATAGCTGAAGTATTCCATTAAGTATAGATATCACATTTTCTTTATCCATTCATCTGTTGGTGGGCATACAGTCTACTTCTAGGATTTAGTTATTATGAATTGTGCCACTATAAAAACATTGATATGCATGTATCTCTGTAATATGATGCCTTTAGCTCATAGTACAACAGGTGGGAAGGTACCTAATAGGGAAATAGCTGGGTCAAATGGAATTTCTATTTTTAGTTTTTTTAGAAATCTCCATACTGATTTACATAATGCTTGTGCTAGAGTATATGCCCTCCAACAATGTAAAAGGGTTCCTTTTTTGCTGCAGACTTGACAACATTTGTTATTATTTGATGTTTTGATCATTGCCATCTTTTCTCATGGAAGATGGAATGTCAAGATTGTCTAAATTTGCATTTCTGTAATGGTCAGAAATGTTGAACATTTTTCATGTATATTGGTCATTTGTTCTTCTGGGAAGTGTCTGTTCCTTTCACTTGCTCATTTTTATTGAGTCTTTTATTTTTAGGAGGGTCTAATTTTTTGAGTTCTTTTACATTCTAGGTATTAATCCTCCGTTTGAGGAATAGCTGAAAGATTTTTTTCCCACTCTGTAGGTTGTCTCTATTACTCTGTTGTTTCCTTTGTTGCACAGAAGCTTTTTAATTTGACATAGTCCCATTTGTTGATTCTTGCTGTTATTTCTTGTACAACTGGAGTTCTGTCCAGGAAGTCCTTACCTACAACTATGAATTTAAGAGTTTTACATATTTTACCTTCCAGTAGGTAAAGTATTTTTGTTTTCATATTTAGCTCTTTGATCCATTTTCATTTTAGTTTCGGGTCCAGCTTCAATCTTCTGAGTGCAGGTAGTCAATTTTCCCATCACCATTTGCTAAAGAGCCTATCTTTGCTCCAATGTATGCTTTTGTGTCTGAGTTGAATGTGTCTGGGTTGTTTCTGCATCCTCTCTCTATTCCACTGATCAACCTGCTTGCTTTTGCAGCAAGACTATACCATTTTTATCACTATAGCTTTGTAGTATAATTTGAAGTTAGGCATTGTGATGCCTTCTGCTTTGCTCTTGTTACCTAGAATTGCTTTGCTATTCTGTGCCTCTTCTGATTCCATATGAGTTTTAGAATTATTTTCTCTAGTTCTGTGAGGAATTCTGACTGATGTTGCATTAAATCTACATCATTTTTGGAAGCATGTTCATTTTGACAATATTGGTTCTGCCTATCCAGGAACAGGAGACACCTTTCCATTTTCAAATGTCATCCTCAATCTCCCTTCTCATAGTAATGTAGTTTTCTTTGTAGAGGGTATTCACTTCCTTGGTTAGGTCAATTCCTTGGTATTTAATTTTTTGATGCTATTATAAATGGAATTGTGTTCTTAATTTCTTTCTTGATGAGTTAATTACTAGTGTACAAGTACACTATTGATTTTTGTGTGTTGGTTTTGTATCCTGGTACATTGATGAATTTGGTTATTAATTCTAGGAATCTTTTGGTGGCATTTTTCAGGTCTTCTATGTAGAAGATTATATAATCTGTCTATAAAGATGATTTGATTTCTTCCTTTCCTGTATGTATGCTTTTTATTTCTTTCTCATGTTTAATTGCTCTGGCTAATGTTTCAAGTGCTATGCTGGACAGAAGTGGTGATAATGAGCATCCTATCTCATTCCAGATTTTAGAGGGAAAGCTTCAGTTTTTCCCCATATAATATGATGTTGGCTATTGGTCTGTCAGAAATGGCCTTTTATCAGATTCGGGTAAAGTCCTTCTATACAAACTTTTTTTGAGGTTTTTTTATGAATGGGTGTTGGATTTTGTCAAAAGCTCCTTCTGCATTTGTTGCTATGATCAAGTGGTTTTTGTCCTTGGTTTTGTTTATGTGGTGTACTACGCTTACTGATTTGCATATGTTGAACCATCCTTGAAACCTGTGCTGAAACCTACTTGGCCATGATGTATGACCCTTTTGATGATCTGTCACATTCTCTTTGCCAATATCCTGTTGAGGATTTTTGCATCTTTGTTGATTAAGGAGACTGGCCTGTAGTTTTCTTTCTTAGTTGGGTTTTTGTCCAGTTTTGGGAACAAAGTACTATTGGCTTACAGAAACAAGATTGGAAGGACTCCTTCCCCTTCAATTTCATTGAAGAGTTTCAGGAGTACTGGTGTTATAATGTCCTGCAAGGTCTCGAAGAATACAGCAGTGCATCCATCAGGTCCTGGGCTTTTCTTAGTCAGTACACTTTTTTAAAATTACTGCCTCAATTTCATTGCTTGTCATTGGATCATTCAGAATGTTTGTGTCTTCACGGTTTAGTTTTTATTATTCATATGAGTCTAGGAATATGTCCATTTCATGAATGTTTTCCAATTTGTTAGAATACAATTTTTCACAGTAATTACTATCTTCTAATTTTGCCTTTTTCATTTCTAATTGCATAGACATGAATCTTTTTTTCTCTTTCTTTTGGTAAGTTTGCCTAAAGATTTATTCTTTCAAAGACCAAACTCTTCAATTCCTTGATTCTTTGTATCTTTTGTCTCAGTTTCATTAATTTCTTCACTGACCTTAATGATTTCCCTCCTTAAATCTGGTTTTGGTTTGGATTGGTTTTGCTTTTTGAGTATCTTGAAATTCACTATTAGGTTACTTGAGCTCACTTTCTTTTCCTAAGACGAGCATTGATTGCAATAAGCTTCCCTCTTAGGACTGTTTCCATCATGTCATATAGGTTCTGGTGTATTATACTGGTATTGTCATTTGATACCAGAAATTATTTAATTTCTTCCAGGATCCATTGGGTGTTTAAGAGTGTGTTATTAAGTTTCCATGTGTTTATAAATATTCTGTGGTTTGTTTTGTGATTGATTTCTAGTTTCAATGTACAATGGTCTGATAATAAACACGGGGTGAGTTTGAGTCTTGTATTTATTTAAGCATGCTTTGTGGACTAGTGTGTGGTCTATTTTCAAGAATGTTCTCTGTGCTGCTGAGCAGAATGTGTATTCTGTTTTTGTAGGGTAGGGTACTCTGTAGATACTTATCAAATCCATTTTTGCTAAGGTGTGGGTCAGCTCTGATATTTCTTTGTTAATTTTTTTTTATCTAATTGATCTGTCTCTCTGTGCAAGTGGGGTTTTGAATTCACCCACTACAATTGTGTTGGTATTAATTTGGTCTTTTATGTCCAGTCGTCTTTGTTTTACGAAGATAGGAGCTCCAGTAGTCAGTGCATATATGTGTTATCTTCTGTTACTGGATTGTTTCCTTAAATAGTATGCAGTGACTTCCTTTGCCTCTTCTGATCGATTTTAACTTGAAGTTTACTTTGTCTAAGAGTAAAATTGCTACTCCTGCTTACTTTTGAGGTCCTGGTGCATGAAATATTATTTTCCATCTTTTTAGGCTATGAATGTCCTTTTGAATTAGAAGAGTTTCTGGTATGCAACAAACTATTGGCTACTGTTTTTGATCTATTCTGCCACTTAATTGGGGGTGATGTGGGCATTAACAGCATTTTCACTGAAAGATGTTGATTTATTCCTGACATTGTATTCTTTTTCTGTTGGTGACTCCCTTGCCTTCTTTCCTTTTTTTATTATCTATTTGCCTTGCTTGATGAATTCATTCCATCTGAATTTTTTTAAATTTTTATTTTAAAGAAAATAGTACAAAAAAATGCAAAATACAAACAAAGCAAGAACATTAAAAATGATATGGGGTTTCAAACCAAATGATAGGGATTAACAGTGGTTGTTATATTGCATATTGTTATCTTCAACAAAGCTGCTCAGATTACCAGATGTAAGAATAGAAGGTTGATCAAATCATTAAATGGAATAAGAAAATAATAATTTAAAAGAACATTAGAGACAATACATAGTTTCAGCAGACAGGATTGTAGGAATTCACCAACCATCTGAATTTTTGGCTTTGTTGTCTCGTCTAGGATATTCTTGTGTATTTTGTGGAGTGCTGGTTTGGTGTTTGTGTATCTCTTATGTTGTTCTTTTTCATGGAATTCCTTTATTTCTCTATTTATTTTGAAATAATATTTTGGCAGATATGTTAACCTTGGTTGGAAGTTGTTTATTATTAGGGCTTAAATGCTTCAGAAGCTCCAGGTTCTCTTGGCCTTTAAAGTTTGTGTTGAGAAGTCTGATGTACTCTTAATGGGTTTACCTTTGCATGCGTTATTTTTTTTTTTACATCATTCCATCCTGTCAGAATGCAGTGGGGGACTACGCTGGTGAGGACAACACACCCACCATGCCCAGAGCAGGGTGGGATGGATTTCCTTCTCTTACTGACTCAACCCCTGAAAGGGCTTTCTGACAGAGCTGGAAAACCCTCACACTTTTCTCTGACAGCTTTTAAGGCTCTGGTTTTTTGTTGGACATCTGGAATTTTGAATAAAGATGTGTCATGGGGAGCATCTCTTTTCACTGTAGTTAGCTGATGTTCTGTAAACTCACTAACCTATCTGTTGAAATCTTTCCTCATACTTGAAGAGTTTTCTATTATGATTTCAGTAGTTTTTTTTTACTCCTTGTGTGTTGTCTTCTAGTTTTTCTCTAGTTCCAATTACTCTTAGGTTGGTCTTCTCAGCATCATCTAGTAGCTGTTGGATGAATTTTTCTTGTTCTTTTATCTTTTTAAGGGTTACTTCAGTAATTCATCATAATTTACCATTTCATCTACAATTTCAGAAAACCTTTCCTCACATTAGTCATTTCAGCCATTTATGAGTTCTATAGTTTTTTATTTCTGGTATTTCTCTCTGATATCTTTTGGTGGAGTCTATGCCTTGTGCAAATTTGTTATTCATGCTTTGAACTGTTTTGGTTAGCTCTTCTAGTTTTTTTATTTGTTCCTCCCATATCCACATTGGTCATTTTGTATAATTCCATGAACTTTCAGTTCATGTCCTCTTTAAATTCAGCAAGTTTTTTTTTTTTGCCTCTCTTTTAATCAATTCATAAATCTTCACTACTTGGCATTTGCATTGCTCCCTATCCATACCCTCTAGATTTGCCTTGGGTGAGTTGGGAGACCTTGGGGGCCTTTTCTTGCCTTGCTTTCCCATGTTCCTGTGTGTATATATACTTTTTTATCTTTTTGGTACTGAGGGTGTAGGTCAAGTACAGTGAAGAGAGATTGTAGTTGATATGAAGATATTTTTAGTTAGATTCTGCCTTCCAGTGATAAGTTCAGAACTTTATTTGTCCCATGGATAGTACTCACCCATTCAGCTATTTAATTTAAATGGTTCAAACCTTGTTACTGTGCTGTGAGAAAGGAATTACTACTGGTTATAATAGTATCAACAGATCCAATCATATATCACTTATATTGCATATGTTAAACTTTGCATTTATGCTTTATCAATAACCTTTACCTAATATACTTTATAGTTATTAGTAGTTAATCTGTGATATGGAAGGAACAGGGAAGGGAAAAAATGGAGGGACAGGTGAAAGTGGAGAGTAAATCAGTAGGAGGAGAGGTAGATACAAGAAAAAATAATAGGTAAAAATATTAGAGGTTTAGATTCATTGATGGTCCTTTTTAGTTGGAGTGAAGGGTTAGTGTTAAGGTTTTTAAAAAGTTATTTGTTGGAGTGAGGACAGGATATAGAAGGAGGGAGGTATAATTTGGGATTGAGAAAAGCCATGAGGTTGTCAGAATCTGTTGATACATTTGTGTATCTCTAAGGTATAGAAGAGGTGAGGGAAGACAAGGCACTAGGTAAAATAAAGAGCAAAAAGAATAGAATAGAAAAGACAAAGGGTCAATAAAAAAGATGGGAATGACAGAGAGAGGAGAATATAGAGAAAAAACTTGAAAAGAAAATTTTAAAAGTGGGAGAAACAAGTGAAAAAAATAGAATTGCAATGGAAGCTAGAACTGAAGAAAAGGATTAGGGAAAAAAGAAGAGAGAGAAAATAAATGGCACCTGAATCAAAGCACACACACACACAAAAAAAAAAAGACAAAGAAAGAAAGGTAACGAAAAGATCTGATGGGGACTGAGATCAAATACTCCAAGAAAAGTACTACATGCAGTCCCACATGACCACTATGCCATAGGCCTGAATCCACACAATTACCTCCTTGTCTTAGTTGCAGTCTGATTGCATGTAACCACAGCAATTTCTCCTCTTTGCAATTTTTGCCTCCTCCAGTCAGCAGGCAGAGTCTAATGGTCCCTGGGCTTGGCTCAGACTCTTTTCTCCTCAAGAGTTGCAGTGTATTTGATGGGCTTAGGCACCAGGCAGACTCAGTGGGCACCACTCACCTGTTTAGTCTTCCTTGGTCCAGAGCCCAGGGGTTGGGCTTCCTTTCCCTGCAGTGAGTGCTGGAGAGGATGCCACAGGTCTGTAGTGTTCACCTGTGTTTGGAGGGGGTGTGAGGGAGAACTGGTGGCACATGCAGAATCTGTCCCAAGAATCTAGCCAGGCTCCTTCATTCCCTCAGGCCATTTGGGCATTTGGGGCTACTCTCAGAGGAGTGGGGTTAGGGCAGTAGGACCAGCTGTGATGGCATTACCCACCTTTCAACTATCCAGATATTTTGTTTGACCTATGTGTATCTTCTTTCAGATTAATTTTCCATTTCAGGATGTAAGTTGCTCCCCTAGTTCAGAGTACGTTTATTTTCAGTGAATCTTCTCTGAATATCTTTGAGGTGAGGACTCCTCTAGTCAGCCATACTGGATCTCTGCTCCATTTTTTTCTTGGTTATTTTATATCTTATTCACCTCATAACAGCTACCTTTGAGTATTTATCTAAACTCATCACCATTCAATAGCTTGAGCATCTCTCAGGGGCCTTTCCACACAGCTCTCAGCCAGTAGAAAAATATATTTGAGTGCCCTCTGATTTTATAAGCAAGTGTCTTGTATTTGTTTGTCTGTCTGTCCAATCTGTAAACAGCTGCTTTATTTGAGCTCAATAAATTTTTCTTCTTTTTGCATTTTTTTACCTTTTTTTTTTTTTTTTTCCAGTACTGGGATCGAACTCACAACCTTGTGCTTGCCAGGCAGGCACTGTGCTGCTGAGCTAAATTCCCAGCCCCTCATTTTTTTTTACTTTTAAAGCATTTGTCTGTAATTTAATTTAGCTTTTGATAAATTCCATCAAAATTAAAGACATGCTTTTACCAAAGTTGCCTGCTAGTCAAAATGATTTTAAAATTGGTTGTATAAATGTAATGCATATTAATATGTAATGCGTTAGTGTTATGATCTGGTTCTCATAGGTCATCAGAATGGTTAAGATAATTAAACAAAATCCCTCAGAGTGAGGAGACCCTACTGGACAAGACTCCAATTGATGAAAAAGGAAGCAGCTGCCTAAAAATAGTTATACATTCCTTTTACCTATAAAACAAATTACATTAAACTCATTAATGGGAGGCCCCAATAATCTTCATAGCCTTATGGGAGACACCCAAATAAATGTTCAAAATATATTATTGTGATATGTTTACATTTGTCATCATCAAAAGGTTAAACTTTCTAGAAATAAGACAATAAAGTTTTCTGATCTAAAGATGCACTGATCCAAAACTAAATTAAGAAACAAAAGTGTTCATATGGCTAGGACAAGTCATTATTACTAATCTCAGGGTAAAATATTAAATGTATTCATGCCTTTCAGATGTACAGGTCTTCTAAAATGTAGAACTGGGATTGTTTATAGACATTTTTCTTTCAGATTTAGACATCTCACTTTCTCCTGTGCTCTAGCTACTCGTGACAGGAGGTTCATGTCAAGCCAACATTAAGTCACCAGTCAAATGATAACTTTTTTTCACAAAAACTTATGCAATGTGTATGCTATGTATGTGTACTATGCTTAGAGATGCATTAGACAATCCAAACAATGTCCCAAAATTCTTCAATCACATCCTATTAAAGGGCAACAAGTTAGATAAAAGTTTCATATGTACTAGATAGAGATGATTGACTAAAAGGGCTATTCTATACCAAGGTAGAGATTTAAGTGTGGTATAAAAATTTCATCATGATTGTCATGCTAAAATATTATGTATGGCTTTTAATCTCAAAATTTTCTCTGTAAAATAATATAACTGTTGTCTGAAAGGGATCCAACTAGAACATCCATGGTTGGTAAGAAATAGCAGTTCTTTGATTACACTTTATATTTCAAAATGCTTAAAATTCAGATAAAATTATAACAGTTAAACTCACTACTCCCACTACAGTGTAATGTCGTTAACCTTCTCTTCTGGATGTTCAACAGCTAAGGTTTGGAGACCAAAAACAAGAAAGTAGATGGGCTAAGAGGATAGCCAATATTTGATCTCCAAGGTCAACAAGAACCCAGGACATGAGGGAACTTTTTCTGCAACATCCTACAACTCTGGTGAATTACACAACCTCCTGACCAAGGAGATTGTTGAGCCCCAGGGGATGGAAACAACAAACAGTGTGCCAAAGGAGGGTCACTAGAGAAAAATCTCCCAAGCTTTCACAGAAAGCAACTTGGTCAAGCAAAGGCTATGACTCATGCAGGTGGCTGACACTGACAAAAGAACTGAGAGGTGCTATACCTGGTTCCAAAGTAAATCCTGAGGAGATTTAACTGATTTTGATAGATAACAAGAAGCTAATTTTTATTAATATAGGTCTCAATTTAACTTGGTCTTAAACATCAGCAAAAAAGTATAACCCCAAAAACATTTGATTCCTTCTACTGGGATCCACCAGATCAACATCATAAAAAGAATTTATAATGGGTAAACTTCAACAGGACTTTTAAGACCCATTAGATTAGCTCTCTGGAGGGGTCCCTGACTTCAGTTTCCTTTTACAGCAATCCTTCTCAGCTCAAAGCAGTTAAGATAGAAACTATGCCCAGTCTCCCCTAACTGTAGTTAAGGACAGCTCTTCAGAGAAAAAAATATTATAGACAGCTAAGTTAGTTAAAAATATTACAGGCAGTGAAATAGGGGTGGGCCTTCAGCACAAAAGACAATTATGGCCAAAGAGACATTCACCAAAGATCAGGCTTTAAGGACAAAAAAAAAAAAAAAACCACTTCAATCTATTAAAAATCAAATAAACAAAAAAGGGGAAGATGGTTACAATATGGTTACCTCCAAAACATAATTAGACCTTAATACTTAAAAAATTTAAAGCCAGCTGCATGAAGTTAATAACATGGGGTGGAGGGTATGCTTGTGTGTCAATAGACAAGGAAATATTGTTGTGACTGCCCTTGTGGAATATGTGACCGCAGAGAGAAGAACATCCCATCCTCCAGTGCATACATTCTCGAGGATAACCCTGGAGAAAAGCCAGTGCCACAAGTACTGAGATCCACCCACACTACAAAACCCATGACATGGAGGCAACTAAAGAGGACAATGCCAGAGGCTCGCATGCTGGTGACACAACAGTGCCTCCCACAACCTCCTAAGTACATTTGTTGCTATAATGTGCATCATAGCCTACATGCTATTTCAACTGCTCAATTACATAAATAGGAAGGGGGAGATGTAGGAGACCACCATGCTGCTCTGTCCTGAAAAACAAAGCCCTTGCCACGACCTGTCCCTGACCTCTCCTTCACACTATTCACTGAGCTATGTAGAGCTGGCTATATTGAAACAAATGTTCCTGGCAGCAAAACTGCCAGCCTTGCACACATCAAAACTCTGTACATTGCTGGCTGGAGGCCTCTGTGCCTAGTATGGCTACAAAATTTCTTTTCCCTATGCACTCTGCTGCAACCCCCACCCATCTCCTTGGCTGATACCAAGAGGAGCCATGAGCTTTTGGAGATGAGGCCTTTTGTTCCAGAGAGAACACTGGGTCATCCCAGAGCTCTTCACCTGCAGAATATTCTCTCTTTGACCTTCTTTGGCATCCATGTGCCATATTGCCAGGTAGGTTAGACTGACACTCTCAGCAAGGGTTGTGGTAGTGGATGGCATGATGGATGATCAATGTCACAAGTACTGGTGTAATTAACAATGAATAAACAGTCTTATGGGACCACAGGGTCAAGAGTATTTGTATCATTTCAACCTATAAAAGAAGAGACAGTACCTGGACACCATGAAGACTCTTCAAAGGCAATGTCTAGGTAAAAAACAAATACATAAATGCCTTTTCTTTTACTCATTTTAAGTTTTTCATTGATAAAAAATTATCTCACATGGGACCAAGAATTTTGCAACACATTTTAAATCCAAATTGTTTTTATAGACTGGGAATCCACCTATACATGCAGTTTGCTTGTGCCTTGCATATTCCAAAGATGGCTCTATTTACAGGGAAGAAAATACTGCATCTGTTGGTGCCTCAGTGGGATAAAGAAGGGAACCACAAGCATTAGGCTCCATAGAGAGGCCTTCTGCCCACCAGCCCCATTTCTGCTCTATTTTCTGGTCTCCACTCCATGTTTGACATTTCTAGTGCGGAAATTTCTCTTATTTTCTCTAGGAACGATGAGTCCTTACTCTGATGTCTCTGTTTGCATTTTGAAGGTTCTCTTTACTCTGTATCATCTGTATTAGGCTTGAACAGGCATTGTACCAGTCAATTTAATAAAAGCTGACCACTGCCAGTGTCCATGGCAATCACCAGGCCATAGATGGAAATCAATGGCTCATTCTAGGCAAGAATCAGCCTGTTCTTCTATATCTCTGAACAACTGGGCTCAGATCACCTACTAGAAACAGTGCTTTGGCAGGAAACTGAACTTAATCTAACTTATTGAAGAATGCTGGAGAGCAACAAACCACATGTGCTAGTTATACCATCAGAGCAGCTATAGGAAATTTTAGTAAAGAGTCAGGAGGTTAGAGCAAGCCCAATAAGATATTACAAGAGTGCAGCTAAGCACAATAAGCTCCATGTAACTACTAAAGCAAACAAAACCAGACAACAAATAGCACATTGTCTATTAGAACAAGGATGGTGTAACAACTGTAGTTTATGTGCATATAAATAGACTACAAAATCCTTTGTAGTTGCCAGGCATGGTGGTGCAGGCCTATAATCCCAAGACTCTGGAGGTCAAGGCAGGAGGATTGCTGTGAGTTTGAGGCCAGCCTTGGCTATACAGTGAGTTCAGGACCAGCCTGATCTGTATTGCAAGGCCCTGTCCCCCACAAAAAAAAATCATTTGCAACATTTTAGCCTTTTCCTGGCTACCTATATGCATTTTTACCTGAGACACATTTGCTTTACCTAAAAGTAAAATGAGGTAATTCTATAGTAATGAATTGGCATGTTACTGTGGCTCTTAATTTCACATTGGCCCCAAAACTTCAACATTTTTTACAGCTGGGTACAGATGGAGAATAGTGATATATCTATGTCAGGTTCTTGGGAGCTGTTATTTCAGGCTTGATAGAACAAATCATTACATTAAAAATAACACATGTGGTATGATAAAAAATATACAGTGTATGCTTAAAATATGGCCATTAGTGACACATTGCCTTTAATCACCCTCAAAATATTCCTCCTCACTTTGAACACACTTATTGTTTTTGCCACTTGCTGAACCATTTCTGGCAGTCCTCTTATGGGTGTCTTTAACTGTATTCTTGTGGCTGCCTCAGTGTCCTGAACTTATTCACAACGTTTACCATTCATCACCATTTTTGATTTGGAAAAAGACCAGAAGTTACTTGGTGCCAGATCTAGTGAATAAGGTAGATGAGGACTCTCTGTTATAGTTTTATGAACCTGCCTTTCTGTTGGATGGCACCTTGCAACAGCACTAGTGTACTTTTGATTACACCTTGTAAAGACACTCACAAAAGAGGACTTCTGGAGCTGCTTCAGAAAGTTGAAAGAAGAGTGGAATAAGTGTGTTTGAAATAAGGGGTAGTATTTTCAGAGAAACTAATGACAGCGTATCTTTTACTGTAATAAATTGTTTTTAATTTAAACATTCATATATTTTTATCATGTCTACATAGCCTTGATAAGAAAAGTAAAATATAAAAATCAAGAATGAGCTTATCTATTAACTTCATGTGAAATTTCCAAATATTCTCAATTTTTAAAATGATAAACTTCATCTTCCTTACTTATGTTGAATTTTTAATACAATTTTTGTTTTGTGTTTTATATTAATTTTTTTTAAAATGGGCTTTATTTTTTGAGCAGTTTTAGGTATAGAGCAGCATTGAGCACAGGGTACAGAGAGTTCCTGTATATTTGCTGCCTCCATACTTCCATGACCTTCCCCATTATTAACATCTTGCTCCAGGTGGTGCATTTGTTACAACAATGAACCTACACTGACCCACTGTTATCCGTAATCACTACCCATTATCATCCATAGTTCACACAAGGAATTATTCTTGGTGATGTACATCCTATAGGTTTGGACAAATACAGGAGGATATGGATCCATCATTGTAACGTCATACAGGGTAGTTCACTGCCCTAAAAGTCCTCAGTATGCTGCCTATTCATGGTTCTCTATTTCCCAATTCCTGATAACCACTGATCTGTTTACTGTCCCATACTTCTGTTTCAGCTAAAATGTCATATAGTTGGAATCATAGAGGTTGTAGTCTTTTCAGATTGGCTCATTCACCACTAATAAGCATTTAATCTTTCTCTGCATTTTTGTGGTCTCTCTCTCTCTCTTTCTCTCAACTCTTCCCATCCATTCCTATATTAACCACTTTGCTTTCATCAGAACAAAATCCCAACACCCTCAACTTTTAAGGAGGAGAGGTTTATTTTGGCTCACAGATTCAGAGGGTTCAGTCTATAACATGCTAGCTGTAAGACAGACATGGCCTGGTAGAAGGGCAAGGTGGAGAAAAGTTGCTCAACTCTTGGACAACCAGGAAGCAGAAAGAGAAGGGAGGAGCTGGGGACAAGAATATATTCTTCCCAGTCATACCCTCAATGTCCTGTCTCTTCTAACTAGGCCTTGCTTTGAGGTACAATACATGAATTCATTAGTGAGTATAGTTCCTGCATTATCCAGTAAACTTTCAAAAGCCTAATCTCTAAACTTCTGAGGGACATTTTAGGTCCAAATCATAATATCTCCTTTCCCCTTCTTCTATTATTATCAGTTTAATTCTTCTGTGATCTGAGAGTAGGTATGGTATTATTTATATTTTTAAAAAATTTATTATAGGGGCTGGGGATTTAGCTCAGCAGCAAAGTGCCTGCCTGGCAAGCACAAGGTTGTGAGTTTGGTTCCCGGTACCGGAGAAAAACCAAAACCAAAACCAAAAAAAAAAAAAAAAAAAAAAATTTATTATAGACCAAAATGTGGTGTATCTTGGTGAATGTTGCATGTGAATGTAAGAAGAATGTATTCTGCTGTAGTCTATACTTTATACTGTATCCAACTGACAGCTGGTGCTGTTGCATCCATGTCCTTGATAATTTTCTGCCTGCTGCATCTGCCCATTTCTGAGAGAGGAATACTGAAGTTTCCAACTCTGTTAGTGAATTCATTTATTTCTGCTCACAGTTTTGACTCCCATACATATTTTGAGTCCCTTTTGGGTATATATATGTTGATTATTATGTCTTCTTGGAGAACAAGCTCATTTATCATTATGTAATGTCCTTTTTTCTTGATCATTTTCCTTGGTTTGTTTTGTCTGAAATTAATAGAGAGTGCCCTATAATAACGAAATAATTCTAACACTACTTCACCTGTAGAGGAGCAAAGATAATGACTACATCTATTTCTCAGAAACCTTTGAGGAAAGGGAGAGAGAGGCAAGGAAAAAAGCTGAGAAACACTTTTGAAGTTTACAGTCTACAAAGAATTAGAGAGTGGGAGTGGCTTATATTTCAACTAGAGAGAATGTACACGAGTTGGGCTTATTGGAATACAAGACTTTGAGTGAGGGGCTGGGGATTTAGCTCAGCGGCAAAAGCGCCTGCCTGGCAAGCGCAAGGTCGTGAGTTCGGTTCCCGGTACCGGAGAAAACCAAAAAAAAAAAAAGACTTTGAGTGAACTAAGCATCAGCAGAGGTTAAGGAGAAACTCTCTAATTTGGCTGAAGAAACAGAGAAGTGTGCAAGACAGTAGTACTTGACTGGAAGGCCAGAGCCAGGTTTTAGTGATTCTTCAACCAGAGAGACTACAGCTCTGAAATTTACTCTACATTTTTCTAGAGACTTACCTACGCAAATCTTAACTTTATAGAAAAATTCCAAAAATAAGAGTAACATTGTTCATATCTACCTCTGAATATAAATCCATCTTCAGTGTGCACATTCAATAATGAACGGAGCCTAAAACTTAAAAAGAAGATGCCCTCCAGTCACAGGCACTAAGATAACCTGGCACCTATTACATTTTCTGCCCCGCAGTCCTCTTCCCTGGGAACTGACCTGGCTGATTCACAAGGTCAGTTGATTCTGAGATGAAATATTATTGCATCAGGACCCCATATCTCTGGTCACAGAAACTGACCTAAGGCTTTCTTGGCCTTGACTGTCCAATGCCAGGGTCTCTTCCTTGGAACTTGGGTCTGAGAAACTCCACTCTCATTCTGGATGTATCTCCTGAATAGACATTTAAAACATGGGATCTAGCTGTTTGTTGTGCCTCTTGCTATATCTAGACAATGTAGTGGAACAATCTGTGCAGACAAACACTCACACACACACACACACACACATACACACACACACAATTAGTCAGATACCCAGCAAAGAGGAAGTAGAAGAAAGTTGGAGAAAAAACCCTGATTGCCTTTCCAATGTGAATTTGGCTATCTTCATATCAGGGAAGTTAGTGGGTGCCCTATACCTTATGAAACATGCTGAACATAGATTATCTGGATCTGTGACAAGGAATCTGTATTTCTGAAGAAGTGACTCTGATAAACAGCAAACTTAAGGAATCTCGTACTGCTTTATAGGATCCTGTGTCTCTGTCAAATAAATTTTGTAAGTATACAAGACATTATGAGTAAACAGAAATGATAAGCAGTTTAATCTCTTTAGACCTTTGTTAAATATAAAAGATAATGGGTATATGAGCTCAGCATTTTTCCCAAGACATCCAAAGAAAATGTTTTAATGCTGGAAGATTATTTGTAACTATATGATAAAAGGGTAGAGTGTTAAAGATAAACCTCCACAGAAGTTGCAAATAGTTTTGGACACTCTTGTGTTAAGTTCTTTGAAGTATAATTTATACTGGGTAACTACATTGACTGCTTTTTTTTTTTTTTTGTCTTTTTGAGACAAGGTCTTGCGCTGCAGTTCAGGCTGGGCTTGAGCTCACTTTGTAGCCCAGGCTATTCTCCAGCTCAAAATGATCCTCCTGCCTCAGCCTCCCAAGTGCTGGGATTGCAGGCATGAGCCACCATGTATGGCGACATTTTGTCTTACTTTTTAAAATAAAATATGCCTAAAAGGTGGGAATAAAGTACTTTTCCTTACTAGGTCTATGAGTGCTTCTTTAAGCCCTCATCAGAGTTTGATAATTTTCCTTGAGATTATAGCATCCTCCTGTAGAGGAAGAGGATAAGTCTGAGAAAATAATAAGTATAAAGCATGATAATCCAGAAATAAAATAAGAAATGTTGATCAGGGAGTCAACGATCTATTTCAGAATCTAATATAATAATAAAGTAACAATGAAAACTCTCATAAAACTAGTTTATAAGACAATGTGTTAATTCTTACCACTGTAAGAATTTAGGCCATACCCTCTATAATTTCAGCATTAAAATTATCATGTGTAGTCAACAACAAAACAAGATCAGCATCATATATGTGGCTATATATGTGATCTGTCATTTGCTTAATTTTCTACATTGAACAGCCATAAGGGGTCAGTAAACTGAAAGAGTAGAAATGTAATGCTGAGTAGTATAAATATGGTTCCTTCCTTCATGGAATTTATATTCAAGTGTTAAGGCATAAAATGAAGCAAAACATAAACAAGGAATGATATATGATATGAAAGCTATACAGAATAAAATGTATGCAGAACGCAAAAAATATGCTTTTTAAAATTAGAGAGTGAGCGAGGAAGAGAAGAGGGAAGGGGAACGAAAGGGAAGGGAAGGGAAGGGAAGGGTGATGTGAGAGGAGTGGGTAAGATGTGGGGAAGAAAAGAGGCCATAAAAGTCTTCAAGTGGGGAACATATGGGATGAAATGGGCCTCTTGTGGGAAGGCACCCAGGAGAGAAGGAACCAAGAGAAGACACGTGTGACTAATGTTTACCGAACAAGAATACGGCAGGATAAAATGAATCTTCAGCGAGAGCCAGGGCCAGAACATGCAGTATTTGACAGGGCAGAGGAAAACCTTCAAGATTTCCCCTCTCCCTGAGATGATCCACCCAACTGTCCATGACTCCACCTCTGCTGAGCTCAAGCGTCCTGTGCCCACTACTCTCAAATGTCCAGCTGATTTATGGAGGCAGTCCCACCCCTAGAAAACTTCTTTGACCTAAAGAAACTACCAATCAGCCAGCTTACCGAAGACACTACTCACTGTCTGTGGGTCCCCTTTTCCCACACTCCGCTTGCCCAGTTTGGATCGTGTGGTGCATCACAATCTCTCTCGCAGATGTGTTTGCGTCACTCATCTCCATTTCTCTCTGCCGCACATGTGGCCTGACTTTGGGTGAATTCATCTGCTCTCTGTACACAGACTCTAGTACTTGAATTTTGCTGGAAAAAACCCACACAGATGGTTGATGGTTTTCAGTATAAATGAAGGCTTAGAAACCTTCTATTGGCGTTCAGTATTTCCTGTGGACCCTAAAATTTCTGTTAGATTACTGTGCCTTGCCTTTAGTCTTCTAAATCACAACGTATCTTTTTCTGCTATGCTGCATATGCAGGTGAAAATGTTCCTGTTAATTCACTGAGAAAATTGCAGCCAGCAGGGAAGGACTTTGTTATTTCCTATTATGAAATATGCAAACATACCTTCAACTTCACCTTTTAACCCCATAATATACATTGTTCTCTAATCAAAATTTATTCTTTGTATAACTTTGAATCAAGAAACAAAAAGCATGATTTTTGAAACAAAACAAAAGCAAAGGATTACAAACAAAGTTAAAAATCATCTATGACAGCCAGAAGTGATGACACATGTTTGTAATCCCAGCACTTGGGAGGCTAAGGCAGGAGGATCACTGTGAATTTGAGGACAGCCTGGGCTACAAAGTGAGCTGAAGTTCTTGCCTGGCAAGCTCAAGGTCCTGAGCTCAATTTCCAACACACACACACACACACACACACACACACACACACACACACACACAAGTGAGCTCAAGGCAAGTCTGAACTGTGTAGTGAAACCCTGTCTCAAAAAGTAAAAAAAATAAAAATAAAAATTCATTATGATCCTCCAGGATAAAATTAGAACCAAACTTATAATTAAAAAGGTAGAAAGGCTACTTAAATGAATATCTTTAACTCCCTAATAAACAGCATCGAATAAAATGCATGTGTAACAAGCTCCATTAAATTAATAGACGGCAGACTAGGGTTTTTGTTGTGTTTCTATGCAAAGAAAATACTTTTGCATGGATTGCACTCACAGCCCTTTATGGATACATGTAACCCCTAATATTTAAGTAGATTCATACAATTTTTACTGAGCCAGTAACATGCCAGGCACTTTTCTAAGCACAATGAATTCAATAATGAATAACACAAACAAAGCTCCTTGTGAAGAAGCTTGTGCTCTAGTGGGAGATACAGAAAATAAGGACATAAACAAAAACTATTTCAGGTAAGTAAATAGAACAGATTGGGGGTAGGGAGTACCACTAGCTCACCTGAGGCACTGGAATATCAAAAAAGAAAGGAAAGAACTTAGAAGTAACAAAAATAATAACAAAGACACATATATATTCACCCATGTTTCTAGCAGCACATTTCGTCATAGCTAAATCTTGGAAACAACCCAAATGCCCATCAACAAAGGAATGGATAAAAAAGATGTGGTATTTTTATACAATGGAGTATTACTCAGCCATAAAGAAAGGTGAATTCAAAGCTTTTATAGGTTAATGAATGCAACTAGAGACCATACTCTCAAGCAAAATAAATCAGACTCACATGTGTAAACATAGTATTGTCTTCCTAGTGCAAGAACCTGAAAGAGTAAATAAGACCCAAAAGGTACAAAAGATACTGTGCAAGGAAAAGAAACTGCTCAAAAGGAAAGAGCAAGTGGGATAGCGGAAAGGAGAAAAGAAGGAAGGGGAAAAGCTATATATGTATACACAAGATAGCTAAGATAATTATACTATTAATTTCTACTAGTTCATTGAAAGAAACAGTGTTTATACTGTTTGATCAATTTTGCATGCCTCTATCTGGTAATCTGAGCAACTACTTTGAAGATAGCAATATGCAATATAATAACCATTGTTAATTTCCTATCACCTTGTTTTGAAATTCTGTATTTTTTTATTCCCTTGGAAACATCATGCTTTCTTTGCTAAAGGTAGTCTTGAGTGTTTTAGAGGGAAAGAGAAGAGGTAAATAGCTCTGTAGGAGCTGATCTTTGTCATAGAGTTTTCCAAGAAAGAACACACTGTCCTGCAGCATTCAAAGCCAAGGCTTCCGGCTAACCCAGACCCAAGTTATGAAATAATTGGAGCCAGCAAAGATATTGCAACCCTCTTCCTGACTTGCCCCTTTCAGTGTCTTCATCAAACATGTGCTCTGAAGAACTTATCCTTCTATAAAATATTAATAACTATAAAAAAACATGTGACCTATGACCAAGTATTTCAGTATCTCTCATCTCCTTAGCATAGAAAGATAATAGCAAAATACAGTTTATACAAACAAAACTACACATGAAGGGCCTTCAGTAAAACTTCAAGAAATAGCTTGCACTTGGTATATGCTGGAGACTGTGGTAGATCTCAAGAACACAGTAAAGAAAAAAGACTTTGTATTTTATTTGGATGAGCAACAAACAGATAAAGAAATACATATTCAATAGACATTTTTGAGACTTGAACTCAAGAACGGGTCACTAGTTTAGTAATGTGGTAGTTAAGGGTGATTTTGTTTGAGTAATGGGAAAAGGACCCTAACTGAATAGGACCCAAGAGAGAAGGGCAGTGTGAAATCAGACGAGCACAGGCAAATTCGTCGGGGAGTTTCATTTGGAAGAGTGCAGAAGGAGGGAGACTGTGGGAAGAAAGAACTTGTCCTGGGGGAGAGAGGAGGGAAGACAGGACAGACCATCAGAACAAATGCCTGGAGCGGACAGGAGTGGGTGGAAAGGACTGCAAGCAGAAGGTCACTTTGGAAGAGAGCACAAGGCAGTTATGGAATAGCAGAAGGTGACAGCTTCATAGGTGCATAAATAGGTCAAAACTTTTCAGACTGGCCGGGAGATAGCTCAGTGGCACAGTGCCAGCCTGGCAGGCACAAGGTCCTGAGTTCGATTCCAGTACCAAACAAAAACCAAAAACCAAAAAGCTTTTCAGACTGTACATTTGGTTAGTTTCAACTTGTCAATACTTAAAGCCTTAAAAACGAAAACAAAAAGGAAAAGAAAATGAGTGCAGAGGGGAACTTAGAAATGATTCTCTGTAAATAAGAAACAAAAATTGAATCACCAGCTGATACGTAAGAAAAAAGAGGCAAAGCACAGACAGGGAATTAGGGAAGAAAACACAGAAGCAATTATCCTTTCACCTCATTTTCCTTTTAGAGCTTTGACTTACTTCTTCTTCCTGAAATGCTCTGTCCCCAGATTTCACCACTGCTATAAGCTGTGGCTCATTTCTTCTCATTTGCCAGGTCTCAGCTTAAAGGTCACTTTCCCAAAATGTCCTTTCTTGACCACCGCACAGTGATTCTTCCTCACAGTTGCCCTCTCTGCTGTGACGCTGCAGTCTCACCTTCGCAGCACTTAGTCTACTCAGCACTGACTTACTTCTTTATTCCACGTCCCCCTCAGTAAATCAGGGGCCCATATAACAGAACCCAGTCCATCTTATCCACAGATAAGTACTCGGTGTCAGCATGGCACCTAGAAACTTGCTACATGCTCAGTAGACTTGAGTGAAATGAGTGAATGAGGTACAGCCATGGAAGAAATGGAAATAATTGTAAAGGAGCAAATTTTTCTCCTCTTATTTGTAAACTGGGATAAAAGAGTGCTTTCTCTAAGAAAAATAAATGACAAGAAGTATATCATAAGTGGAAAAATATATAGCAGACCAGTTATTATTGAAGAAAATCAAACCATCAAATTGTCCATCTTTTTTTTCTTGGAAAATAAGAATTTTTAGTATAACTATGACAATTTTCTTTAAAGAAAGTATATTTAACTTTAATTTGATAATATAGAATAAATTACTTTTTTTTGGTACTGGGAATCAAACTCAGGGCCTCATGCTTTCCAGGCAGGCACTGTGCTGCTGAGCTATATCCCTGGCCCTGAATGAATTACTTTTAAAATTTACCATTATCTTAAAATGAATAAAAACATTTAAGTAATATCTACTGTACCTGCACTAAGTGAAACATACAACCACAACTATAGTGACAGCAATGGGGTAGAATTTGTTAATGAAGCCCTATTTTGAAATTTCCTCCTTAAAGTATAAATGTATAATATGAGGGAATTAAAATATCACAGAAGCTTAGGAAAGAAAATGAGCCAAGTGCCTCTCCTTTGTTTTGGCACAGGGATGAATTTCCTGTTCAATAAAATAATGGCTAGTAATAAAGCAATTTGATTTTGCCTCATTCTTGAAATTTTTAAATATTTATAGCACTTATCAAACATACATGATAGCTATCAACTTTCTGCTATACTTTTAACATTAAAACTTCATGTTGGCCCATTTTTGAGGCATGCAGCAATTCTAGTTGTCTTCCATTAGCTGTGAATATAAAAAGTTTTTGTTTTTGAACATGCTCTGGTTTCTTAATCAACTCATTTTCAAGCCTTACCCAATGTATTCTTTGTCAAAAAGGAGAAAAAAGACAAGTAAACTAAAATATGTCTCCTCACCTGAAGGTAAATTGATAAATCAATGTTAGTTTACAAAGACAAGTATCTTGACAGTCTCATAAGAAATAAAGGTATTTTAAAAAATCTTATGATAAATTAATTTTCTGAAAGAAAATGAATTACTTTATCACCATAACATTCATCAAAACGTACTTCCCATACACATATCTGCTTTGTCTATATAGTAGGCAAGGTAAAGAAGGTAAAGGAGAATGTACACAAAAAGTAGAAGAAAATAAAAATTTACCATCTTGCTGTACTTACCTCTAATTGATTTGGGGAGATTAACCACCCAACTTTAGGTTCTTCTCCAACACTTATCAATCATTTCTTTTTCTTTCCCACTGAAAGTCTGTATCAGATAATTAACTGAAAATTATGCCCTTTGCCTACTCTACGGCCCATCGCTTGCTAACAATTTTAGTTGTATTAATCATTAACTCTCATACGTGTTTTGACCCTCTCCTGAAACTGCGTTGTTTGAGTTACCTTTACCACACAAATCTTTAATCTTTACTTCCTGGCTCTTAAACCTTAGCTTTTAATAGAAGCATCTTGAGAGCTTGTTAAACCAGATTTCTAGGCCAGAGGCTCAGGATTTCTGATCCAGTAGATTCCACAGGTGCCTTATCAGTTTTTTCACTGAAAAATATCCTGAGTCACTTTTACAAGGTAAAGGCAAGTGCATCACCCTGTTCAGAAGTCTTCCCTTGGGTAGTGAGTGTAGAAAGTGAACCTGAGCAGAGGTCGGATCGAGAGGAGCGGCCAGGGATAACCACAAGGAATCCAGCTCAGCGCAAAGCATGGGCCAGGGCAGGGGTCGCTGGCAAAGAGCATGAAGTATAATGTATCTAGCACCATCTGCCATCTGCCATGATGTAAAATTTAAATTAATATTGACCCTAGACTGCAGGATAACAGAGTAGATCGTTCTCAGCAGACGGGGCTCAGTGCGTCCTCAGAGCACCACTCTTGGCTTAAGGAAGTTACAGTTTCGAGATAGCTTAGCCGTAGCTTTACAGTTCACAGACATTCTTATGTGATTAGCAATTATGTAATTCTTAGATATTCACTTGAGCATACACATTAATATTAAAAATATATATCTCACAAATACTGAATATTAGAAATAATCACACCTCAGGTAAACATCATTGGCTATGATACTTCCACTACGCAAAGCTCTAAACACATTTCTTAATAATCCTTTTACAATCTTTAATGTGAAGTTTCTGAACCTGAATATAAAGAAGAGATGATATATTGAACCACGGTCTTAAAAATCATCTAATACTGTATAAACATCAGAGAAGTCTTACCATGGTTTGAGTCTAGATGTCTGCCTAAAGCCTCATGCAGTCATAGGTAGGGCTTTCTCAAAGGTGGTTGAATCTAGAGTGTGTGATTGATTCACAGTGTAGTGTTAGGATTAAGGGTGCTAGGATTAAAGGTGGGTGATTAATAAATCAGTCCACTGATTGATTTGGCACTGCCCTAATCCTGATAGCCTGGAATAATGGAAAGGACAGAAAGAGGTGTATCTTCCCCCTCTGTCCACCATGAACAGTTTCACCTCTGCATTGTCACTCTGCCATGTCACCCTGCCTTAGAGCCAGCTGATTATGGACTGAAACCTCTACAAACTGTGACCTAAATAAATCTTTCCATCTTTAACTTTGAATGTCAGGCATTTTGTCTCAGCAATGAGAAAGGTTACTAAAACAAGTCTTGAGCATCCTTTCATAGAGAAGAAAAAGCAGTTGTTATATATAATTGCCAGATGTCCCCCAAAAGTCTCACGCACTTAAAGGTGTGGCTTTTGTGAGTGACTGGATCATGAGTGTGTAATACTAACAGAGTATGCTGCTTGGTTTATTGCAGTCCTGGGTACAGTTGGTGGACTACTGAAGAGAGAAGACCCACCTGAGTGTGGGTGGCATCAGCCAATAGGCTTGTAGCCTGGATGGACTAAAAAGGGAAGGAAGAAGGGAGTCCTGCTACTTCCTGCCTGCCATGCCCTTCTGCCATGGCTGCCTGCCTTGGAACCACCAACTATGGACTGAAACCTCCAGAGACTGTGAGCCAAAATAAACCTCTTGTCTTTTAACTTGTGGGTGTTGGGTATTTTGTCCTAGCATCAAGAAGAGTAACTAAGACAATGAAAAAGGTAAATGTATACAAGTGGCACTCAAAAGTTGGATCTGTAAATGTTGAAACACTTAAGAGATTTGATCGGAACAAGACTAAAATCTCTGTTAGAGCTCATGCTTAATAGAGAAAAGTAGTTATCGAGGAGAAAGAAATTTCAGCACTTATTAAATAAGTTCTACCTTTAAATAGTTTAAATAATTTAATTTCTGAAAAGATACTTATCAATATGTGCATAAAATAAGTGCAAATAATAATAAACAATCATAATTTAAATACTATCATTGAAAAATAAAAATAATGCATTTTCACAGTAAAATATTGAATATAGCTTCAAAGATAATGTTAACATGGGTTTTCATTGTCACTGAGGTTTTATGGATCACCTATCACAACATCTTCTACAGTAAAGTGAGAAAACTTACAAAGCAAGGTATTATTATTACAATCAATTGCAATTATTACAGTGATATTGATTAAATGTATTATACTTCTCATACCATAATCTAGGAGACCTTCATAGTATACTAAGATCACTCAGAGACTTGAGTCTATTAAACTTTATTTGAAAAGAATGCATTTTAATTATATACTTCAAATGTAAAGTTCCTTATAATTCAATGACTTTGGTGAAAATGTCTAAGTTAATGTAAAGTTTTATAGGTATTTTTAATGAGAAATATTGATTTGAAAATTTCACAGAATTCTGTACAGATAGTACAGTATAATGCTATGAAGAATGTCTGAAACTCTACTTATACTTTGAGGTTTTCATAGAAGAGAAACCATGTGATATTTAAACTTCTGTGTCTGATTTATTTCACTTCACATTATGGTCTTATGGTACATTTATTTTTCCACAAATGTCTCAAGTTTATCTTTCTTTATGGCAGAATAGTACTCCATTGTGCTTAATATCACATTTTTTATGCATTTATGCATGGACATGTAGGCAGCTTCCAAGGTCTTATCATTCCAATCAATTTTCTGTTAATGTTATTCTGTTAGCTACTATGAATTGTGCTGCTGTAAACATGGGTAGGCATGTATTACTGGAATATGGTTAATTCTTTTGAGAAGAGGAATTCTTGCCAAAAATACTTTTAAATTTCCAGATGTTTTATTTATTTATTCTTTTTTTCAGTACTGGGAACCAAACTCATGACTTTGCCCTTGCCAAATAGGTGCTATGCCGCTGAGCTAAATCCCCAGCCCCTAAATTTCCAGATGTTTTAATTTGACACTAAGAATCCACATATTTAATTATCACTGAATAATCCAACACAGGATTTAAATCAACTTATAGGAAAATGTATGCATCAGAAAATCATCATGTTGTGCAAAAATAAGCCCAACTCAGACAAGTGTTGGATGTTCTCCCCAGTAAGAGCAACTGTAAAAGGATGACAGGAAAGTAGATGGGAGGCTGCTATTTGACAAGTGGGAGGGAATATGAACATGGAGCAGGCAGGGAGGTGTCCAGGTGGTTAAGGGGGGGTGGTATATGACCAAAATATTTACATTCAAACCCCTCAAGACATGTGAAACTAGAGGAGATTGTCAAGTGAGGGGGTGATGGGGACATGAAAATGACCAAAGCATGTTTTGTGTGTGTGCAAGCCTGCCAGAATGAAACCACTAATCAGTATAGTCAATGCAAAAGAGGCAAGGGGAAAAAGAACTCTGTCTTAGCTACTTTTCTTGTTGATGAGACAAAAATACCTGATGCCCGTAGTTAAGGGAGGAAAGGTTTATTTAGGCCACAGTTTGTAGAGGTTTCAATTTATAATCAGCTGGCTCCAAGGCAGGGTGGTGTGGCAGACAAGCATTGCAGAGGAGAAACAGTCCATGGCAGGCAGAAGGTAGCAAGGCAAAAAAAGGCCTTAACAGTGTCTGTCAGCCCCTTTTATATATACTCTATTTAGGCTACTGGGATTAGGGCAGAACCAAACCAAGCAGTGGACTGATTTAGTAATCACAAACCTTAATCATAGCATTGCACTATGAATCATTCACACACTCTAGATCCAGCCACCTCTGAAAAAGGCCCACCTATAACCACATGAGGCTTTGGAGGGACATCTAAAAACAAGCTATAACAAACTCTAAGGAAAAAAATTGTTTAAATCAAACAAATTAAACCATTTCTCAATAAATCTCTGTCAATTTCCCAACATTCATGCTGGTTAGTAGCATTGCTATGGAGTGTTTCATTTTCATCTTTCATATGTGGAGCTACTGGTAAGAGTGTAAGCTCTGTGAACTTCAGTTTTATCATACAAAAAGTGAAGATAATAGTGGTGTTGTAGCTTATATCTAAAATGCTCCCCAAAAATCTCTGGTTCAGAAGTGGGGTTTTGGAAGGCAACTGGGTTTAAAAGTGGTGTTCTACTTTTCGATGAATCAACCCATTGCTGAGTTCATAGTTGAATGGACTTTTAGGAGATGGGGGCCTGATTGGAAGAGGAGGGTCACTTGAGGCATGCCCTAGAAGGATGTATTCTTGTCCTCCTCTTTCTCTCTCTGGTTCCTGGCTTCCATGAGGCAAGCACTGTTCCTTCATTTCACCCTTCTACCATGCCATTTCTGCCTGGGAGCCAGCCATGGACTGCATCCCTTCAACTGTGAGCTGAATTAAACCTCTCCTTTAAAAAAGTTGTAGGAATCAGGTATTGTGTCCTAGCACTGAGAAAGCTCATACAAGTGGCAATACAGAAGATCACTGCACACCTCATACTAAAACTCCATTCCACCCTTATCTTTTTCTGCTCTGAAAGACTGAACATCTCCAATCTTCTCTTGTCTCTTGGTTCCACCTAAAGGAATTCCAGTCCTTAATCTGAGGAAGATGCTAGTGAAACAAATTCCAAAAGCATTAGGAAACAGAGAAATCAGCTCTGATAAATGATTGAGAACAAACAAAATACTGGTTTAACTTCCCTGTTCAATATTTATGCTAATGTGAAACAGTACTATCCTATTGGTTTCTGCTTGGCAAATATTGCTTCCATACATCTAGGCTAAAGAATATTGCTATCTCTTAAAATTTTATTTAAATAACTTCAGAAAATCTGTACCTGTGATTAGTTGTCTTAATTTGTTGACCTGATAGTATTTAAACTGAGAAATTTGTTTTATTAAAGTTTAAATAGCTTGTGAGAAGAGAAACTCACAATTACACGTTTCCCTCTTTCTGCACCATAGTATGTATGACTGGTTTGGATTCTTTCTTGTTCAGAAAAAAGCTATAGAAAGCAGTAACATGGCCTCCTTTGCTGTTGTTTCTGCCCTTATTACCTGTAGGGAATCACAGCATAGGTGGATCCAGCATATAAGCTTTGATTAATTTTTTTTTAATCAAGGGAGATTTGCTAAAAGCAGGATAGAGAAAGTGTATTTAACCTCTGCCCTTTTGGCATATTTTTGTGTCTAGATATGATTACATCAGAACTGTAAATCAAAGCAAAAAGTGTGCTTCTTTGCAAGAAATATAGCTGCAGGAGAGGAAATTTCCAGTGGACCAGGAGCCTAGTCTGGGGCTCTCTGGAAGGCAGAAGGCTGTCCTCTGTGGGTGACTGGAAACCCTGATGAGGAAGAGTCACCACCTAAAGGGGAAGGCTCAGGAAAACCTGCTTTGGCCTAAGTGCATGCTCAGGCAGCTCAGAGGAAGGCTTTTTCCTGCAATATGGGCTTCTGTCTTAAATTTTGTGTCAAACAGGCATGTAGAAAAATGAGCCTGTGCCTGCTTATCTCATCTTGTTTAGAATATGTACAGTTCCTTGTTCTCCCTCAAGAAAAGTGTTGTAGTCACTGTTTTCAGGTAATTTCTCTTCTACCCCTCAAGAATATCACTGTGAGTAAAGAGTTGGGGTGTGGGAAAGGGGGATTTATTCTTAAAGCCAAAAGTCAAAGTCTTTTCTAGGCCTCTTCCATAGCAATAGTAATTGAATTCCAGTTTTCTGTTTTGTATCATTTTTCTTACTTGTAGTGCATAACGTTGGGTTACAACAAACAACCCATCCCATACTTTTCCATTGTAAATTTGTACTTTAGCATAATAGTAACTGGCTGTGTGCCTCAGTATCTGTGCCTGGGGATAAGGGATGTAATCTTTGTTTACCCACTTGTATGAGGAATGGCAAGGTGTGTGCACATATGCAAAACTGTCAACCTAGGATTTTCCCATACCACTCATCTGTTATGTGAACGTATATTTTACCACAATGGAATGTGGGTATGACTCACATTACCTGGACCTGGGGAAAGCAAAAATCCGTCTGTGCATTCACCCACTTGGCAAATGAATGACAAGAGATGTATATGAGCTTCAAAGCAGCTACTGGTGAGTTTTACCCATAAAATGCTAATTGCTAAATTTCTGTGCATTTGGGATTTGTCTTTTATAAAGTTTTCTTTTGATTTTTCTGTAGAAGTAGCCCAACTCAATACAATGGCACATGATTAAACCATATTTGCAAGTTTTGGAGGAGATCAAAAGTGAATCATCAGATTACACATGCACCGATGATGAAGATGATAATGACTTTAATGCTGGCCATGTGAGCCAAAAATTCCTGTGACTGAAATGGAGCAAGAACTATCCAGTGCAGACATAGGGAATGCAGACCTCCTTGATTCAGATGACAAAGAAAACAGCAATGTGAGTACATATTTGACTAGTTGAAATGTTGCAAAATGGCCATGCAACCAAATGGAATGATCTAATGTTAGAACTAGGTCCAAAAATACAGTGAGGATCTTGGCAGAGGTGAAGTCTATTGGACAGAATGTCAGCACTGCCATTCAATTTTGGAAATTGTTTATAACAGACAAAATGCTACAGAATGTGAAATACACAAATACTGAAATATAAGTAAGACATTTGGTATGAACCAATAATCATGCTCAAAAATGTATTGACACCTCACTAGCTCAATTGAAAATATCCATAGGTCTGCTATCATTAACAGGGTTTTCTCATGGTAATTACATGAATGTAAAAGATTATGGAAAAACAATAGTGTGGGCTTGAAGTTTGTAGAATAATAATGACATCGAGATTTGGTTTCCTTCAAAGTTGCCTGACAGTTTTGTTTAGTGACAAAACCACTTGGCAAGAAAGAAAAAGAACTGATAATCTGGCTGCTATCCACTCATTGTTTGAGAGATTAGTAGGTAACTGTCAAACTATTTATATACTACCTGAGTATATGACTGCTGATGAACACCATGTAGCATTTCATGGTTGGTGTACCTTTAGGCAGTCTATGCCAAAAAACCTTCAAAAGTTATGCCATTGTAGCTATGAAGACTTATTATGCTTTCAATTTAGAAACTGATCCTGGAACTCAACCACCTGGTCCTTATTTGTATAGTAATAACCCAACTGATGTTGTAAACAGACCTGTTGCTCCCAGATCCCAAACTAATCAGAATGAGACATTTGACAGTTAGTTAACCAGTTACCAACTGATACGTTTGCTAACAGAGCGCGAGTTGACCAGCATAGGAATGAACTGTATGCAGGAACAAAGCAGAAATTCCAAATAAAATGTGGCAATTTCAAAACAGAGAATTGTACAATACAATCTTTGGATTTTAGAAAGATATAGCATTGGCCTTATATATGGCAAAAAAAAGCAAACTGGTACTGCTGATGTCAACACTGCACCACAATGGAAATATTGATAGGAAAACCATGACAAAACAAAGCCTGAGATGAAAGCTTTCAACAACAAAACCAAAGGCGGAATAGATGTTGTTGATGAATTATGTAGCAACTATGATGTCACTCAAAACACAAAGCTTTGGCCAGTGGTTGTGTTTTTCTTGATCCTAATAGCGTGTGGCATAAATAGGGTTTTTTTTGTTTTTTTGTTTTTTTGTTTTTTTTTTTCTGGTACTGGATTTCAAACTCACAACCTTGCGCTTGCCAGGCAGGCACTGTGCCACTGAGCTAAATTCCCAGCCTGGTATAAATAGTTTGATACCTTATGAAGAAAACAAGTGCAACATATCATGGAGAAATTTTCTTAGTGGATTGGGATTGGAGCTCATGAGAGATTATTTACAGCAGAGGAAAAACAAAATATTTCTGCCCATGGAACTAAGCCAAAAAGTTGTAAAGCAAACTGGTGAGCTGTGAACAGGCAGGCACAGCATAAAAAAGACCTACTATGACAACAAGAAAACCAAAAAGATATCAACTGTGCCCTACAAGAAACTACAGGAAAACAAAACATACATGCTATCAGTGTAAGTGACACATGTGTGTGGAATATGCAGTTGTCATGTGCAAAGATTGCCTTGGGTATGACAGTTGAAGCAAAGCTTATTTCTGTGGTAGACTTTTATGTGTATTTACATGGTAGTTCACATAGATTTTTATTTCTGATGTTATCTTTTACGTTTTGCAAGCAAGTAAACAGCTGATATGAAAATATTGATGTCTATTGTAAGCACTCATTACATATTTGACATTTTATTTTATCAATATCTTATTTTTCTGCTATGTGTGCATTGTACAATATAGTAGGAAGCTCCTAATGAAACAGGAAGACAAGAAAGATGACAAGAATGGCCTCCCACACAGGAGAGTAAGTGCAGATGCTGTCAGTGTAAGGGAGGCGCATGTGTGGAACATGCAGCTGTCATGTGTACAGATTGCTGTGACTGGGGCTGGGGATTTAGCTCAGCGGCAAAGCGCCTGCCTGGCAAGCGCAAGGTCGTGAGTTCGGTTCCCGGTACCGGAGAAAAACAAAAAAAAAAAAAAAAAAAAAAAACAACAAAAAAAAAACAAACAGATTGCTGTGACTGTGAAACTTGAAACAGAGATCATTTTGTTCAAGACTTCTATTGGCATTTTCATTGTAGTTCATATAGGAATTTATTTCTGACGTTATATTTTAGGTTTTGTAAGCAAGTACACAGCTGATGTGAAAGTGTTGATGCTTATGCTAAACATGCAATACATATTAAGAATTTAATACTTTAATTTATTGATATTTTATGTTCCTCTTAACTACATATTGTATAATATGATAAGAACCTCCTGACAAAACAGCAAGACCAGTGAGATGCCAAAGAGCTAGGAAAGCAAAACACATGCGCTGTCTGTGATGCCTGTGTGTGGAACGTGCTGTTCCCGTGTGTGCAGAGTGTTGTGGGTGGGATAATTGAACTAAAGATTTTTTTGGTAGAGTTTTATTGGCATTTGCACTGTAGTTCATATAGGAATTTATTTCTGTTGTTGTTTTTTAGGCTTTCTCCACCAAAACACAGTTGATGTTGAAAATTTTGATGCATTTCAATAAATACTCAATAAATACTAAAAATTCGATACTTTATTTTTTGATATTTTTTCCTTTTAAGGACTCATTGTTTAATATAATAAAATTCATAAAATTGAAATTAATAATCCATCAATAGAAATATCCTAAAGAATAAATGTGGGTATTTACATCCACAAGAATGAGCTCTTAAGACAAAATTGGCAGTGTGCCTCATTAAAAAATGCCCTCCTCTCAACATTTGCATAACTTTTAGGTCCCACAAAATTTGAGTCTACCCTGAGAAATAAGAGTCTTTGAATCCTAAAGGAGATTCCTGCCTTTGGTAATATAACACTGGGACTGAGCTGCATATTTCCTGAGATGGAATAATTTCAGGGCATAGGTTGTGATTGGAGGACTTTAAAAATCTAGACTAGTTCAAGTGTTTTCAGATAATTCTGAAATGGACCACTTAATGATTTCAGTATGGTATGTCTCTAAAAACCAACAAAAAAAATCAGATATTAAGCAAAACTTTCGAATCTTTCTATTCAGTTCTCTTATAAGAAAATACTTGTGTTGGGAGAAAAGTAAAGGTCACTGTAATTTTTATATATGAAATATGTTACTTAATTTAATGGTCATAGAACTGTACCTTATTCTTTTTTTTTTTTTGGAAACAAGATAGTACTCAGCTGCAGTCCAAAAACATTAAATGAAAAACCCCAAAAGTAATCAATCTGTAAGCTTTAAACTGGATGCTGCTCTGGTAGTGTGATGAAATCTTGTGCGGTTCCTGCCTCCTTCCTGCCCAGGATGTGAATCATCCCTTTGTCCAGAGTAGAGGCTGAATTGTCCGAGGTCATTTCATAACCCTCCCCTCCACACCCCCTCTGTTTTTGTTTGTTTTTTCAGCCAAGGTCTCAACAATGTAGTCCAAACTGGCACTAAACTCACTATATAGCACAAGTTGGGCTCAAATTTGAAACAATCCTCCTGCCTCAGCCTCTGGAGTGCTGGGATTGCAGCATCATGCCCATCTACTATGTTTTAATGATCAGTGAATAAGGGTCTCTAACTGTTCATTTTGAACTGGACTGTACAAGTTAATTCACTGGTCCTGGTTTTAATATGTAGCAAAACCTTTTTATGTTATTCTATTTTTTCAATACTGGGGATAAAACTGAGCTACATACCCAATCCTTTTACTAATTTTTTATTTTTGAGTCAGTCAGTGTGTCTCTAAAAGCTCAAACTTGCAATTCTTAGATGTCTCAGCTTCCCTGAGTGCTGGGACTAAAGGTGTGTGCCACTGTACCTAGCTGGGACCTTTTCTTTTTTAAATTAAAAAAAAGACTAAATTAAATGAAATGTATAGATCTTGATAGATCATTATCTATAGTTTGAATTTCAACACTTACTACTGAACTGATTAATAATTTATATAGCCAGTGTTCTAAATCGGGCCAGCCAGGCGTGGTGGCACATGTCTGTATTCCCAGCATTCGGGAGGCTGAGGCAGGAAGATCCCTGCAAGTTCCAGTTCAGCCTGGGCTACAAAGTGAGTTCAGCCTGAACTGCACAGTGCAACCCTGTCTCAAAAAGACAAAAAAATCAAAAAATAAATCTTAGACCTTAGAACAGTTTATGTAACCTTAATAGAAAGTGGTCAGTTAGAAATGGGTAAAATATCATACCAATGATTGTTTAAAACTAACATTTATTCATAAGTTTTTACAATTTATATAATGATTCAGTAATGTGCTTATTAGCTTCATCCTAAAACTAACTTTTTTTGAGAAATAACAAAATATAGCATCATTCCTTGAGGTTATGAAAAACAGCTTTCTTTTATTTGTTGTTCATACAGTAGTAAACTTTATGATTAAAAACTAATTTTTTAGAAGCCAATTCTTATCATTATCCTGAAATAATGATGTTTCATTAAATAACACTATTGAATTCTTTCTTTCAAGTAAATAAACCTTGATTATCTTTAGTCTAGTCCAGTTCAATAAATATTGGAATTTATTTGCAATTACATTGCTTTTTTAAATTAATAAAAACTTCTCAATTTTATATTATACCAATAGGGGGATGATTTGTTCAGGGCTTATTTTTATAATTCTTTTTCTGTTTTTGTTTTTTTTTTTTGACAGGGTCAGTGGATCAGCCTGCCTCAGCTCCTGATTACAGGCATGCACCATGATGCCCAGCTATATGAAATGTTAATAATTACTTCACATAGTCCCTAAATCTTTCTGGGTATCTACATTCTTAGATATTTCATAACTGACACTTACAAATATGAGGTTATTTTTGTATATTCCCATCCAACTTGTTAGTGTCACTGTTTACCTAATATCAAAATATTTTAGTGGAGTTTAACTGCGTTATCTAGGTAGGTATACAGGCAATTTTTATATATAAAGCCTTTATTTTTCATGTTTATTCTAGATTTTCATTCACCCTTTGCTAAAATAGGTATTATGTCTCAATTTTTGTTAATCTCATAAATTAGGGAGTTATTGCTATTTTAATTTTTTTCCTTTGGCTGCTAGGGTGTTTGAATATTTTTTCAAATATTCTTGCTCAATTTTATTTGCCTCACTAAAATTTTTTCTTTGTGCGTGTGCTTCCATTTTGCACTGTTTTACATCATGTTTACTTAAAAATTATTGTTTACTTAAAAATTATTATATATTATACAATACGTGTCTAACCGTGTGTCTGTCATTTGCATAACAATGATTTATTTACTATTTGTTGTTTTTGTGTTATTTTGTTCATTAGATATAATTTTAATTTTTGTGTTGCCAAAAATGTCTATATTCATTATTTTACTCTGACTATTTCAAACTTTGTTTGAAGGTTTTCCACTGACCTCAGACCAAAGTCTCAATTATATTTAATATTCTTTCTCTATGTATCTTGACTAGTTTCTTTATTGGCTCTTTTGCTGAAAGTTTCTCTGTGGCCTTTGATTTAATTTTTACAGATAAGTTCTAAATTCCTTTATTTTTCATCTTTCTTTTGTTCTTAATAATGAAAGCATTTAAAGCCTACACATTTCACTGAAAAGTCTTCTGTTCTATAAGACTTAGTGAAAATTATTTTTTCATTCTTTTCCAAAATGTTGACACTTTTTCAATTTTATCTGTGACAGAAGTGTCACCTGGGAGTGTCTTTTAAACTTTCAAGCCTTTAAGATTTTGTTGATTACCTTTCTTCTTAATGTTTCATATTTATTCAAATAGACTTTTGTCACAATTCATACTTTGCAGTCAAGTACATGATATTCTTATGCAAATATTAGAACACTAACCTATGAAAAAAACTGCAAATCCATAACTTTGATTCTAAAAAGAACCCCTTGTTCCCCACATTTTCACCTCTGAGGAACTGTGTGCATCGTGTCATGGCTGTCTGCTCTCAGGGGCAGTGATGTAGTTATGTCACCATTAGTTGACACGTTCTGGAGAGATTAAGAAATCAAGACAGAACCAGCATCATAATGTTCAGAGTACAGGACAGCTGGCGTGTTGACTCTTTCAGTGATGTAAGGTTGTTTTTCTAAGACCTTGGTTGCTTTTGTTCTATTAAAACTGTCTGATTCAGGCTGAGAAGCATTGAAATCTTTAGTCAGAATCATTTTGTAGTTTGATGTTTACACATTTGTTACATCTTCTCATACATTTTGCCATTTAAAATTGGCATTAACCTTAAACTTGATCTTTGCATATCCTTCATTTTCTTTCTTTACTGATATGCAATGTCTCTTATAGGTAGCTCTACCCAAATCTCAACCCTTAATCTTTAATAGAAGAACACAACCTATTCCTATTTCATTTGTTGCCTGTACTTTATTTTCTTTGCTATTTAAGATTGTTATTTCCTTCTTAAAAAGGAGGATTGTTATTTATTTTGTGCAGGTTCATCCATTTGTTCTTTCAAAGATTAGTTGTGTGTTTCCTCCCACTTTATGAGTGTGTTGGTTACTTTTCTCTCATTGCTGAGACAAAATACCTGACATCCAGAATCAAGGAAGGAAAGGTTTATTTAGCTTACAGCTTGTAGAGGTGTCAGTTCATAATCAGCTGGCTCCAAGGCAGGATGGCACATGGCAGAGGGCAACAGTTCATGGTGGCAGAAAACAGTAAAAGCAGCAGGAGGAAAAGAGGGGGAGAATAAGCCAGGAACAAGCCTCTTTCCCTCCCTTATATTGTAAGCAGGCTACCCCCACCCCGGGGACGTGTAGCACTCACATAATTTCCATGCCCTTCTCTTGCACAGGCTCAGGATGAATACAAAGTAAGGACCCTGGCTCCCTCCTGAATCACTTAGTTAACCTACACTTCTCAAGTTGACACAATGAACAACATCCTAGAGCAGGAAGGGCATGTCCTTTTCACCCCAGAATGTAGAACTGTGGAATTACTTAGTTAAGCTTCTAGACTCCTCAAACTGACACAATATATCAACCAAAACAATGGGGAATAGATAAATGCAAATCTTTCCCTACACAGCTGTATCACCATTTGTGGTAGGTAGTGTTTGTATGTGGAGTTGAGTTGGTACGTGTACATAGCATACATAGCACAGCTTAATTCCTTTTATTTCTTCCTTTTTCTTGCCCTTCTCTCCCCCTCCCTCCATGCCTTGATCCCCTTCCCATTTGAAAAAGATGATTTCTTGGCACAAACGAGAGAGGAGCTCTGGAACGTGTCTCCTCTTCCTGCTTCCTTTTTCTCTGCTCTTCTCTAATGTAACTTCCAAGAATCCTTTTACTGTGTCCTGCTGCAGATGTCCTCAATTATATTGTTTGCAGAAATAAGACCAAAAAAATGGGATTTCTAATTACTTTGATGCCCCCAAACTAACTTTGAACTCTTTTTAATTTTTATCTTGGAAAAAATTTAGAATATATAAAATACACAAAAGTGCATGCATATATATATACAATGAGTACCCATAATTTCAAACTATGGGTAAATTAATTCTGTCAAATATTTCAAGGTTTTTTTTTTTAATATTGAGATAAAACATTACAGGTAAAGTGTTCATCAGCTCCCATTATTTCTATTTTCTTAAAGTCTCTTACTTGCGTCCCTTGTTATCACTGTCTTTATCTTTTGAGTCTGCCTTTGAAGGTTTTTATGTCCATGTAAGTATTCGTGAACTGTATGATTTTCTCTTTGGCTAATAGTTTCAATTTATGTGTATTGTATTACTCTGCCTCATGATTTGTTTTCTTCTTCGACATTTTGTTTTTCACAGGCATTATGCAAGGAAATGAAGTCACTGAGCCTAGGACTTTCTCAAGTGCAGTTTGCAAGAGAATTGCACTTACACCTCCTAAAGGTTAAACCACACAATGTTTGGGTAGACTTGGGCAAACAACTGCAACCAGTTTCCCCCCTCCTGCAACATCTCAGCTGAGTGTCCTAACTGACCAATGCGGTTTAGGATTTTCCACCCAACAAACAAATAAGTGCTGTGAAAACTTCCTATTAAAAAAGCCTCTCCTGGGTTTGCCTTCCGGGACACTGTGCAGGTCTGCCCTGACTCAGTGCTGTCAAATTCTTTGCTTCCCAAATAAATGCCATGTCCTCTTACCTCCCTGCCAATTTTTTAAATTAGTGAACAGTACGTGTGATGACCAGTGCACATGGTGTAGGAATCTATTTTTTAATAAGTCATTGAACTAATCACTGTCTAAAAGGCAACCATGGCAACTGGATTTAAAAAAAAAATCTTAAAATCTTTGTGTTAGTCAACTTTCAATCACGGGGACAAGATGCTGGAGAAAATCGACTCTAAAGGAGGAAGGATTTACTTTGGCTCACATTCTCTGAGGTGGCAGTCCATAGTTGACTGACTCCATGCTTGGGGGCCAGTGGTGAGGCAGAATGTCTCAGTGGGAGCACATGTTCCACTCATGGTGGCCTCAAGCAAACAGAGATAGGAAGGAGCCAGGGTCTGTGCCTCCCCTTCAAGTACCTGCCCTCAGTGCTGCAACTTCCTTCCCCCAGCCCCGCCTCCGAAAGACGCCACCACTTTCCAATGCACCACAGTCTGGTGCCCAAACCTTTACCATTATGGACCTTTTGGGCGACCCTTAATATCCAAACCATAACAGTCAGTGGCGACAACACAGGGTAGGAATTACCAGAGAAAATTCCAAGAGAAAAACTGAGCCCAGAAAATGAAGGGTGACATGTCAGTACCAAAATTAAATTTTCCATAGATCATTTACTCATACGAAGAAAGTTTGCAACTTCATGGGACCAGAGGGACAGAAACATGGCTTCTCCAAGGAACAAATGCTTATCACAGATGGTCCTAGAATTGCAATAAAAATGAATTCTGCTATCCTGGCTAGAGCAAACCATAAGTACACCTGCCTTTTCTCAGGTCCAGAGTACTGTAGGAAGGCAGCTGTCACATTGAATGGAACATTAAAAGTTAAAAAGGAACAGAAATATAAAACTGTAACTCTGAAAATTTGTGGCTACTGCCAGTCACTGTGAAGTCATAGCTCAAGTTCCCCTGCATAGTGGGCCAGGAAATCTCTTGCTGCACATTTGGCATGAAGTGTGGATCTCACGAGGTACTGCCAAGGCTGGTAGGTGGACAGCTGAATTCTCCCCAGGAGAAAGAACTCTCATCCTACACTTTGGGGAATACCACCAAATAGTTTTACAAAAGGAAATGTGCATCCGAGTCAAAGTCAAACAAACTCACAAAGAAATATGTCCCATAAAATAAGAACCTGCAGAAACAAAACTTGAAGGATGGGATAGTGACTACAGGGGCAGAAAAACGATTCAGGCTAGAGAATTTAATCAGTAAATTATTTGGCTGTTGCAATGATCCCACGGTACACACTGGAAGAAAATAGATCAGAAGGCTGCTGGAGTTTTGAAGGAACTGTACTATCAAAGGAATTAAGATCCTAGACTTTAAAAAGCCTTTGAATACCCAAAATGTTGTGAGTAGTAAGTGGGTTTGCATGCCCCAAGGATATATAACCACTGAAACCCACTTCTGATGGGGCCAAGGAGGAAAGCAGACCAGAAGAACCTGTGCAGATCTATAGCACAATAGCACACATGCTGGACATGGTAAGACTTGCAGATAATAATGGAGGAACCTGCGAAATCAGAACACACCGGACTCCTAAGTCCTTGTTGCATAGATAAACATGCTTGGACCAACAGAGCTAAACATGCTGTGAAAGATAATTTAGTCTAGGAAATTTGTCCCAGCACCATTTTCCTCATTTATAGATTGGTCTAATAAACAGTATGGAATGCTGTTGTGTGACAAAGCTTCTGCGACTGTTTTTGAGACATCTTGTCCTCACTTTGGCTATTTCAGGATTATGAGCATTCATGCCCTCAGGCTTATTTGAAACCATCTTGCAGGCGCTGCCTTAATCCTCCCTGAGGTCTTGCCAAAGAGGGTGATGACAGCACCCTTGAATAGTGTTTGCCCTAAAGCTATGCTTTAGAAAGACTTTCCAGTTTCCAGTGTTTCAGACTTCTCATTCTCATTGTCTACAGTTTGAGGTGAGAACCAATCTCACGTCCTGAGAGTTGTGAACACCCTGGGCTTTCTACATTCTTATTTTCACTTCTGTACACACATTGGCCAGTTCCATTCTGAGTGTGTCTCCTGTCTCTTATCAAATGTAGAAATAGTAACCACTTACACTATTAACTTTTTGCCAAGAACTCTTTGCTCAGGGCCACACATTGAATGCGTGAATTTCTAACTTTCAAGTCCTCAGGCAAGGGTGGCACCTAAGGTGCTTCACAGCTGCACAATCTTCAGTCTTTGTTGCTTGCCAGTGTTTCAGCTTCCTCTAACAGACACATTTTAGGGTTTTTCATAGAAAAAGTCATCTTCTAAGTGTAAGTTTCTTAGTCAATTTTAGCTGCACTCATGTTAACTCCAAAATAGCTGTGGCTTTCAAAAATGTTCTCTACATTTTAGGTTTCAGATCAACAGGAAGTGGTTGGAGTCTGGCTACAGTAGTTCCAGGATTCAAATCTAGTTTATCTCTGTTTCCTATGTTTTTATTCTTGGTCTAGCAGATACCTACCATGTGCTTTCTCCTGAAAAATAGCAAGTCAGAAGAGGACTGACTACAGCAAGCCACATAGCCTCCATCAACATCAGTGGAGTCTGGACTCAGCTCCCACCTGCTATGGTGGGAGGCACTGGAAAGTCAACCGGCAAAAGGTATCAAGATAAAGTTCTACTCACAGCAAGGGGGGAAGAGTTAAAAACATAAATTCAATCTATAAATGAAAGAAAAACAAAAATCTACCTTAAAATTGCAACTCACACAGGTAGAACATGAACAAATATCATGGGAGAGCACAAACAAACTGACATTTGGACAGGAATTCATTCCAAGTGAAATTCCTTTTAATAGAAAAGTATGACAAAGATATCAAAGTAAGTATGTTTGAGAAATAAAGGATTAACATCCATTAAAGCTAAGCCAGGACCCACAAAACAGAAGCAGTAGGTGTAAGTCACAAATAAATAGATACAAAGATCAGAAATACTAGTAATAAATAAAATAGCTATTTCAAATTACCATTTCAATTAAGCATTACTTTCGTAATGGACACATTTGAAGAGATATCAGTGTTCCTGGTAACAGAGAAAGAAACTGATTAAACCAAAAATAACTTCAAAACATTGGATGAGCCACATTTAGGTGAAGAAATAATTCCCTCCAAGTTTGTTTGAATCAAAGAGCTATTATATTATATTATGTAATTATTGTTGATATTATAAGTTGACTATAAATCTTTTTTGTGTGTGTACTGGGAATCAAACTCAGGACCTTTGCTTGCCAGGCAGGTACTGTGCCGCTGAGCTACATCCCCAGCTGACAATAAATCTCTGGACTCTTGACTTCAGGGTCATACTGTCCCAATCTGGAGGTTAAGAAGTGCTTGCTTCTACAGCCACTGTTTTCTGCACAATGATTTTTTATTCCCATGACCCCAATAACTAGGTAAAGGAAAGGTAAACTATGTAAAGAAAAAGGCCATGCCAGGAATATAGCTTAGTGGTACAGTGCCTGCCTGGCAAGCGAAAGGTTGAATTAGATTCCCGGTATGTACAAAAAAAAAAAAAAAAGGAAAGAAAAATAAAAAGGCTACTACAAACACTTACCTGTGTCTGACTTTAGTTTGCCATAAATAGCAGAAGCCGCAAGTTGGACTATGCCCCAGTTCTGACCCCCATTAGGTGACCGCTTCTGCATGGTGTACTGATTTTTTCCTCCAAACTCCTAGCTTCAATGAAGTCAAGAAATATAGTTTGTTTTTTTTTAAAAAAAAATTTAAACTTTAAAGTTTTTTGAACCTTTGAAACATCTCTGAGAAGGGTGTTAAGGGAGGCACTTTCCTTTTGATGTAAATTTTAGAATTAGTTTCTTAACATCTTTGTTATAAATATAAACTGATGGGTGGGAAACTGTCTTAACAATGCTGAGTCTTTCAACCCATGAAAATGTCATGTATGTATTTCTGTACTGTCAGCAAAGTTTTATAGTTTTCTTGATAGAGTTTTTCCACATTTTGCAGAAAGTATCTCTAAACATTTCATGTTGTGGAATGCTATGGTAAATGTAGTTTTAGCATTTATTTTCTAAGTTCTCATTTCTGGTACTTTAAAATTGTAATTGTGTTTATGACACAATAACATTGTATCTTATGACCTTGTTACATTTACTTAGTTCCAGTAGATCTTCCAGTTAAAGGTTTTCTGTACATACAGTCTACAAATAAATACAGCTCCTGTCCTTCCAATTAATTCATGGGCTTTTTCCCCTTGCCCACCTGTACTGGCGAACACCTCCAGTAAAACGCTCACCAGAAGTGGTAGATAATGTAACCATGCTTTGTTCTTATCTTGAGTGGAAAGTACTGAGGGGTTCATTATTATGATAAAGGATGCAGATTTATTGAAGATAGCTTTTCGTTAGACTAAGGTATTTTCCTTCTTAGTTTGCTAAGTGATTTTATATCAAATTGGTATTGAATTGTATTAAATAATTTTTCTACACCCACTGAAATTATCATGCAGTTTTTATTATGTGATAAATTATATTAATTTTTATGCCAATCCACCCTGTCACTCATTTCATTACTTGTATCATATCCTTACACACACAGTTGTGCACGTCTTCATAAGGAGGTTGTGTCACTGAACAGTTTCCCTGTGCAGAACTCCTCCCGTGCCCACACAAGAAGTACCGTAGCTCCAGGACTCTAGGGTATACTGTCTTAGGAGGCTACTGTGATACACTATCTTTGGTCCCAAAGTCATTATGTGACACATGACCACATTGCTTGGTTTACTTCACTAAAGTTTTGTTAAGGATATTTTCCCCCTATTTATGGGAATGTTGGTCTGCAGTTCTTTTATGATGTCTCAAACGAGTTTGAAAGTATTCTTTTTATTTTATGAAAGAGTTTGTGAAGATTGGTATTACTGGTTCTGTAAACGTTCAAATTAACCAGTAAAGCCTTCTGGGCAGAAAAATTTTCTTTCTGAAAGATTTTTTTTTTAAAAATTTCAATTTATTGAATTAATATACAGCTATTCAGGGTCTATATTTTTATTAATCAGGCTTGTTAATTTGTTTCTTTAAATACATTTCTTTATTTCATCCAGCTTGTTGACTTTATTGTCATAAAGTTGCTCATCCTATTCTTTTAGTGACATGCTCTTATTATTATCAGTTGAAATGGAAGTGTTCCACTGAGTTTTCCCAGACATGTAGCTTTTGGTTTCATTGATTTCTCTATTTGTTTTCTATTTCAAGGACTTTTATGCTTTATTATTTTCTTTCTTTTAAAAATTAAAAATGCACAGCTAATAGATTATTATTTCCTTCTCCTACTTCATTTACTAACCTTCTCACTTTGGGAAAGTACAGGTCAGCCTCCTTATAGAATTCCCCTCCAATTTCTTTCATCAGAAGCTTCCTCATAATTTGAATGCATAATCTGTACAAGAATATTACAAAAATGATGTTGAGTTCCTCTCACTGTGTCATATGAGGAAGAATGTAGTATGATTTGTTATCAGTTGTTAATTTTGAGCATTTGGTGAAAGTAGTGTCTATCAAGTTTTTCCACTGTAGAGTTTATATGTAGCTAGTAAGTATCTTGTGGAGGAGAAAACTGCAGACTCTATAGTTATTGTACTCTCATCAGATATTCACTTACGAATTTAACATCCACTGATGATTCGTGCCTGAAATAACTATTACTGTGATTTTCCCAGTGCTGATTTTTTAAGTAGTATCATACCTTTTCCATTCTATTATAACGAAGGAGCTTTCCTTCTCTTATCTGCTCATTTATAAGTATGGAGTCAAATTCTTATGTTATTCTATGTGTTATGATCCATTATTATCATTATTTATCTTTTACTATTATTGTCCTGCATTTATGCTGGCTTCTGAGTCTCTTTAACATGTCATTATCATTTTTAAGGACTTTTTTTTCTGGAACCCTTAATTTCTTATTCCTAGAAGATGTTCCAAACTCACCTACTTTTTCTGCCTCAGTCCTGGAATCAACCATTTCACCCAAGAACCCTTATTTCTTTCACCAGAGAAAAGTATTTAAAAATCAGAATTTGGGGCCTCATTGCCTCTAGGGTCTCTGAAAAGACATACTTCATATGCACACATACATATGTAATTATACACACACGTGTGTATAATACATATATACAGTATATACATATATATACAGTACACGTGCGTATACATAATACATGTATGTATGCATATATAATACAGTATATAGATTATATAGTATACACATACCTATGTAGTAGATGTTAACTTTATGTGTCAACTTGATTAAATAAAAGGATGCCTGGTAAAACATATTTCTGGATGTGTCTGCAGGGTGTTTCTGGAAGAGACAAACATTTGAGTCAGGAGTCTAAGCAGAGGAGACTACCCTCACCAATGCAGGCAGGCATTATCCAACCCATTGAGCATCCACCCAAATAGGTTAAAAAGGTGAGGAAGGGTGAGTTTCCGCCTTCTCTTCTTGAGCGGGAACACCCACCTTCTCCTGGCTCTTGGGTCTTGAAACCAGCAAGCAGCTCCCACCCAGACCCTGGGGTGGCCTATGGCTGGGACCACCACCAGGACTCTGGGTTCCTAAGCCTTTGCACTTGAACACCAGGGGCATTCCTGGGCCTCCAGCATGTAAACCACATTGTATTTCACTTCTTAGCCTCCATAATGATGCAAGGTACGTCCCATAGTAAATCTCTTATGTATCTAGACTTATCCTGTTGGCTCTGTTTCTCTGGAGAGCTATGACTAATAAAGACAGATACCCTCACATCTGTATCTATTTCCCTGTCCTCCTCCTCCCTGTATACATATGTGTATATGTACATGTTTTTATGTTTAAAATCATGGATTTGTGCTGATAACACAAGGTATGATTACATACCGCAGACTTCATTTAACAGTTTTTTCTTTTTTATAACTCTATTCAACATTAAGGAAGCTATTCTTGTTACTCACAATATATTTTCCTGTCTGCTCTATTTTAAAATACACACAAAATAGTGTTGGACTTACTGAGCAACACGACTATGAAAGACAAACTTACTAAGCAAATCCAACATTCCCTTATTTTTTTCACTTTTGATTTGTAATTAAACCACTGTGTTCTGAAGTTACTTGTTAGTTCAAACTCACCACCTCCTCCTAAACGTGGCCATGTTATTCATTTGAAACACAGTAAGGCTTTTTGCATCATATTATGATGTTCACTCTCCAATCTTCATTTATATAGCTATATTCCAATATTTTTAATATGTGAGATACAGGTTCTACAATTAAGAACCATATCATATATCCCATTCTCATTTTCCCTATTATTTCCACCTATTTCCCATCTAATTTCTAGCAACCAATCTGGTTGTTTCTAGTTTGTTCTTCGTTTCCAAATGACTAAAACATGTACATGTGCTTTTATTTCTTCATCTTTTGTATATGAAAGATAACACATGATATGGTCTTTTGCAGTTCAATTTTTAAACTTAGCAATATAGTCTGGAAACGATTCTGGGCCAGGTCTAGAACTGTTCCTCCTGTTTGCAGGTGTACTCTATGCCACTGTTTGGCTGTAACAGTTTATTCAGCTGACCTCTTATGAATGGGCACTTAGACCATTTCAGGTATTTTGCAGTTATAATGTTCTGATGAATAACCTGGTACATGTTTATTCTTGTGTTGTTGGAAATGTATCTTCAGGGTTCATTCCTAAAAGTGGGGTCACTGGTTTGAAGAGTAAATGCATATGTAGTCTTTCTAAATATAGTAGAATTCCCCACAAAAATAGCTGCAGAAATTGCCTTCCCACTAATAATCTATGAGTCACTTGATTTTCCACAACCACACTAAGAGAATGTATGATCATATAACCTTGAGAAAGGTCAAACATAAAATTACCTGTAAGAACACAAACAATTAATATGCAACAACAACAATAAAAACAGCCCTGCACAATCTTCCATACTATTCCCATGAGCCTTTGTTGGTGTATAGGGGAAGTTTGAGGAAAGCCTTCATGAAAAAGAAAAAAGAGAAGCTAGCAGCCACCCTCAGATTTCTCCAAAACCTTTGGCAGAAAGAAAAAAATCCATTCTGAATATGAAAATACCAAGATGGAGAACCAGTGGGCTAAGGCATCATCTTCAGGAAAGGGGCTTAAACACCTGTGTGCTGAGGGAACAGTCTCTGAAAGGTGTCACAACTGGAAGAACCAAAGGGCAAAAGCAAAGCGCACACACGATGACAGGGTGGTGAAAAGGAAATGAGACAAAAATGAAAATTTTGGGTCCCTTTGAGACACACAGAAGTCACACAACTCTGCTTACCACCAGCTCCCATTCAGGGCAGCCTCCGAGGGCACAGCAACCTGGAGTGGGGTAGGCAGTGGTTATGGATGAACAAATAGAAAACAGCCAGCCCAGGGGGAGACTGGGAAACAGGGAGAAAGTGGAGGGTCACTGAGCACGTTGGGGTCACTAACTACAAGATGAAAAGGTGAAAAGGGTACAGTGAGTGGGTAAAAACAGGAGCTGATTTAAGCACAGCAAAGGGGACATTAGAAGGGGCAAGAAAACCAGAAGTGAAGATGTTTAAAAGGCGTCACTCTTGTCAACAGTGAACCCATCATTCATTGATGATGCCACATTTTGTTTGTTTGGTTTTGGTTTTTCTCCGGTACCGGGAACCGAACTCACGACCTTGCGCTTGCCAGGCAGGCGCTTTGCCTCTGAGCTAAATCCCCAGCCCCAATGATGCCACATTTTAAGATAGTTGGGAGATAGTGGTACAGGTACCAAGTCCCTCAGTAAACATGGATGAGTAACCAGGAGTAGACTGTAATAATAAGCAGCAAATGGGTCATATGGGCAGCTTGATTTTGTAGACAAATCTTGCTGGACACAGGTATCTGTTGTTGTTTTCCCTTACTCTGTTGTACAGGTTAATTATTCCCCATCTGAAATGTTTGAGAACAGCAGCATTTCAGATTTTGGACGTTTGGATTCTGGAAAATTTATGTATACGTAATAAGATATCTTGGGGATCTTATTTTTTGTATTCATCTTTAGATGCCTAAACCAGTCCCCATTTCTTAAAGATTTCAGCCTTTAACTCACTGTCACTCATTTTTAAGACAAATCCCCATGCTTCTTGGTGACTTCATTATCTATGTGGCTCTTCTGAGGCCTCCTGCCTCCCAATAATCCTACCGTTTTCCTTCTAACCTCTCATAAACATAATTCTGTCCAACCCCATGCAGCGCAAACACTGTCTTTGTACTGTGTAGGTAATGTTATCCACGTTACTAACTAACCCCCAAATATAAAGTCACAGACATGATGGAAGTATAATCCGCTGTCATATGAAGACTGAAGAGGTATGCATGAACAGCAGACCGCTTTCCTTCAAGGAGCCATTGTTTTCCTAGATCTCCGCACCCATCTTTGTCAAATCTGTAGAGAGAAAGAGGCGATTGCAAATGGGAATGTTTATGGCCAGGGCTAGCAACTGGCACACATCTCTGTCATTGTCATGTTCAATCTTACGTCCATACCTAACTGCAAGGGTGTGGTAATAAGTAGCTGAGTGCACAAAAGGAAAAGGAAACAGATGGTAGGCAGCTCTGCTTCCTGTGCACTAATTCTGTCTCACTCTTGATGTAGGCCTATTTCTCACTGCTGAGAGGTATGATCAAAAACTGCAAAGAGTGTTTACTGTTTAAAAATGCATTACAGCAAAAACCATTAAACTCCCTGAAAACACTTCCCTTTCCTTCAAACTCACTAATCCTGTCATTCTTGCCACTCTGTGAAGCGGTTCTGGAAGTCCTCCTTGTGAGTGTCTTTATTTGCACCATGGTGGCTGCCTTGATGTCCTGAATTAATTCACAATGTCTACCTTTCGTGGTCATTTTGACTTTGGGGAAGAGCCAGAAGTCACACGTCCGATCTCACGAATAAGGTAGATAAGGTTGCACCGTGTGTGGAGAAGGATGTTCAACAGTTTACTTTACAATGTGTAACCTATGCTGGACTTTGAGCCTGACCAGGCCATGTGATTGTTCCGGAGGAAGTCTAGCAAAAGCATTAGTGTAAAAGGAAGTGAAAACAGGACTTTGGTCCCAGTGGAATGCTGCTAGGACAGCACGAGATGCTTTGCTATGTCTGAAGGAGGGATAACATGAAGGATAGGTAAGCCAAAATACAGTCCCTAGGATAGTTAAACTCTCATGTACTCACTAATCTGCACATTTCTCTTCCCATTTCCTATTTCTGTTTTTTGTAAAGACTAATAAGTAGCCAGAGAAAATTGCAATCTGGGATTCAGTCCCAGACAGTGGCTCTCCAGATACCATAACTTTGTCTGTTTTATCTGCTGCACCTCATTTTCGAGACCCGTCACCTCAGAGAAACCAGCAAGCCTGTTTTAGAAGCCTGCTTCCCACCGCGTGGCAGTGTGCAGCCTTTGCCCTACCTTGGCTCACACTCTGTGAAGGCCCACGCCAGAGGACCCTGGAACTGCTTCCGAAGGAAGCAAGAAGGATGGGGGAGTGGGCTCAAGGTATGGGGAAGTGTTTGAGGGGAATTAATGGCAATGGAGTTTCTACTGCAATGATTTTTAATACTCACTGCATACTTTGGTTACACCTCATATTGACATTTCAGTTCATCCTTGCTAGCAGCCCATGTCTAGTAACTGCTTGATCCCAAAAACGCATCCTTCAACTTTTCACTGTTTCTTGCCCTTCGTGTCCTTACTTTCCTTCTCACATAGCTTGGTTCATGGTCCATCGTTTTCACCATCCCTTGTATACAAGCTCAACTCACAGTCCTCTCCCATGTGTTCCTGTCTTGGTTAGTTTTCTCTCATTGCTGAGACAAAATACCCAACATCCAAAATGAAGGAAGGACTTATTTAGCTTACAGTTTGTGGAGGTTTCAGTCCATACTTGGTTGGCTCCAAGGCAGAAGATAACAAAGCAACAAGAGCAAAGGGGGGAATGGCAGCCGAACAGCAATGCAGCCAGAGCAAAAGGGCAGAATAGCACCAAGCAGCTTCTTTCCCTGCCTTACATTGTAAACAGGCTACCCCCACCTAAGGGACATGCAGCTCTCACATAATCTCCATGCCCTCCTCTTCCACAGACTCAGGATGTATATAAAGTAAGCACCCTGGCTTCCTGCTGAGTCACTTAGCCAAACCTCTAGACTCTCCAAGTTGACACAATGTATCAACCATAACAGTCCCCTCACAGTGTCCTGTTGGGAACACCCTCCGCCCCACCACTCACCATGCAGAAATACAGTGGAAGCGCCCACTGCTGCACTGGTGTGCGCGGCAGCTGTCTACATTCTCTGTATAGTCTTAGTTCTCCCGGTGTGACTCTCAGGGACTCAAAACTACATACTGCTGCACTTACTCTGGTAACCCCAATGCAGTACATAGCATATGGTAAACTGCACACAGCGCGCTCTATGCTTTTCTGAATAACTGTATCAGTGTTATCCTTGCTCCTGTATCAGCTTGCTGCCAGACAGGCACAGAAGACCCTCAAACGTCCTATTTCCAGAACTGGCAGGCAAGTTCAGAGAATATCTGAAACTGAGTGTAGTGGAAAATGCCTACGATCCTGTTACTCTGGAGGCTGAAGCAGGAAGACTGCAAGTTCAGGGACAGGCTAAACAATTTAACACGACTCTGAAACAAAAATAAGAATAAAAAGGCTGGGATGGAGCTCACTGGTAATGCTTGTCTAGCAACCATAATGCTCTTGGTTCAGTCCCCAGTAATGAAACACACACACACACACACACACGAATTTCCTAATATTAGGAACTAAAAAATTATTATTAATCTCATTAGTTGTGATGACTGTGGTTAGAAAGAAAAAGTGCCCCCGTTGTTGGAAATACACATTGAAGTGTCTGCAGTGAAATGCCAAGAAGCAAATGGAATTTAAAGTACTAATAACAAAATAGACAAAGCAATATGACAACATAATCATTGTCAGTCTAGCTACATGTATCTTCTAGTTCTAGACTACCATTTAAAATGGCAAATAAGAATATATTAAAACCCTAGAAGTTAATGTGATTGTCTTTAGGTAAATCATTAACAAATAATATCAAGATGATTAGGAGAAGGTATCACATGCTTGAGAAAGTACAGTATAGTATAATTTAAAAGTACCCAAAAAGTGTTTCCCATGAAGATAACCAAGGAGCAGCATTCTAAACTACCTATGGAAAACAGGAAGAGACTCATTTAGAAATAAAATGTTCACATTAAAGAAAATAAATTTCAAATACTACATGAGGAAGAAACTGTGATTATTTATTTCTACTTAGGGAAAATAAATTTTTATTTACATACCTTCTTAAATGTTACACATGTAAAAACAAAATATTCACCAGCATAAATAAATATAAATAATATTACAAAAATTTACAATTTGGCTACGAACATCTTCAGAAATATAGAATCTCATGTTAATATTTTACTATCTCTGGATATTTTGGGGGGTTCACTGTGTACTTCAGGCTGGCCTTAAGCTATGTAGCCCAGGTGGGGGTCAAACTCAAGGCAATCCTCCTGCCTCAGCCTTCCAAGTACTGGCATTACAGGTGTGCACCACTACACCTGGTCCAGGATACTTTTTAAAAGACATTAAATTAAAAATACCTCTCAAAAAGCTCTTTTCCTGAGGGAACAAAGTGAAGCAAAACAAAACAGATTGTTCTAGGGAAAAATTTCAGCTTATCTATCTTATTAGTAGTGGACTAAGAGCTGGCTCATTACCCGTTTTCTGTAACAAAGGGAGAAGCAGTCCTTCACTCTATGTTCCTCCCTTGCCATCAGCTAAACCAAGAAACACACATTCCTGGATCATTAACGTGTTATCCTTTAAAAATATTTTGCCAAAACCATTAGGATTCATTTTAATGAAATAAGTACAGATAAAAGTACTTTACATTTTAGGCATTATTTTAGAACGTGGTTCATGTTTTTGGCAATTTTGCTTAGACAATATGACATGCTTTTACTTTTGCTATCCAATTAATGTCTTTAACTTTTTATTTCCTTTTGTAAGTAAAATAATACACATCTAGTGAAAGAAATTCTGGATCCTGCTGTACGCATAAACAAATGTCTCTACTTCCCTATACTTTTAGGAAAGCGATCTTCTCCATTCTGTGAGTGCTTCTATTTTGAAGAGGCTTTCGGTGCACAGAGAATGTGACTCTGGATGGACTCCCATCCCCTCGTTTTGTTCACATTCCCAACACAGCCTAAAGACAACAGCAACATGCAAAGCAGAGTGCACTACCGGATTTATTGTATCTGTGCTGCTCCAGGAACTTATAACAAACTAGAACTATTCTGCGGAGGTGGGCAGTCTCTCTTAACTCTTCTTTGCCACGGTCAGCTAGCTGATGGTTACTAGCACCACAAGCAGAACTGCCAATTTTACACAGTTGTGTCCTGAAAGCAGAAAAAGAGAAGGTAAATTCAAAACGATTTTATTTACTGATGACAAACATCAGTTTTTAACTGCTATGTGATGAATTACTAGAAAGTTCATTAGTTTAGGCTGCAAAGCAAATGCAAAATTAGTAAGTTAAAAACTACTTCTGCGGGGATAGTTCAGTAGCTATAGCAACAATTAAATCATTTATCAACCTTAGATAAATGGTAGCCAAGTTAGACATTTAAAATAATCAAAAGTCAATGAAAATCCTCTGAATACTACATGTGGAAGAGATGCAGGATTTACTAAGAGATTAAGACACTTAGAAAGTTTCACAGATACATTTACATTGTTATTTTTAGGTACAGACATAAAAGGATGTCTTTAAAGATCTAAAATCATGACTTGTGAAGGGACCTTCACATATACTGTACTATTTCTTAAACATTGGACGGTCTAAAATCCAGCCAGGAAGAGAAGAAACATACAGGAGAGGCCAATCATCTCATTCTGCAAGTTGACACAAAAAAGCATCCTAAAGCCCTGAGGGGTCACCACTCATGGCCCCAATGCTGGTGCCCATTACACCATCGAATCGCCATGATGAACAGTGCGAGCACGAGATGAGATGATGAGCGTCCCCTCGCGAGGCAAGAATCCACGACGTGTGTCCAAGTGAGGAGAGTCAATGTTAGTCAACAAAGCAAAGCAGTTCTGCCGATAAGAGACTTAGGACTCGATCATCCACGAAGAGTCTGCAGAAACCCGAAGGCAGCTGTCTTGAGAGACACTTTGAGAGATACAGAAATGTGGCTTTCTTAAGCCGTATGTACCTTTTATAAATTATCAGGTGTTCTTATTTCTGAGGTAGCACCAGCCTCATTTAAATTATGAAATACAACATTGGGTGATTTGTTGTTCTCACGTGTCATATAATAGCTGGACGGTAAAGAGGGAAAAAACCTAACTGAATTATATATAATTTAAATTTCAAATAGGAAAATGAAACATTTACTTACACTCTTGTCCCTACACTAAAATTTGTCATAAAAACCCAAAAAGGATAAGGTTACATTATCATTTTCACATTCATTATCTTTATCCTCTGTCCTAATTAAATTCACATTTTAATTAGGTATGTAATCGGTTATGAACTATCAGACAGGCATAAAGTCAGCTCTTACCCTTGACAGCTTCAACTTCCAAAATAAAGCAAGTGGATTATTCTTTAAGTGTACAAGAACAAAAGCAAATTCAATCATAGGGTTTGGCAGGAATTTCCTGCCTTTCCTGCAAAATCTTAAAAACAACTCAAAAAAATACTCACATCTTCTTTGTCCCAACACCTTTCATCCTATTGAAAATATCCTGGCAAAGTGCTTCAACAAAGGGTGTGCAGAAGGTGATGACAGCCAAAGGGACTGACAGCATCACGTGCTGCCCCTCCTGACACACGGAGCCCCAAAGCACTGGCTTTGATGAACTGACACTAATAACCTAAAACACGATGAATAAATAGCACTAAAACTAGAAATCTGGGACAAGAAACTACTTAAGATTGATGGTTAAAAAATAGTTTAGAGTGATTTTTCTTTTTTTGGTCTTTTTGATACAGGGTTTTGCTGCGTAGTTCAGGCTGGCCTTGAACTCACTTGTAGCCCAGGCAGGCCTCGAACTTGCACTGATCCTCCTGCCTCAGCCTCCCGGGTGCTGGGATTATAGATGTGTACCACCACACTGGGCTTTTCAGAGTAATTCTGATGAGGCATCTATCCCAACTTTATTTTGTAAGACCAGTAACTCTGGTTTTGCTAGACTCAAACAACATTCCTTAAAAAGTCTGAAAGAGTTGCATCTCACTGCATTTGCTGTTGTAGCAGTTAGAATATTAAACAAATACCTGGAAAAAAGATTTACTTTCCCCATCACCCACCCCAAGACATAATGGTCCAATATTATCTATCAAGACTGAATCATTAAAAAAAAAAAAAAAGAAAAAAGACCGAATCATTTAGCAATTTAAAGATTCTCTATACACTTTTAACAGGCTTAAATATTGCTGTTAATTTAAGGAAAAGGAAAAATGTTAAAGAGGCTAAGAAGAAGATACCCTGCATAAGCCAAAGAATTAAAATAGGTAATTTAGTAATGACATTAACATGAAGCTATAAATTAATGAAAAAAATGAAGGGGCACTGGGGCAGCTTAGGAATAGCTCAAGCTTGTATGTATTCTACAACTGTTTCTGAACAATCAGACTTCCCAAACCAGCCCCATTTAAATCATTCTGTTAGTCAGCTGCATACAGAGCCAATCAGGATATTTATGTTTCACTTGTGGACTCAGTGGAGAGGAGATATTCAAATACTTCTTTCCTTGTTGTCTTGACATCTGAATGTTTACTGTGAGCTAAGCCATACTCCCTTCCACCTCTTTAGAGGTGACAACTTCTTTGATGCTTAGTATAATCCCATGAGGTAGATGAAATTTTCCCCATCTTACAAATGAAGAAACTGAAGCCCAGAAAGGTTAGGTGGATCATGGCCTCACAGCTTGTAAACAGCAGACCCAGAAATCAAGCTGCACAGTTGCACTCCAGAGCCTGCCCTCTTAATCCCCAAACTGTTTCTGCCCAGACTAGTATCTATTAATACAAAGCGGAAAAATGCGTAACCATAGGCAGTGTAACTATGTTAGAGGTTTGTCTTTTCCTAGATTTTTTTGTTTCTGTACAATGCATAGGCGTTTATCATAAGTAGAGAAAAAAGAACTGATTAATAGATCAGAAAGTGAGACTTTGGTTTTCCAATCACTTTTCGGGGGGTGGGGGGGAAATGTGGTTATTATCTTTGCTTATACTGAGAAGAAAAAGGAGGAGGAGGAGGTAGTAGTAGGGAAGAAGAGGAAGGGAAGGGGAGAAGGGGAGGAGGGGGCAGGAAGGTGAAGAGGAAGAAGAAAAAAGAAAAAGAGGAGGAGGAAGAGGAGGAAGAGAGTGCTGCCGCTGCCAGCATCTGTTCTTCCAGAGCAGTATTATGACTGCAGACAGAAAGGATGTAGAGGCACACGGCAAGTGCACACACACACAGCCAACCCGAGACAGTCACCTATAAAACAGCATCGAGCTGCACGGGGAGAAAAGTGAAGAATAAAGTTCTCAAAATCATCAGAATTTCTGCTCACCCTGATTTTCCACGGTTCCACAAGAACTTGGCTAGAACTAGACTACCAGTTATTGTAATACCGGCAATAACGACTCCTTGAGGGAGACAAAATGTGGTGGCATAGTTAATAGAAACACGAGCAATTGTATTTATACTACAGTTTCACAGTGACATACACGGTAATACAAATCATGTGAAGAAAAAATAGGAACATGTTACTCATGTCACAAGTTTGACACTAACAAGTGCATATTATTGGTTCTGTTTCCTTTGAAAGAAAAAGAAATAAAATGTTGAAAATACCACAGGGCTCACATAAATATTTTTGACAGGCTTGAGAGGATCGTACAGTATTCATTCCCACACAATCATGCTCCATTTTAAATGTTAAATGACTGTATTGCATAACTTTAGGGCTAAAGGTGTATTGAGTTCACATTTATCTTGGAGGCGAATGAGGTCTCAGAAAGGTGAAAGTTACCATATGCAGCTCCTGGGGGCATCTGCTTAGCTCAGAGTGGAGACAGCCCATGGTTCTCCCAGGACAGATGCTGCACGGTAAGACCCAGGGCCAATTATATCCACTTCGCCTATCCAGCATGCTCCTCACGCTCAGGCCACTGTGCATGAAATTTCAAGTAGGCAACCTGTATCTACTTCTGAGATTGAAAAGTGCTACTCCGAGCTTAATAGCAGCAAATAATTAGATAAACTGTCAACCACAAATCACCTTTATAAGCTTTGCTTTTTATAATCTTTCTTCCCCAAACCACCCATTTGTACATTCCCATCCCAATTCTCCAATTTTCCCCTCCTCTCCCCTCCAATATCCCTGGACTCTACCCTTTGGTCCGTGCTTCAAAGGAAATTACAGATGACACTAAATACACAACCAAAGCTAATATGCCAAGTGAGTGTATTTGGTTCCAAATCAGCAAAATACAAATACTGTACAAATTTTTTTAAAAACTTGCTATTTCCACAGCAGGTATACTTTACAATACTCTCCCTGTCAGTGCCCTTAGCCGACTTCCTTGGGCTGTACCGTCAGCTCAGAAAGACTACAATAAACTGCGACTTTTCCCATCTCCAACTGTGAGCTCCTCTCCGTACTAGCTCCTAGGACTCCACCATTTTAATATTGCACTTGGAATTTAAATGAAAGCAGAAAATTTAGAAGTGATCGAGAATATCAGGATGACAGAAATAAAAGACCGTCCATGTGTTAGGGAAACCTAAGAGGGTGGAGGATAGGTTTGGTTCTTGCTCATAATCATACTTGATATAGCAACAGGATACAGAACTCATGGACAGAGGAGGTCACGCCAGAAAGAGACTTGTAGACAGAAGATAGATGTGCTCAAGCAGACCTTAAAATTTCAGATTTATAACGCAGATGCAGTGTTACTTCCCCAAAGCCGCATCCCCAGAACGCCCGAAGTGCCATCATGATCACTGGATTCTGTCTCTGTATTTCAATTTTTTTTTTTTAAAGAAATTAAAAAAGACTAAACCTATCACAGCAAACTTGAATGATGATCTGACTTCTTAACCCTCAAACACAGGTGGCTGATAGAATTGCGTTATAGTGAAGTATAAACGCAGCACACACTGGGACACGGGACGAGACACAGCGATGATGCTGGCTTAGCGCCCTATCCATTTCAAATACATACTCCGATTCAAGACTCTTGCAAGTACACTTATATCTAGGCTGGCTGCAATATATTCCAGATTCAAGAAGACATATAAAGGGTAAGTAAGTACATAGATGATAAAGGATATAGAAGAAATATTTTATGCACTTCACTGTGTATTCTTTATCTGTTACATTTTTTCAACTGACCCCTAAAGGATTTATGAATGTCACAATACAGGGTATCAGAAATGCATGAGAAAATAAAGCAACAGCAGTAGAGAGTAGTAGGCTCCCTCCACTATTTAGTTTGACTTACACAGTCTTGTCCCGTCACTAGGAGGAGACTCTACCTTTTAAAGTACCTCGTACTAGACCAACTAGTTACTGCCTCTGTTTACTGCCTACTAGGCTCTGTACCTCAGGCCAGTTAAAATCATACAAAACCATAGTTTTCCCCACTGAAAAAATAGAAAACAAATGCTAGTATTATAGGGTTGTTTTGAGAAGCAATGAAATAACACATATAAAAATCTCAATAGTATTTGCTGTGTAACAAGCATGTAAACATTAACTGAATGAAAAACTCTTCTTTCCTGTGGTGTGGGCAGAGGGAATGATAAAATGGTTAGAAATCCACCTTAAGGAAATAACAGTTAGTGCATACTTTGACTCCTAGAAGGTCACAGTCATTCAACTCCTGGCATAGGCAGTGAGTTCTCATATCCTTTAGAACAATAAGTGCCAAAGACTTCACATAACAATAATAGCCGGTGTGGTGGTACATGCCTATAATCCCAGCACTTGGGAAGCTGAGACCTGAGCATCACTAGGAGTTTGAGGCCAGCCTGGGCTATATAGTGAGTTTGAGGCCAGCCCAAATTACATAGCGAGACCCTGCCTGAAAAACAAAACAAAGCAAAACAAAATCATGGTCTTCATCTCATAAATGAGAAAATAGGGACTCTGAGAAATCGCCTTAATCATTCAGATTGAATATTTGCCAAATAAAAACAGATTCAAACCAAGGTCTGACTGCAAAGTACGTATTTTTTTCTTCTTATATATAATATAATCTTGAAAAACAATAAAACTATATAGAACATGTATTCTCTACAGGAGTAATAGTCCAAGAAAATATACAGATATATATCTAGATCTAGACAGAGATGGAGACAGAGATAGAGGAATTGATATACAGTACATAGGTGGAATTAAAACGTCATGGGGAGATGACTAGGGAAAAATGTCTAGATAGGTCCTTAGCAGAGAGAAAGGAAAAATAAAAAAAAAAGAAATATCAGTACAAAGTCAGTGGAGGAGTACCTTTAAAATGCATAACACCATCATTTACAAGGCAAACTGGGAAATTCTTCCACACCTGTTAGTCTCTGTTAGTGTAATTAAATGGGGGGAAAAATCAAGCATTTGCCATATTCTAGTATCATCTACATCATTCACTTACATTGCAGTACATATAATCAACAAGATAATTTCCTGGCAATATAATTTATTTATCTTTAAAGCGAGATAATGGCATGAGCCACGTAATAAATTTAAGTAAGGATAATTTTCAGATTTATATAAGAGTATAAAAAATGTTGCTATACATCTGATGTAGGAAGGAGCCGCTCTTTATGTTTTAGCATAAGCTAAGGTTACAACCAACCCTGAGGAGAGTTTCCTAGGAAGTAAGCCACGGGTATACACCTCAACAATTTCAGAGAAGAATAAGCACTTCCAACCTTCACTGAGCACCACTGGGCAACTGAGAAATAGCTCATCTATTAAACCCGTCACTTCTGTGAACTTTAAATCATTAAATCATGAGATTTTTTTTCATTCAGAATACATTTATTTCTATTTAAAGTATAAACAGAGTGAATTCCAATTGTCAGAACTGCTCAAGATCAATTTTTTAGCTTTAAAAATCTCTTAGCATTTAAAATATAAAATAACCACTTATAAGTAACAAGAGTAGTAGTAACAATAACAAAATATCTGCTCTCAGATTTAATGTCCTTTGGCATGCATAAAATGGGGGACTTCACTGTAAATACATAGTTAAAAATAAACACTTTATTATAAAATTGTATTTTCTATTGGATTTATCAGTATGCCGATGTAGTTGTACTTCCCGTAAACAAATATTTTTCTTACCATCTTCTTTAGGAGTTTCTTAATCTTTTTAATGCATAACAGAAAATAACATTTATGGACAAAGCAAAAGACCGAATGAATTACTAGAACAAACTGCTGCACAGGTAGGTACTTTGGGCCTCAGGTCTACAGCAACAGAATATTATTTTTTAAAGAAACTTGCTTCTAATAACTAACAGAGAAGGAGGAAAGGGGATGCTACCATCAAAGGTGGCATTCTATCTCAGATGGGACAGGACAGAGATCTAGAAATGGTCATTAAGTTTATGCTTATAAAAAAACACTTGAAGATTTCAAAACACTGTTTCATGCTCATGGTTCTTCAGTCCCTAGAATGATGAGCAGACACAGTTGGCATTCAACACTACTCCCCTGATTGGCCAAACGATCTGAAGTTGTCCTAGAATTACCTTGGAGCAAGAACATGGCTGGGAAACCGAAGAAACATATCGAGTACCTAGTGGTGTCCACAAGACATGCTGGTGAAAGGCTTTCACCTGTTTTCTCTTAGGCACCCGTAAACAGCGCATTCGGATAGTTCTCCTGAGACAGTTAAAAGACAATATTCTCTTCCAGAAATATGGACTATATGTCTTACACTGATGGCAATTTCTTTCAACTGCCTGAGAGCCAGACTTACCATATATCACACCGCTGTAACCTAAAAAAAGAGAATAAAACAAAAGTTTAAAAGTAAAAAATGTTGTGATTTACTAGTCACTATGTATATAAATATGTATCAATAAACCACTTGAAAGCTCAAATGTAACTCAAATTTCCATAATCAACAGAAATTAAGGAATTTGTACAATGTCTATTTGAGTTAACAATATAAACATAAATGACAGGTACTGAAAACAAAAACATCATCTAACTTTGACCTGTAACTTGATGGCAAGAAGTAAGCTTGAACAACTTGAATAGTAAATAGTTGCTGACCCAATCCTACGGACAAGAAATTACCAGAAACATAAATCCCTTTCAGTAGGTTATAACCAAATTTGAAGTTACTATATCATCCATTTGAGTCAAAAACGTTATATGAAAAAGGAGATTATTCAGTCTTGCAGCATTAAGGGTCAGGGTCATATTGCCATCATAGCCCATTAGATCCACACACAGGAAACCTGACAGTGTCAACTGACCTGAAGCCAATCCTTTCTCTTCAGGTGCTGTTGTAGGAGGCTTTGTGGATGTCCTGGGGTCAGGTCCACGCTTAGTTGCTGTAATACGAGCAGAGGTGAACCTTTGTGTAACTGAGACATGTTTAGGAGTGGACTTGTGTCTTGCTGGAAGAGTCTGTGTAAATGAAGCTTTCGCTGTGGTGAATGTCTGGGTTGCTGGTGTGGTCTGTGTAGCAGAAACATTACCCATCGTGGGATTCTGGGCTGCTAGTGGCATCATTGTAGATACAACATTTGCTACGGGGGATGTCTGAGCTGCGGCTGGGGCCTTTGTGGCTGAACTATTTGTTGTGGTACGTTTCTGAGTAGTTAGTGGGGCTTTTGTATCTGAAATGTTTATTGTGATGGTTTTCTGAGGCATTGGTGAGACTTCTGCATCTGGAACATTTACTGTGGTGGGTTTCTGATGAGTTGGTTGAACTGTAGCTGCAATATTTACTGTAGTGGGTTTCTGAGGAGTTGGTGAGACTCTTGTAGCTGGACTATTTACTGTAGTGTGTTTCTGAGGTGTTAGCTGGATTTCTGTAGTTGGAGCATTTACTGTGGTATGTTTCTGAAGTGTTGGTCGGATTCTTGTTGCTGGGATATTTACTGTGGTGGGTTTCTGAGGTGTTGGCTCATCTCTTGTTGCTGGAATATTTACTGTGATGGGTTTCTGAGGTGTTG